>NW_016804571.1:0-1139 GCF_001698545.2 Rhinopithecus bieti | reverse complement strand
CTGAGTAGCTGGGACTACAGGCGCCCGCCACCTCGCGCGGCTAGTTTTTTTTTGTATTTTAGTAGAGACGGGGTTTCACCGTGTTAGCCAGTATGGTCTCGATCTCCTGACCTCGTGGTCCACCCGTCTCGGCCTCCCAAAGTGCTGGGATTACAGGCTTGAGCCACCGTGCCCAGCCTGCTCTTAATATTTTTATACTCTCAATTCTGGTTCTGCTCTTCCCATTGGCACCTTTACTAAAAGTGACCTTTCTAGGAGGCCCAACCCCAATCATAGGTGCCTCCTCTTTTCCTTTAGTCTGTCATGACCAGGCTTACATCATAACTCCTTCTCGAAATCTCTTCTTTCTTTTCTTTCTTCTTCCTTCCTTTCTTCCTTTCTTTCTTCTTCCTCTTCTTTCTTCTTCCTTCTTCTTCTTCTTCCTCTTTCTCTTCTTCTTCTTCTTTAAATAATAATTATGTTTTCTAGGCCAGGCGTGGTGGCTCACGCCTGTAATCCCAGCACTTTGGGAAGCTGAGGCAGGCAGATCACGAGGTCAGGAGATCGAGACCATCATGGCCAACATGGTGAAACCCCGTCTCTACTAAAAATACAAAAATTAGCCGGGCGTGGTGGCGCGTGTCTGTAATCCCAGCTACTAGGGGGACTGAGGCAGGAGAATCGCTTGAACCGGGAAGGCAGAGGTTGCAGTGAGCCGAGATCTTGCCATTGAACTCCAGCCTGAGGATAGAGCAAGACTCCACCTCAAGAAAATTATAATTATTTTTTCTTTCTTCACCCCCACCCCGAATACTTTTACTATTTTCTGTTCTTAAAACCTCTTCGGCCGGGCGCGGTGGCTCAAGCCTGTAATCCCAGCACTTTGGGAGGCCGAGACGGGCGGATCACGAGGTCAGGAGATCGAGACCATCCTGGCTAACACGGTGAAACCCCGTCTCTACTAAAAAATACAAAAAACTAGCCGGGCGAGGTGGCAGGCGCCTGTAGTCCCAGCTACTCGGGAGGCTGAGGCAGGAGAATGGCGTAAACCTGGGAGGCGGAGCTTGCAGTGAGCTGAGATCTGGCCACTGCACTCCAGCCTGGGCAACAGAGCGAGACTCCGTCTCAAAAAAACAAACAAAAAAAAAAGAAAACACAAG
>NW_016804570.1:0-1141 GCF_001698545.2 Rhinopithecus bieti | reverse complement strand
TATTACATTATTTTTTAAAGACAGGGTCCTCGTTATGTTGCCCAAGCTGGAGTACAGTGGCTATTCACAAGTGCCATCTGCCATCATAGCACACTGCAATCTTGAACTCGTGGCCTCAAGCCATCCTCTTACTTCAGCTTCCCAAGTAGTGGGGACTATAGGCCTATGCCACCATGTCCAGCTACTTAGAAATTTTATAACTCCCCCAAAAGAAGTCTCCAGGTGGCCAGGTGTGGTGGCTCACACCTGTAATCCCAGCACTTTGGGAGGCCAAGGAGGGTGGATCACCTGAGGTCAGGAGTTCGAGCCCAGCCTGGCCAATATGGTGAAACTCCATCTCTACTGAAAATACAAAACATTAACCAGTTGTGTTGGCAGTCACCTGTAATCCCAGCTGCTCAGGAGGCTGAGGCAGGAGAATCGCTTGAACCTGGGAGGTGGAGGTTGCAGTGAGCTGAGATCATGCCAGCCTGGGTGACAGAGTGAGACTCCACCTCAAAAAAATAAAAAGAAAGAAGTCTCCAGACTCAGATGGTTTGATCAGAGAACACTGCCAAACATTTAATGAAATATTAATACCAATTCTACACAAAATCAAACACTCACTCATGATAAAAACTCTTGAGAAAAAAATAGGAATAGAAAGGGAACCTCCTTAACTTGATGAAGAGTATCTATAAGAAACCTACTGCTAATATTAAACTCAATGATGAAAGACTAAATGCTTCTCACACTCTTATTCAACATACTGCTGGAAGTTCTAGCCTGTGCAATAAAGCAAGAAAAAGAAATGAGAGACATACAGATCAAAAAGGCAGAAATAAACCTGTCCCTATTTATAGATGATATGATTGTCTACACAGAAAATCCCAAAATCTACGAAAAAGTTCACACAGAGAGACTCTGTCTCAAAAAAAAAAAAAAAAAAATCCTAGAACTAATAAGTTCAGCAAGGTAGCAGAACATAAGGTAAATATGCAAAAATCAACTGTATTTGTATATACTGCTAGCAATGAACACATGGTCACCAAAATTAAAAATACCATTTACAATGGCTCAAAAAATGAAGTGCTGGCTGGGTGCAGTGGCTCACACCTGTAATCCCAACACTTTGGGAGGCCAAGGTGGGTAGATAATGAGG
>NW_016804569.1:0-1747 GCF_001698545.2 Rhinopithecus bieti | reverse complement strand
AGAAAAAGAAAGAGAGAAAGAAAGCAGGCAGGCTTAATAGTGATTTGTATGTTATGCGAGTTTTTTGTTTTGTTTTGCTTTTGTCTTTTTGTCGTTTTGTTTTGTTTTTGTTTTTTGTTTTTTTGAGACATGGTCTCGCTCTCGCCCAGGCTGGAATGCAGTGGCACAGACACAGCTCACTGCAGCCTCCACCTCCTGGGCTCAAGCGATCCTCCCACCTCAGCCTCCCAAGTAGCTGGAACCATAGGTGCTCACTACCAAGCGTGGATTTTTTTTTTTTTTTTTTTTTTTTTTTTTGAGACAAGGTCTCATGTTGCCCAGGCTCCAGGGCTCAAGCGATTCTCCTCTCTCAGCCTTCCAAGGCTCTGGGATTACGGGCGTGAGCCACCACCCCCTGCTATGTGATTTTTTATTATCTGTTACGCTCCAATATTTTAAATTTAGTATTGTCAAATGTAAGGGAAAATAGAAAGTATCAACTTATATAAATCTGCAGAATAGTGATGTTAAAAAATGACAACTTGACCAAAAGGAGAAATAAAGTGGAAAAATGTGTAAGTTTGGGGCACCCATCTACATTCGGAGACCCCTGTAGCCTGGATCCCCGACCTTAAATTTCCAGCATGCTCATACTGCCACCTGGTGGCTATAGATATTCAAAACAGGCAGCGTCCTACATTTAGGACTTGTTTCCATTTCTCACCTATTTCTTTTTCCCTCCAAGCTTGCCCTATTGTGGTTACAAAGGATATGCAAAATAAATTCTTTGATGAGGTTTGAAAACTCAAGTGGTTCAGTGTAGTAAGATCTACTAAGCTACCAAATAGCAACATAGGCTACTCTGGGCCCACTGTGTATGAGGTAGCTCTGCTCTGCTAGGGGAACAAAAAAAAAAAAAAGAAAAAAGAAAATAACCAAGCAATATTTTAAATCAGATAAGTGGCAAAGATAGAATTTCAGGCCCACCATTCATTTCTTTTTCTTTCTTTCTTTTTTTTTATTTTTTATTTTGAGACAGGGTGTCACTCTGTTGCCCAGGTTGGAGTGCAGTGGCACAATTTCCGCTCACTGCAACCCCTGCCTCCAAGGTTCGGGTGATTCTCCTGCCTCAGCCTCCCAAGAAGCTGGGATTACAGGTGTGAGCCACCACACCCAGCTAATTTTTGTATTTTTATTAGAGATGGGATTTCCCCATGTTGGCCAGGCTGATCTCAAACTCCTGACCTCAAGTGATTTGCCCACCTTGGCCTCCCAAAGTGCTGGCATTCCACGTGTGAGCCACCGTCCTGGGCCTGTTTTTTCAAATAAATATGAGCCTGCTTTGTGTCAGGCACTGTTCCAAATCCTAGGAATATAGCAGAGAATAAAACCAATAAAAATCTTTGCCTTCATGGAGCTTACATTCCTTTTTTTTTTTTTTTTTTTTTGAGACGGAGTCTCGCTCTGTCGCCCAGGCTGGAGTGCAGTGGCACGATCTCGGCTCACTGCAAGCTCCGCCTCCCGGGATCACGCTATTCTCCTGCCTCAGCCTCCTGAGTAGCTGGGACTACAGGCGCTCACCACCGCGCCCGGCTAATGTTTTTTGTATTTTTAGTAGAGACGAGGTTTCACCGTGGTCTCGATCTCCTGACCTTGTGATCCGCCCGCCTCGGCCTCCCAAAGTGCTGGGATTACAGGCGTGAGCCACCGCGCCTGGCCATGGAGCTTACATTCTTGCTGTGTAGGGCAGAAAATGAATGAACCAGCT
>NW_016804568.1:0-997 GCF_001698545.2 Rhinopithecus bieti | reverse complement strand
AGTTCTGCAAATCTCCTTAACATCTGGCTTAATAGATGCCTATTGTATCCTTCTACTATCTGCTTCTATATTCATTTTGTTGCAACATCACATCATGTAGCTTCCAGAAAACTCCATTGCATATTCAAGAAAAAATGAGAAAAAGGCAAATAATGTCTTAGTATTGCTATAAGAATAATTTTGACCTAATGGACCCCTTGAAAGGGTGTTGGGGAACTCCCAGGGTCCCTAGATGATATATTGACAACTGCTAGTGTATAATGTGCAAGAATTTGCACCTACAATGCAGAAAATACATGAAACTTTTATAAATGTTGATCATATACAAAAGAGCAGCAGTGATCTATTGGATTTTATGGCCCAGTTGGGTTTGATGACATATTGGGCCATAAAATAAGTCTAAATACATGTTAAAGATTTATGTGTTAAAAACTGTACTCTGTGATGACAATGAAATTAGTTGGTAACCAACAATACAATCTCTTAAAGACCAGGTAATGACAAAGCTGCCTGCTTTCACCACTTCTATTCACTAATTGTAGGTCTAAGATGGAACTATAAGGCAAAATATAAGGAAAAATTATAAAGGTTAAAAAGAAAGAAGTAGTTTAAAGATGATATGATTGTATATGTAGATGACCTAAAAGATTCTATTCATGAACTATTAGAACTAGAAAGTGTAGGCCAGGTGCAGTGGCTCATGGCTGTAATCCCAGCACTTTGGGAGGCCAAGGTGGGCAGATCAGCTGAGGTAAGGAGTTCAAGACCAGCCTGGCCAACACAGAGAAACCCTATCTCTACTAAAAATACAAAAAACTTAGTGGGGTGTGGTGGCACGCACCTACAGTCCCAGCTACTCGGGAGGCTGAAGCAGAAGAATCACTTGAACCTGGGAGGCAGAGATTGCAGTGAGCTGAGATCGCACCATTGCACTTCAGCCTGAGCAACAGAGCAAAACTCTGTCTCAAAAAAAGAAAGAAAGAAAGAAAGAAAGAAA
>NW_016804567.1:0-1858 GCF_001698545.2 Rhinopithecus bieti | reverse complement strand
AGAGAGAGAGAAAATCATTACTATTCTAACTCCTAAACCTGTTATTTGCTCTCTATTTTCACTATCTTAGTCCAGGCCCTCCCATTTCTCTTGGCCTTTTACTGGAAGTTTCCAGTCTCCTGGTCTTGGCAATCTCTTTCACTGCTGTCAGAATTCTTCCAAGACAAACATTGTTTCTCTCCTCAAAAACTTTGGGTAGCTCCCCGTGATGGTCACTATTAGGAGTCAAATGGATGGTAAAGTATTGTGTGTGAGGAGCCAAACATTTGAGTCAGTGGACTGGGAGAGGAAGACCCACCCTCAATATGGGCGAGCACCATCCAATCAGCTGCCAATGCAGCTAGAACAAAGCACAGAATAGGGGTATAAGCAGCCTGCTGAGTCTTCTGGCTCTCTTTCTTTCCTGCGTCGGACGCTTGCTTCCTTTCTTCCTGCCTTTGGACATCAGACTCCAGAGTCTTCCGCCTTTGGACTCTGAAACCTGCACCAGCAGCTTGCCTGGGGCTCTCAGGCCTTCGGCTGCGGATGGAGGCTGTGCTGTTGGCTTCCCTGGTTTTGAGGCTTTGGGGCTTAGACTGAGCCACTATCTCCTTCCCTTTCCCCAGCTTGCAGGTGGCCTATCATGGGACTTCACTGTGTAATCTTGTGAGCTAATTCTCCCTAATAAACCCCCTTTTTATATATACATATATCCTGTTGGTTCTGTCCCTCTGGATTATCCTAATACAATCCCCAAATCCTCAAGACAAAGTCCAAATTCTTAGTCTATCGCTTTACAATCTGTCCCCAAGTTACTTCTCAGGACTTTTTTTTCTTTTTTTTTGAGACAGAGTCTTGCTCTGTCCCCCAGGCTGGAGTGCAACGGCATGATCTCAGCTCACTGCAACCTCTGCCTCCTGGGTTCAAACAATTCTCCTGCCTCAGCCTCCCAAGCAGCTGGAATTACAAGCGCCTGACACCTTGTCCAGCTAGTTTTTGTATTTTTAACAGAGACAGGGTTTCGTCATGTTGGCCATGCTGGTCTCGAACTCCTGACCTCAAGTGATCCGCCCTCCTCAGCCTCCCAAAGTGCTGGGATTACAGGTGTGAGCCACTGTGCCCAACCTTTTTTTTTTTTTTTAAACAGGGTCTCACTCTGTCACCCAGGCTGGAGAACAGTGGCACGATCTCGGCTCACTGCAGCCTCTGTGCCCCCCTCCCCAGGCTCAAGAGCTCCTCCTACCTCAGCCTCATGAGTAGCTGGGACCACAAGCACACTCCACTATGCTCGGCTAATTTTTGTATTTTTAGTAGAGACAGGATTTCACCACGTTGCCCAGGCTGGTCTTGAACTCCTGAACTCAAGCAATCCACCCACCTTGGCCTCCCAGCTCATGCTGGGATTACAGGCCTGAGCCACTGCGCCTGGCCAAGGATTTGCCTCTCACCATTTCCCTCCCTCCTGGTGCTGGCTGCTTATGATACCCATCTTTCACGAAACACTTTCCATCTCTACACCAGCTCTACTTGTTCTTCCCCGACCTGTCAAACGCTTGTCCCAGCAAAACCGCCTTCTCCGTGATGCCATTTTAGCATTCCCAGCCCCAGCACCATTCCTACTGCACTCTTAATCTGACATTGTAGTTTTCATCTATACAAGTTTGAGCTGGGTCTACTTTGTATCTTCCATGTCTCTATTTAACTTCTAAATATATAGAAGACATGTATGATAATATTTAATGTTCACATGCTATTTCTAGCATATGTCATATCTGAACTAGACTCAGTACAGCTCACAGTTTCCTGCCTCTTGGCATGCTTTGTCATTTTTTACTGGATGCCAGATATTGCAAATTTTACCTCTGTGGGTGCTGGACAT
>NW_016804566.1:0-285 GCF_001698545.2 Rhinopithecus bieti | reverse complement strand
GACCCAGAGCCATGGGGACAGCAGGAGGCTGAGGCCCAGAACTGTGCTTGCCCAACCTACAGGGTATGTGTGTGACTGCGTGTGTCTGTGTGTGTCTCTTTTGTGTGTGTGTTTGTATTTCTGGACATAGTGTGTGTCGAGGTTTGTTGACAGAATCACTGCTGAAAAAGGCAGAGGCCTCCACAATTCCCAGGGACCTGACACACAGACCAAAGGAAAAAGAGAAGGAGGGACAAGGAGGCTGGACAGAGAGGGGAGGGGACAGAGACGTGTCCTGGGCACAGA
>NW_016804565.1:0-650 GCF_001698545.2 Rhinopithecus bieti | reverse complement strand
GGTGTGGGGACGCCCAGCATCTATGCGGTGATCCTCCTAAGGGACGTAAGGACAGCCCCGTCCCCTCCGGCGAACGCTCAGCTGGGGAGGCGGCGTGGAAATCTGTCTTCCTCGCTTGGATCTCGGTGGCTGTGGCTTCCGGGACGGAAACAGGCGGCCTGAGCACCGCGGCCCCCACGAGGGGGTGCTGTTGGCCAGGGAGGAAAGACGGGCAAGGCCGGCCCTGCGGGCGGGGCCGGAGCCGGGCGGGGCCTGTGCTTGCGGAGGGCGCCCGACGTCCCTTCGCGGACTGTGTGTGGACGGAACTGCTCTGGCCTCGGCTCTGCCCGGCCACACAGTGCCAGCACCACTGCCCACCCCCAGCCAACAGCACTGCCCACTCGGGGCAGATCCTGGCCGGGTTTCCAGACCTCAAGACTGAAAGGCGTAGAGCTGCCCAGTCAGGCCCAGGCCCCAGCGCCTGCCCCAGGGCTGCGCTCGCATCACCCCGCCCCACGCCCCGCTCCCTACGCCGCCTCCAGGCCCCGCTCTCCGCGCCTCCTCCAGGCCCCAGCGCCTGCCCCAGGGCCGCACTCGCATCACCCCGCCCCGCCCACGCCCCGCCCCACGCCTCCTCCAGGCCCCGCTCTCCGCGCCTCCTCCAGGCCCCA
>NW_016804564.1:0-1141 GCF_001698545.2 Rhinopithecus bieti | reverse complement strand
TGCCTCAGCCTCCCAAGTAGCTGGTATTACAGGCACGCGCCTCCACGCCCGGCTAATTTTTGTATCTTTAGTAGAGAGGGGGTTTCACCATGTTGGCCAGGCTGGTCTCGAACCCCTGACCTCGTGATCCGCCCGCCTAGGCCTCTCAAAGTTCTGGGATTACAGGCGTGAGCCACCACGCCCGCCTTTTTTTTTTTTTTTTTTTTTTTTTTTTTTTTTCACTTGTAAGAGATAGGGTCTCGCCTTGTTGCCTAGGTTGGTCTTAACTCCTGACTTCAAGCAATCGTCCCAACTGCGCCTCCTAGAGGCCTGGGATTACAGGCATGAGCCACAGGGCGGCCGCGGAGGACCTTATTTGAGAACCTTAAGCCAAATAATCAAGGGCTTTGGTGCATAGATCAGGACGCTTCTCTCCAGCACGTGGTTTTCTCGCTCGGGCGGAAGCACACACAGAGCGCCCATGCAGCGAGGCCCCGCCCCTCCGGACACAATGCCGCGCCTTCCTCAGCGATCCCCGCCCCCGGGACGCCCCGCCCACCCACCGGATGCTCGGCATGTACCACCGGGTGCCTGGCGGGGGTGATCAGTCGGAGCGACCGGCTTGGCGCCTGCCTGTCCCTCTCAGCTTGAATTCCTTCCTTCAAGTGTGAGCCCTCAAGACTTCCAGAGGGGGCTCCAGGAGAGCTATCTCGGTTCCCCACGCCAGCCGTCTCCGTCCTACGCCTCCTCTGGGCTTGGCAGGTGGCACAGTCCGGAGGCGGAGCCTTGGGGAAGGGGTGGTTGCAGCGGAGGACGGAACCGAGCGGTGAGGCGCGCGGAGTCTGGGGGTCGCGGTAGCGGTAGCCAGGCGTGTGGAGGTCAAGGCCCGGCCGAGGGGGCGGGAGGGCCAGGAAGCAGCCCAGCCCGGGGTGTACGCGACATACGCTCGCTTCTCAGCCCGACTGTGGCCACCTGGTCTGGCGCCCTTTCTGGACACTCGGGCCTGGCTCCCGCGGCCAAAACCGACTCCAAAGTGTTGAGAGGGTTCCTCTTCCCGGGACGCAGCCTCCCCGGGCATTGGCAGACGATGCCCCGGTCAGACAGAGCCACTGACCACCCCCCGAGGCCGGACGCACGGATGCACACCCCGTCGTGGGAGGGA
>NW_016804563.1:0-1736 GCF_001698545.2 Rhinopithecus bieti | reverse complement strand
CTGTACAAGAGTCAATATGCAGTACTGGAGGCAGGAGATCAGTTGGAAAACTATTATTGTCATTCAGGAGAAAATGTTGAGGGTCCAAACTGGGGAATGGGACTAGAGTTTTGGAAATGAAAACAGAAGAAAAAATCGTGGAATATTTTGAAGAAATAACCATTATGACTTGGTGACAGATTAAAAGAGGAAGTGAGAGAGAGAAGAAACATGACATATACCCTAGTTTTTGCCTTAGTAGTACTAGTACCAACAATAAAGAATAAAGAGGTTTGTGGTGCTGCTGGTGGAGTGATGAAGAGTTCAGTTTTGGTCACATTCAGTCTAAGGTGATAAGGCAATCACACAGAAAGAGTCAGCAGGCAGGTGGCTGCACGAGTTTCAGCCTCGCAGAAAGCTTGTGCTAGAAATATAGATTTGGAGGCCATCTGCATATATCTTTTTTATTTAACCCAGGACAGTGGGTGAGATTGCCAAGCGGAAGTAAGGATTGAAATAGGAAGATTCAGGAACCACTCAATTTAAGGATCTAGGCTGAGGAGGTATTCAGAAAAAAAATAGAAACAATGGCCAAATACATAAAAGAAGAACTAGAAGAGGAGAATGTTGTAGAATGGAAGAAAGCAGAGAATTTTAAACGTTGCAGAAGGATCACGACAAAGCCTGAAATCTAGTCACTGGATTTGGGAATTAGAGCTATGGTAACCTCTTCCACAAAGCATAATGCATTAGCCATTCTCACAAATCTCTTCATTGTTGTTTAAAACATCGGCATTTTCACTCATTCTTATCTTATTTCTTCTGTGCCAATGATTTACAATTCTATCTGACTCCCTTTCTTAAATATTTTAATGCTTACTTTATTATATTAAAATAAAAATTTCAAAAAATCTATAATATGAAATAGAAATGACAAGAAAGTAATTTATAATAAAATACAATGTATTTTAAGATGTAAATGTGCAGCCAGGCACGGACGTTCATGCCTGTAATCCTAGCACTTTGGGAGGCTGAATCGGGCAGATCACTTAAGCTCAGGAGTTTGAGACCAGCCTGGGTAATATGGCAAAACCCCATTTCTACAAACAACACAAAAATTAGCTGGGCATGACGTCATGTGCCTATGGTCCCAGCTACTTGGGGGGTTGAGGCAGGAGGATTGCTTGAACCCGGGAGGTCGAGGCTGCAGTGAGATGGGATTGCGACACTGTACTCAAGCCTGGGTGTCCGAGTGAGACCCTGTCTCAAAAAAAAAAAAAAAAAGGATGTAAATGTGGGGACATGACAACACTAAAAAACAATGAAGTATGCAAAAAATAAAGAGAGAACGCCTGTAAATGTGGCAGCTACAATTACTGACTGATGCATGTGTGTTGTCATCTGGATTTCAAACAGCCAAGAGCAGCATTTTTGTAGGTATCATGATTTCCCAAAATGATAAACATTCTTGATAAGATTCTGAACAAAACAAAGGTTTTACCTTGGATTACATGGTAGTTACATTCCTGGAAATGTCAGTGTGTATTAAAATTTGCTTATTTATATATAGAATGGAGTTCAATTCAAGGTATAGATTAACAAAAATAGGTGTTCAATCCAATGATATAATTCAAAAGTTGTACGGGATATAGAAAAAGTTCATTGTGCAGGCTGTCTTGCATATTGCAGGTTATTTAGCAATACTGACCCTGCCCACAATATGTCAGGAAGCCCTTCCATAATGATTATCTTTTTTT
>NW_016804562.1:0-1224 GCF_001698545.2 Rhinopithecus bieti | reverse complement strand
TATAACTTCTAAAATTTTTAATCCTATGATATACCATAAATAACATTTTCATTTTCAAAAAATTCCCATCACTGAATACATCATGCAGCTAATAAAGATTAATAATAACCTGCCATCCACTGGATCAACATGGAAGCAAATTTCCTGATTAATTTGCTTTAAACCTCTTCCAAAACAAATAACTACTATTAAAGCCAACCCCATTTTGCCTGCTTATGAAAATATTAACATTAAAACATTAATCTCATATGATGCTTTTAATTATCTTAATTTTCACAGTTATCAGGCAAGATTATGCATTTACCTAAAATAATAACATTTTCAAATATGCAAATATGGGTGAAAACTGGATAGATCATTTCTAACAATCAGATATAATTAAAATAATAAATTATTTAGGTAACATCAAGCTCATTTGAAAGATATCCTTCTTAATGGCTTATGGTTTCAATGGTAAACACTATAAATTCGGTACTATATTTTAATACTTTAAAAATTCTTAACTATTTTACTATTTGTGAATTTCTAGACTTACCTAGGTCTTGTTTTAGGTAAATGTGTAAGTTGTTTCCAACAATTTGTTGTGACATTATGAATCCAACCATCACCTGCAATATCATGACGGTTCAGAAATTAAGATTAGGTCTTTGAGATACAATTTTAATTTTCCCCCAAATGTATCATGCTACATTTAAATGACTATCTTTTCTGAGTGCGCCTATTTTACCATACAAATTTTCAAACATTTACAAAAGTAGAGTGACCATGACAATGAACTTCCATATATTGCAGATTCAACAACTATCAAGACTTTGCTACATGTGCTCCACTTATCTTTTTGTTATTCTCATTGCTTAATTTTTCTAAATGAAATCCTAGATTTCCTATCATTTTCCCCATACATACTTCAGTATGCATTACTGAAAATAAAAGGACATTTTTTACATAACCACAATGCCATTATGACAGTCAACCAAACAAAAAAATTTCTTGGGATCATCGAATATCCATATGACCAAATCTTATACTGAAACGGAATCTTTAAGGGAGAAAATAGACTAGCTTATGAGTTAGGACATTTAATTTCCCATAGGTCAATGACCAAAAACAGAAAACAGGACCTAAAAACACTAGAGATCATGAAGATATGATATTAAACAGCCCCTAGTGAAATGTACAGATGTTAGTTTTTTGTTAGATTCCAAATCTCTTTTAATTAAAATC
>NW_016804561.1:0-285 GCF_001698545.2 Rhinopithecus bieti | reverse complement strand
GGAAAAGCCCCAGCCCTGTTGTTCGTCTTACCATGGCCCAGACCCTGCCTTGGCCCTGCCCTGACACTGTCCTGGACCGTGGCTGTGCCAAGAACCTGCACTGTTGTTGCCCTTGTTTTGCTCCTGTCCCGAACCTGGTCCTGCCCAGGCCATGGCCATGGCCCTGTCCCCGTCCTGGCTGTTCCCTGGCCCTGCTCAGGTCTTGGCACTGGCCTGGCCCTGCCCTGCCTTGGCCCTATGCTTGCTTTGACCCTGCCCTGGCCCTACCTTGGCCTCCACCCTAGC
>NW_016804560.1:0-1229 GCF_001698545.2 Rhinopithecus bieti | reverse complement strand
TGTTTTGAGATGGAGTTTTGCTCTTGTTGCCCAGGCTGGAGTACAGTGGTGCGATCTCGGCTCATTGCAATCTCCGCCTCCCAGGTTCAAGCAATTCTCCTGCCTCAGCTTCCCAAGTAGCTGGGATTACAGGCGCGTGCCACCATGCCCGGCTAATTCTTTGTATTTTTAGTACAGGCAGGGTTTCACCATGTTGGCCAGGCTGGTTTCAAACTCCTGACCTCAGGTGATCCACCCAACTCAGCCTCCCGAAGTGCTGGGATTACAGGTGTGAGCCACTGCGCCAGGCTCCCTTCTATTTTAAACATCGGAGTTAGCCTGTTTTAGGTGTTGACTTGAGGTTAAGAGATGCCCAGATAGCTGTTAAGGCATTATTTCTGGGTGTGCTTGTGAGAGTCATCTCAGAAGAGACTGGCATTTGTGGGTTTTGTTTTTGTTGTTTTTTGAGACCGGGTCTCACTCTGACACCCAGGCTGGAGTGCAGTGGTGTGAATGAACAGGGCTCACTTTAGCCTCAACCTCCTGGGCTCCAGTGATCCTCCCACCTCAGCCCTCTAAATAGCTGGGGTTACAGACACACACCACCACACCTATCTAATTTTTGGATTTTTTGTAGTGACAGGGTATCAACATGTTGCCCAGGCTGGTCTCGAACTCTTGGGTTTAAGCAATCTGCCCACCCCAGCCTCCCAAAGGGCTGGGATTACAGGTGTGTGCCACCACACCCAGCCGAGACTGGCATTTGAATCAGTTAATTGTGTAAGGGAGTTCTGCCCTCTCCCAACCTGGGCAGGCACCATCCAATTGTCAGTGGGGCTGGAGAGGATAAAAGAGCAGAGAAAAGGTGAATTCTCTCTCTCTCTCCTGGACCTAGGACACCCATCTTCTCCTGCCCTAGGACATCAGAATTCCAGGTTGTCTGGCCTTTCGGACTTGGACTGAGCCATGCTGCTGGCTTCAGTTCTCCAGCTCGCAGATGGCACAGGGTGGGTGAGAGTGTCAGCCTTGATCATCTCTTAGCCAATTCCCATCGTAATCCTCTTCTCATTTATCTATATCATTATCTATCATGTATCTATCTGTCATCTATCTATATCATCTATCTATCCATCATCTATCACCTATCTATCATCTGTCTATATCTATCATCTATCTATCATCTATCTATATCTATCATCTATCACCTATCTATCATCTGTCTATATCTATCATCTATCTATCATCTATCT
>NW_016804559.1:0-1230 GCF_001698545.2 Rhinopithecus bieti | reverse complement strand
AAATTAAAATTAAAATTCTGCTGGCATGCCATTAAATTAAAATTAAAATTCTGCTGGCATGCCATTTTTCACCTATGAGCTTGTCAAAACCTGGAAGTCTCATAACTCACTCTGCTACTGAAGCTGAGGGAGGCAGGGGAATGGTTAGTGGGAATGCATATTATTAAAATCCCTATCAAGAGCAATGTGACATTATCTACCAAAATTTCTGTCTTGCTCCAGTAATTCCTGTTCTAGAAACATCCTACAGATATACTTGCATGTATGGGCAGCAGCATACAAATGATGCTATATAATTGCAGTGCTGTTTATAAAAACAAAGGATTGGAAAAAACCCTGAATGCTAATCAATAGGGTACTGGTTATTTATCTTAAGATCCAGGGAATATCATGCAGCTGTATAAAAAGAAAAAGAAAAGAGCAAAGAACAAGAAAGGACTCAATGAACTTATACGGAATGTCTCCAGGGTACAATGGAAAACGAGGAAACGCAAGGTGTGGAACACTGGATACTGGATACTACAATTTGTATAGAAAGAGCGAGAAATAGGCCAGGCACCGTGTCTCACGCCTGTAATCCCAGCACTTTGGGAGGCCAAAGCGGGTGGATCACCTGAGGTCAGGAGTTCGAGACCAGGCTGGCCAACATGGTAAAACCTGGTCTCTACGAAAAATACAAAAATTAGCCGGGCATGGTGGTGCATGCCTGTAATCCCAGCTACTAGGGAGGCTGAGGCAGGAGAATTGCTTGAACCCAGGAGGCGGAGGTTGTAGTGAGCTGAGATGGCACCACTGCACTCCAGCCTGGGAGACAGAGCGAGACTCTGTCTCAAAAAAAAAGAAAAAGAAAAAAGAAAGAAAGTGGGGGAATAAGAATTTACATTCCTATTTGCTTACTTATGCATCAAAAAAGAGGGAATGCAGGGCACGGTGGTTCACACCTATAATCCTAGCACTTTGGTAGGCCAAGGTGGGAGGATCGCTTGAGGCCAGGAGTTCAAAACCAGCCTGGGCAACATAGCGAGACCCTATCTCTATAAAAAAAAAAAAATTAATTACCTGGGTGTGGTGGCACACCTCTGTAGCCCCAGCTACTCAGGGAGTTGAGGTGGGAGGGTCTCTTGAGCCCAGGAGGCTGCAGTGAGCTACAATTGCACCAATGTACTCCAGCCTAAGCAACAGAGTAAGACCTTGATGAGAGAAAGAAAAGAGAAAGACAAGAAGGGTGGA
>NW_016804558.1:0-1227 GCF_001698545.2 Rhinopithecus bieti | reverse complement strand
AAGACTTTCTCAGACAAACAAAAGCTAAGGGATTACATCAGCACCAGATTTGTCCTAAAAACAAATGCTGAAAAATGTTCTTCAATCTGAAAGCAAAGGATTTCAGTGAGCAAGAATAAATTTTCTGAAGATACAAAACTCACTAGTAATAGTCAGCACACAGAATATTATCACACTATAATTGTGGTGTATCAATATATCTTAAGTAGAAAAACTAAGTGATGAACCAATAAAAAAATGACTAAAACAACTTTTCAAGACATACACAGTACAACAAGAGATAAGAAGAAACAACAAGAAGTTAAAAAGTGAGAGGATAAAGTTGAAGTGTAGAGTTTTTATTAGTGTCTTTTGCATGTTTTTTTGTTTGTTTACGCAATTAGTGTTAAGTTGTCATCAGTTTAAAATACTGAGTCATAAGATAGTAATTTCAAGTGGCAGAGTAACCTCAAATCAAAAAACATACCATAGATACAAAATAAAATAAAAGCAAGAAATTAAATCATACCACCAGAGAAAATTTATCTTCACTAAAAGGAAGACAGGAAGGAAGGAAAGAAGGAACAGAATACCACAAAACATTCAGGAAACTAACAAAATGGCAGGAGTAAGTTCCTACTTATCATTAATAACATTGAATGTGAATGGACTAAACTCTCCAATCAAAAGACATAGAGTGGCTGAATGCATGAAATGCATGAATGCCTTATAATCTGTTGCCTACAAAAAAACACACTTTACTTACAAAGATATTCATAGACTAAAAATAAAGAGGTAGAAAAAGATACTTCATGCTAATGAAAACCAAAAAAGAGCAAGAGTAGCTATTTTGATATCAGAGAAAATAGATTGCAAGGAAAAAACTGTAAAAGATAAAGAAGGTTATTATATAATGCTAAAAGGGTCAATCCAATAGCAGAATATAATGGTTGTAAATGTTTATGCACCTAACAGTGGAGAAATCAGATATATATAGCAAATATTATTAAAGCTAAAGAAAGAAATATATCTCAATAAAATAATAGCTGTAGACATTGCAACCTCAGTGTCAGCATTGGGCCCATCTTTCAGAGAGAAACCCAACAAAGAAATATCAGACTTAATCTGCACTACATGGCAAATGGGCTTAACAGATATTTATAGAACACTTGAACTAATGGCTCTAAAATACACTTTCTTCTGCTCAGAACATAGATTATTCTTTTTTATTATTATTATTATACTTTA
>NW_016804557.1:45464-48060 GCF_001698545.2 Rhinopithecus bieti | reverse complement strand
GTTTAAATTAGGAAGGATCCTGATCAGAGCGAACTTTTTTTTACTGAAAGCAGAAGTGTCTGGTTTCCTAAACAAAGTAAAATGTCACTGAAAATTGTAGATGTAGTCTGGGGAAGGGAGGGGCAAGAGGTTAAAATTTTCCTTTAGATCCAAATGGGTTTTCTCTTTACACATTTCTCAAAACTGTAGCTGTGATACTGTCTCTTTAGTCCTCAAAACAAAAGAATCTATTTGCAGAGTGTTCCAGGGTGGCCCTGAGAGGCACTTTGAAACACCCGTTTTGAACTCCTCTATGCAGTTCAGTGAGGTTGGATACAACAATGAATTCTGGGAGTGAGTCTGAATGGTATAAAAAAGCAGGGGAGGATGCCTGCTGTCCATTAAAACAGCAAACAGAGCCACAGAGCCAAAGAAAGTGAAGAATGGAAAGAGAAAGAAGGGAATTTCAGGATGTGCTAAAATTTTAGCAATTGAAAAGTATACAAAGAACTGGGATCTAGGCAACAGAGGGCAGGTCCAACAGGCATAATTACTTACCATATAGTTTCCACAGACAACAATAGTCAAGGACTTTACTCCATCCATGTATTTTTTTCCCCAATACTTTAGATTCTGACACTGGGTTCTATTTAAAGCCACCAAGTACAACTAATATACTTGATGAACTCCACGCAATAATAAAACATAAAAGGACCTAAATATATATCTCTTTATGTACAGACTACATTCCATTTCTGATCAAATTCTTCCAAAGTGTTAATGCTATTTTAAACAACAAAATAGTCCTGAAAAGAATAAACTACTGGTTCAAAAAAGATTTATTTGAGGAAGAAATGGAAGCTGAAAAGTTGTGAGTCATGAGTGGCTAAGGGGTTGAACAATCCAAAATAAAAGAGTGAAAGGGACTATGAGAGCTAAAATGTATAAAAGTGTCTATGACATAAACGTTGAAGGTAGGAGCTCTTTCTTCTGATTAACTCAATTTTCTTATTCCCAGCTCAGAAATCAAGACTTAACAGCCACCCCTCAACAGCAAGCCAATATGAGAAAAACAGTACTGATGAGAAATGAAGAGTGTAGCTCGCATTTAAATTTAGTTGAGATCATAATTTGTCAAATCCCTTCTGAGGATAGCTCTCTTTAATTTTAAAATTTAAATTATCCATAAAAAGAAATGCTTGTCCTATATGTAAAAGGAAACAACATTCCAGTTTGATTTCCTGTTGATACAATTATCACTGTGGCCATCTAGACCTATAAGAGAATTACTACTTCTGGATAGCCAACCTTCCTGAGCAGCACTGATGGTACTACATCCAGTAGCCACATGTGATTATTTAAATATCAATTTAATTAAACTTAATAAAACAAACAAAAAAATAAGTTCCTCAGTTGAAGTAGCCACATTTCAATGCTCAATAACCACATGTGGCTAGTGGATACTGTGTTAGATAGTAAAGATACAGAATACTTCATCATCTTACACAGTTCTATCAGGCAGCACTGGGTTAGATACCGGGAAACTAAGACTTTCAGTGTTCGAACAAAATATTCAAACCATTTTAAGGATAGTTTTTCCACAATGTAATTAACATGAATATCCATAGAGAATATGGATCAGAGTTTAGCATTTTATTTTTGCCTTTGAACAGTGGTTCTCAAAAGTCATTCATACAGAAGAATTACCTGGGGAGTCTGCTAAATGCAGATCACTCAGAGTGATTCAGTAGGTCTGGGATGGGGATTCAGAAATCTACATTTTACACATGTCTTAGGTAACGCTGTCACAGGTAATTCCTAAACCACATTTTGAGAAACACTGTGATTATGCATCAAAAATTCCAATTATCACTTTACATATACCAATTTATTTTCTTGAATGGTATTAAATATGTAGGCAAGCCCCTATTGCTATACAAAAGTGCAAAATGTTCCACAAAGGCAAAAGACAGCTTTCAAAGTATAGTAGATCTGAGCAACGATGAGTATAGAAAATAAAAAATTAAGAAGGTACTTGCACTAGAAAAATAAAAATAAAAAACTTTTGAACGTAATATTCCAGAATACCTACGCAAAGCAGAAGCAATCTAGCCATTCAGCTTCAGAAACTCAGGCTTCGGAACAGCTCCAAACCTTTAGCTAGCAGAAGAGGAGAAAAACCTCTGGTGGTGCAGCTGCTGAAGGTCTGAATACTGCATGCGAGTGCTAACTGTGTGCAAGACACCAGGCTATATGCTAACAGACAAGTAAAATATGGTCATGACTTCAAGAACTCAGTCTATTGGGGGAAGACAGACCAAAAATAAATATTAAATACAGTATCAGGTGTGAATTGAGTGGAATCTTAAATATTGAGCAGCTCTAGGGTTGCTGGAGATAAGGAAGGATGGCAATTGAAATGTAGAGAACAGTATGGAAAGGCACAGGAGCTTGAAGATTTGGGGTGTACCTATGACCCAGAAGTGGTCTAGAGTGGCAGGTAAATAAGATATAGAGAGTGTTGTGTAGTGGAAGATAAGAGTGTAAGGGAATTCTGAGTGCCTGGGACAAGGCTATGGATGGCCCTGAATGTCTATTTGGAAAAAAAAAAAAAAAA
>NW_016804557.1:9043-44309 GCF_001698545.2 Rhinopithecus bieti | reverse complement strand
GTTAATATTCTTGGTGATCCCCTTAAATAAGCTAGTGCATGCTGGCTCTAGCACACCATGGACTGGTTTATACTAACCTTTATATTCCCGTCCATGAGACCTGCCCTTCACTCCTCTAAAACATGCTCATAGGTGTACCAAAGAGGAAAATCCATCAGACGACTCAACTTCAGCTCCCTGAACAACCAGAACCTACAAATCTTCCTCTTGAATTTTTCTTGGCCTCAAACAAGACAGGGAAAAAGTAACTATTTTGTAGATGAAAGACTTCTTCTTTTGCCCATAAGAAAATATCATTTCTTTAAAAGCCCTAATAAATTCTTTTTCATTTATATTCAGAGTGCCTACTCCTAGAAAAACGAACAGAGTGAGGGATGTTAGCCAGAGCTTCCAACTACACAGGACATTTGCCACCTGAAACCAACCTTAATATGGAACTTCCAATTTCATGCCTAGTTTGCCGAGTTCTCCTTCCTCTAATTCTGATCTATTCCCCGAAGTTCCCAACTGTATTTTTTAAGTGTCAAATTCATTTAATTTTAAAGAATGATAAAAGGGCTTTATATCATCTTCCTTTCTTTTTTGCCAGAAGGAAATATTACAAGGACAGATTTACTTTAAGATATGTTAAAATATAAAGATATCATCTTAGATAAGGGTAAATTCCAATTACATGGTATCTGAGATAATATATTCATTACCATCTTAAAGTCTCATAAACAGATTATAACAATACTTGCTCTATCTCTGGCCCATTTTCTTATCAACATTCTCAAATGTTCATTGTCAAATGCTGAAGAAGAGTTGTCTATGGCGTGAACATCCAGTCATTAATCTTGTACATGGGACAGTCTCTAATAAATTCAGATATAAAAATTGCCCTTTCAAGAATGTTTACTGAAGGGGTTTTAAAGAAAGTTTTACCAGAGAGCTTGTATGAGCTATTCAAGTATTTAGGTTCATTTGCTGAATTGTTAATGTGGCTTTAAATAGTATTCCTTTCTTCAGTGGGACAAAAAGCATTTTTTCCCTTAAAACTAATGAATTTAAAATTGAGAAACCATTTGGAAATTTTAAAAGATAAGAATGCTGATCTACGAGAGAGTGAGAGAGAGAGAAAGAGAGACAGAGAGACACAGAGACAGAGATGGAAAGAAAGAAAAGTGTGAACCTGAATTAGCTGTATATTTTTTCTGCTGATCTGGACAAAATACTCAAATTTCAAAAACGTATAGCACTTCACATTCATAGCCAGTATATCTTAAAATATACATACTTGCATGGAAACAATCTTATAAGTTCATCTAGTATAAGAATAAAAACAAACTAGCTTGTTTAGAAGAGAAAATACTCCACACTAACCTTTTGGAATAGACAACATTTTATCTTTTAAGTTCATCCAGTACAACAATAAAAACAAACCAGCTTGTTTAAAAAAGAAAATACTCCATACTAACCTTTTGGAATAGACAACATTTTGCTTCCCCAAAATTTCACAAAGCTCTACTTTCATTTATATTGATGTACACATTAATCAAAACACTAGTGTTTCTTATACATCTGTAAAATTAATCTTGAAGTCACACACATATTCAGATAAATGCTGGATTAAAAATAGTTTTGAAAACATCTCTAGCATCCTATCCAAGAATACATCTTTTAGTAAATGACCAAATTTATCCTCCTTCTCTAGTAGCATAAGTCACATTTACCTGGCACCCATCAACCGAGAGGCAGCCTGATATCAGAGAGGAAAAAGCACAGATTCTTTAATCAGATAATGTAACCTGTAAGTTTAGGCTGCACTTAGATGGAGACCTCAGGCCAGTTACTCATTCTGAGTCTCAGTTTTCTTGCCTATAAAATGGAGATCATATCATCACTGACCTCACACTTACTGAGAATGAACTAAGAAAGTATATATTAAATCACTGTCTAAATGTTTTATACCACATCCACTATGATTCAGTAACCAACAACTATACTGCAATTGTAATTTTTAATAGAGTAAAACCATTAAGGAATTAAACATGTATTCACTATTAGCATACAAATAAAATACAGTCATAAAAGCCACCTAGTTAGATTTGAAGTTATTCATTAGGTCACTGTGGAATTGAGAGCTGGCAAGGAGATAATATCATTTTAAAATGTAAACATTTTATTAGCAGAGAGTTCTTCCCAGATATAGTAATTCCAGTAGCATAACAAAGTCCAGCATTTTCATTGCCAGAAACTTAAACCAGTAACACTGGTCCATGAGAAATCTCTATTTATTGAACAAAGCAATATTTTCCATTTAAATCTATTTAATTTGGTAGTGGAGAAAATAAGACAGTCTCTGATTTGAACCATAAGAAAAAAACCTCAACAACTTCTCACATTAAAATGTACAGAGATAGCTCTTCTAGAGTCAAGCATGCACTGGAGTATAGAGAAAACATCCAGCAAGCACAAGTTCCTAACACTTAGCAGAACAAACCAACCAATACTCAAAGAAGAAACTGAAGCTATAAATTCAAATAAATGGGCTGCAGGGAGACTACACAAACCTGCTGTTGCTTTAATTGCAGACAATTCAATTCAGCAGCTGTTGGTCCAGGCACTAAGGTTCACTGTATGCTCTTCAACGTAACCTTGAAATATTGTCACTCACTCACTTCTCCACATCATCTGCATGCTGTCCAATTAATGAGGAGCGAAATCAACTGTCAAACCACGCATCAAAATAGAACATGATCTTTTAGCTGTTAAGCGCAGGAGCACAATATTTTAAGAATAATAAAGCAACAATGGAGATGAAAGTCCTTGACAACAAATGATATTCAAACTTATCAAAACAACGTGGTTGTAGGAACTAAGCTTCTGTTTTGTGCAGCAAGAAAGTGAAA
Organism: Rhinopithecus bieti; assembly: GCF_001698545.2. Lineage (NCBI taxonomy): Eukaryota > Metazoa > Chordata > Mammalia > Primates > Cercopithecidae > Rhinopithecus > Rhinopithecus bieti. The sequence continues at coordinate 41,418 of NW_016804557.1, read as the reverse complement.
CTTTCTCAGGGTTTTTCATTTGCAAGGGACCTTTCTGTCTAACTGCTGTGTAAGCTGCCTTTCAAAAAACATTCGCCCATACCTGATCAGAATCTTCTTCATCATTATGGACCATTATGTTTCTGAAAGCTTAAGAGAATACTTAAGAAACACTTTTGATCCAACGATATTTTACAATACAGATGCTTTGGGGCTCATATCTGTAGCTTTGCTGTTTCCAGCACTTTTTTTTTCTATCAGGAGAATAAGCAAACAACAATAATATATAATGTTCATCAACCTGAGTTCAGTAATGAAAAATAACTAAATTTACCAAACAGATGTGTCCTGGAATGCTTCCTATTTGAAGTTTCCCTACTCTTAAGTATATCCCAAATCTATACAACCAATTAACAAATACAGGAGTTAATAAACTCAAGAGAAACATAACACACTAAGTGTTTAAAAATTGCTTTTTGCATCCAAAGCACCATCTTCTGTGCAAACACTCTAAGCTATATCACATACTACCAGTTGCAGACATAAGACTTGAGAAATTCAATACAAGAATATAGCAGAGAAGCGTGCACAATTAAGGGATCGGGACTACCAGTTTAACAGAAAACGCAGATCTTATACAGCAATCTGCTACAAACATTATAGCTAGGGGCAGGCATGTTTTATGCAGCTATTTTGTTTAGCTCATTAGAACCCTATTTGTCCTTCAGTACAGTTGAACTGAAGGAAAAATAAAAGAAAGAAATGCACTTTGAAACAAAGGGGAAATTCAGATAAAACAAAACATACTATACCTGTATATTGTACCAGGAACATTGTGACACTCTTCAGGGAACTGTTTCACGTTGTATCCTATCGTGAGTTATTCTCTCCTTACCCTCTTCTCTCCACAAGAAGAAAAGCCAAAGCACCCCAAATCCCCACTACACTCTATCCCTAACCCACCCACCCCATTGAGGAAAAAGAAAAATAGCTATAATTCAGCTTAGATCCGACGCTTCTGTTTAGCTCAGCTCCAGCCGAGCAACTGAGCTTTAGCAACGGAGCATAGGGAGGAGGATTCTAATGCCGGTAGCACTTCCATCCACTTCACTTACACAAAAGCAGGCAGTGGAAAATCCAGGAGCCTTGAAGACAAGGGCTGGAACTGGCTTTTATGAATTGCTATTACTGCATGTGTCACCATCCATCTCCAATGACGGACACTTATAGGCTGAATTGGGAATGGAGGGGGTGGGGTGGAGGAGGTTGGAGAGCAGGTGGAGAAGCAATTAGCAGTATGTTCATTGGAGAATTCGTTCGGGATTTCATACATCAGTGCCTAAAGAAACAGCATGCAGTTGACAAATCAGAACTTTACGATTTGCATGCCTTGGAAGAAATCTTAGCTCACAGCTCCAAACAAAATAATGTTTGCCCACTCTTATAGGGCACAGAAAGTCACCCCTTCGCTTTTTCTTTCCTCTGGCTACCCTTATTCCTGAGAAATCAACATTCAGAATGAATATTTGCTAATTTTCCCTAAATAATTGTATTTAAAAGGCTGGAAGCAAAGGAAGTATAAAGAAATAAATTCTATTGAACATGACATATCTTAACACAAAGGCAAGAAGCTAATCATTTTAAGCCAACTTTTCATCCCCAGTCCCATTCCCCAAGTGCAGCTTTCACGCTGATAATCAGTGGATCACACAACTTTTGTCCATATATTTAACACTGAAAAATAAATCTATGTCTACCTAAATATAGTTCAGTTAAAATGAAGGTGAAATGCCAAGAGCTATGTGCAGGACCCACTTCATAGGTGACTTAAGAAAGGACTTTACATGTAAGTGCTTCAGTTTTGCTCATCCACTAAACTAAAGCTCATTTTTAGACGAATTTTAAAATTAATCACAGGTAGGAACAAAAAGGAGACAGTGTCTCTGGGAGGAAACATGATACAACCAAAGGAGCACTAGGGCTGGGTATCAGGAAACCTGGGTTCAGCTTCCAGTTCTACAACTTTCTAACTATGTGACTCTGGACAAGTCACTTAATTTCTTTGAGCCTAAGTTCTCTTTATCTGTTAACTGAAGATAATAGTACCTATCCTGACTGTTTCACAGGATTGCTGTGAAGAGCTAATGAGATAATAGGTATGAAAACCCTTTTGTAAATTGTAAAGGGCTATACAATTGTATGGGATTATTACTAACATGCCCTAAATAAATCTTGCCTTAATGATTGAAGTGAGGTACCTCTATCACATAAGGCAAATAAAAAGAAAGAACCAATATAATTTCATGAAACACTGTTCAATTCTTACAATTTTTAAATTAGATGGAATCGTTGTTTGCTCTTAAAATTCCACAGCAGGGAACTTTTTTCAGAAAATTTTAAAATAATACATCAAAAGTTTATTAAAGAGGCTGGATCCCTCTAAATTCTCTTTTCCTTCCTGGAAAGTCAGTTCATTTTCTTCATATGGTCTAGTATTATGTCCCATCTAGAATGCAAACTACTAGATAATGAGCATCTCTTTTTGTTCAAGTTTTCTATTTGCCTGTTATATCCTCATCATTGCCCAGTATGTTGGGGTAGGATTCAAGGTGATTAACTAAATCTAAATCCACAAGGTAAAAATCCAAAGTCATGCCTTATGAGGCTCCAAGCTGCCTTGATACTATATATACAGTGACCAGCTGGCTTCAGCTGGGACACAATTTTAGCACATGAAGTCCTGGGGTGGCCACACCTGGGGCACTAAATGATCCAGGCAATGTTTGGGGATCTTTGGTTCGGCCAAATCCCACATGTCCTGATTTCCATCTGTATGGTGGTTCCCAAGTGTGTGTTTGTCCACATGAACCAAATCTGAAGCGGCCAAAAGAAAGGTGGGGGATAGAGCAGAGATATCAGATGTCAGCTCCTCTTGGCCCATCCAGTGCTATCTGTGCCCTCAAACAAGTGCCCATCATACTTCTTGTAAGAAGAAAGAAAACTTTCTCTAATTGCCCCTGTAAACGTCATTGCTACTACTGAAGATGCCAGTATAATACATATCCAAAATCTATGTTAAACCAATTGGAAAAATGATAATATTAATCACATAACAGGTAATTGGTAGCTAAGAGCAAGTGAGCCGCTGAAAGGGGAAGGGGAGAAGAAAAAGACAAGAGAGGAGAAGGAGGGAAAAAGAGGGGAGGGGTGGAGAAAAGAGAAAATGAATCTAAAGTGAGAGCTTTCTAATCAGAAACATACTTGCTGAAATCATCCGAAATCTCACCTACTATAATAAAAAGTGCTTGTCTTTTGAGGTATTGGGAGTGGCCCCCTGACCATCAAAGCTGCAATCCTAGCCTTCCAACTGCTTAGAGAAACAGTCAAGAGCCTGAAAAGGTACAGACAGCCCTAGCACCAGATCTCACTTTCCTCTGCCATTCTGAAAGTCAGGCAGGTGGGATACAATTCTCCAGAGGCCTCAACCCTGTTACTCTCCACCACAGCCTCACTGGCAGCATGGCTGGCCACTAAGGAAGGTGTCAGTCCAATTTCAGGTTCAGCAAAGGAGGCTTGCCTGAGACTTCAAAAACCACATTGGTAAGAAAGGAACAAAGGCTGTATTTCAGAATCGGACTGTTCTGCCTTTGGGCATTGCAACTAAACTCCACAAATTTAAGCTTGAAATTCATATCCCCCAAGTTCCTCAGAAGGGCCATTCAAAGTAAAGGGAAAGGAACAGGAAAGATGAATTTTTTTTGTTGTTGTTAGCTTCTTTCTCACAGTCAAAAAATGAGGAACATGACTGACAGAGTGTCCCAAAAGGCAATGAGGTGGGAGGCAGCAGTTTCAACCCAGATTAGCAAGAAGGGCAATGAAAGCATCAGAGCCTCCTTATAAAACAAACAAGCACACCAAAACCATTGCACTGTTTCCATTATTCCGATTTCAAGTTCCAGAATGTAAGCACTAATGGTTCCCTAAACCACCCAAGCTCCTCCTCGGCAGCCGTCACCAAGCCTGATTGATCTTTTCAAATGAATTTCCGTCACTAGCCACCCCAGATTCTGAGTATTTTTATCAAAAACAAAAGTCCCAGTGGAAGATTTCAAAGAACCAAGAACTTGAACTAAACCATGAACTTAAACGGGAAGAGAACACTAATTTGCTAACCTCCAAACAAAACAGAAATGGTAACAGTTTGAAAGCAACAAAAACTAGCAAGCTGATTTGAACCAGAACAAAGTTTCATGTTTTCTGAATCGAAACCCTGAAAGTATAATCAGTTCAAGCTCCTGCAAAGAACACACAGCAAGGCTTGGTTTCACCTGTCTGAAAGCCAACAAGGGAACCACAGAATGAACACTGGATAAGGAGTCAGAAGAACTGACGTTTCCTTCACTGTTTGATCTTGGTTAAGTCACTTCTACTCTCTTGGCCTCAGCTTGCTTGCCATGAAATGACCAGGCTGGGATAGCCAATATCCCAGGTTTAATAGTCTATGCCAACTGTGGAATTTAGTCTAGTGATGAAACAGATAAAGTCACAATCACAATTTAGCCTTATTCTGCAGGAGGCAGAGAGATGGACCACCCCAACTCTCTTAAGGATTCATGTTTCTAGCTTATTTTGAAATATACTTGGCCAGGCACAGTGGCTCACACCAATAATCCTAGCACTTTGTGAGGCCCAGGTGGGAGGATCACTTAACCTCAGGAGTTCAAGACCAGCCTGGGCAAGATAGTGAGACCCCATCTCTTAAATAAATATAAATAAATAAAAATTTTAAAAGTTTTTTTTTTTAAAGAAATACACTTAAGAGTTGGTAACTGTCCCTGTTCAACCTCAGAAATAACCTCATATTCTTTTTCAGAATGTCTCTCAAAAAAATGTTTCAGGAATAGTTTGTTTTCCTCAAGTGAAAGCTACAGATGAGTTGTGTCGTCCAATAAAAGGAAGAGGGAAGAAATGACAGTGATCTAGTATAGGCTGAGCCCCTATTGCATGTCAGACATGGCAAATTTTACATAATTTTCTTAACCAATCTTCACAATACAATGCTATATGGTTTTTGTGGTTGTTGTTTTGTTTTTCTGTTTTGAGACAGGGTCTTGCTCTGTCATGCAGGCTGGAGTGCAGTGACACAATCATAGCTCACTGTAACCTTGAACTCCTGGGCTCAAGTAATCCTCCTATAGTAGACACTTTTATCCTCACTTTATAGGCAAGGAAACTAAGGCTTACCGATGCTAAGTGACTTGCTTACAGTACTTGACTGGTACTGGGATTCAAACTCAGGCAATTTGAATCCATTACTATGATAATATCCTAAGAATTAAAGGAATAGTTCTTAATTCACTGATTCAATTGGGTTTGCTTAGTGAATAAATTACATGTTGATTCAAAATAGTGAAAGTAAATTTCCTTGCAATTACACTGGGTTGACATTTTTTTTTTAATTTCATTTGACAGTTTGGTATAACGGTTAGGACAACTGGGCTCTGGAGTCAGGCAGACCTGAATTTCTTGAATTCTGTCTTATGGACAAGATACTTAACCATGCCGTGTCTCAAGTTTTCTTATCTGAAAAATGGGGAGGAAGTAGTCCCTACCTTGTCAGGCTGTTGGAAAGTGTCAATGACCTGATAGCATCTCACATAGTACTTGGCACAAAATGACAACTCAGTAAAGATAGATGAGAGCTATCCTTGTATTCATAAGCAATACAAGAAAGGAAAGGTTATAAAGAAAAACGAAACTGGGATTCACTGAATTTAAGTGCTCTTTGGTTATAGCACAGATATAGTTTGGAAGGTTTTCAGTGGTCCACCCACATTCTCCAAAACTAACCTGCATCTTATGGCAAATCAGCATATTCATGAAGCAACATGAAAACATTAATTGGGGTTTCCTAAAGAGTAGCAAGGAAACTTGTCATGTGCTCTGCTTAGCAGCAGTTGTCCCTAGTTTCCTGGAACCCATTCTTTCAAAGAAAAAGCTCAAAAGTAGCATATAGTACTGCTGGAAGTACCAGGCAGGTGAAGGCATCCTGCTTCCTCCCAATTCTTCAAGCCCTGGCTTCTTTCCCATTCATCTGTGGTCCTCTTCTCAGATTCCCTTCTGTCCTTCCCCAGTTTATTCTGGTTCTATTAGGATTCTTCCTCTGGCACTAGCTCTGTTTCTGCTCATTAGCATCAAGTAGTGTCTATGGAATGTGCACCTGGCACGACACTAGATGAAATAGAAAGTCATCCAAGAGTTAATGAAAAAGACATGTGATCCATGGCCAAACAGATCTAAGATACACAGGTAGACTAGAGTTTTGGCAACACAGTAAATGCAGGTATAATGCAGGATGACTTGATTTCAGAGCACAAAAGAGTTTGTTCATCTAGTTAATGATATGCATACTGAAAAAATTTTAAAACCTGTACTAATGTCTGCAACTTAATCTGAAAGGCATAAAGGAATGGATAGATGAATAGGTGATAAAGCAAATACAACAAAATGTTCATTACAGAATCTAAATGGTGAGTATCTGGGTGTTCACTGTATAATTCGTTTAACTTTTCTCTATATTTGAATATTTTCACAATAAAAGGTTGAGAAAAAGGAGAGGTGGAAAGGGGTATGGCTTATTCAACCACAAGTGTTTCAGAACAAAATAATTATAATTATATAGAAAAGTATAAAGCAAATAGGGCAAAATAATAACAATTGGTGAATCTGAGCAAATGGTATATAAGAATTCTTGTATGATGCTTGCAATTTTTCTATATTTAAAAGTACTTCAAATTAAAAAGTTAAAAGATAATTTGTTGAGCACCAACCTCTTTTACCTAGTGTCTCAGTTGCCATCTTCAGTAGTGAGGGCATTAGGTTAATAGTAGAGATATTGGAAACAATGGTGGAAGGGCGGGGAAAAATAAGTCACAGATATATCTTGGGGGCCTACTATATGCAAGACACTGTGCTAGGCACTTTGGAGGATTCAAAGAAGTAAAAAAACACAGTCCGTTCCCTGAGAGGGCTCCCAGTGTAAGTAAAGGAATGCCAAAGCAGTGTCTGAAAGGGTAACTGACCGGAGCAGAGTTCTGTAAGACAGAAGTATAAAGATTGGAAAGGTAGGTTGGAGCCAGATTGCAGACAGTACTAAAGGTCAGGCTGAAGAGTTTGGACGTCATCCTATGGATAATGGGAAGCCATTTACAGTATCTGAGTTAGGGAAAGAACATGATCTAAAACTGACCGGCTAGATGGTACAATTTGTTTGGGCACAGGTACCTTCAACATGCGTTTGTTTTATATTCATGTACATCTGGTACATGTATCTACTTCCCATATCTGGATGTGACGTTTAGGGATTTCCAACATGCTGGTTGCTGCTTATTTTTCAAACAGCCACTCCCTGACATCTCTTCAGCCTCTTTCCTTTTTCCTCCCCCAAATCCCAAGGGCAGCGGACCAGCATGTGCCTCAGCCCTGCTGACTCAGCAAGCAATAACTAAGCCTCATAGAATGTTTTTGAAATGAAGCTGCTGTGCTTCAAAACTGATTTCTTTCCTTCATGATAATCAAACCTCAATTACTGCTGGAATCACTGATTTGAGTTGGAAAGAATGAATATTCATCTAAGTAACATGTGAAGGAGTGCAGGAAGTTATGTCCTGTGTGCAGAAGGAAACAATTGTTCAAAGTGATCTCTGTATATGGAAAGAAACCCTAACAGAGACGGCATTGCTGAATAGTGGCAAGTGATTAGGGTAAAACCTCTCAAAGACTGCCAAATTAGAAAGTGGACTTTATAATCCTTTGGATATATACCCAGTAATGGGATTGCTTGGGTCAAATGGTATTTCTGGTTCTAGATCTTTGACCATGGCACATGTATATGTATGTAACAAACCTGCACGTTCTGCACATGTATCCTAAAACTTAAAGTAAAATTTAAAAAAAAGGAAAAAAAAAAAGAAAATTTCCTGATGTCTATGATTGTATTGTAGTTATATATAGAATATTCCTTTTTTTGGTAGGAGATTCAAATAAAATATTCAGAAATGATGAAGTATCATGTTAAAATTTTATTCGCAAATGGTTATTTTAAGAATATTCTTTATACCATTCTTTTAACTTTTCCCTAAATTGAAAGTATTTCAAAATAAAAATAAAATTTTAAAAAAAGGAAGTGGACTTTATCTGTCTTCAGTTTTTCCCCCCACGAAGTCCATCCTCCAGTGTAATCATGTTACTCCCCCCATTTAAAACCCTGTGTTCACTCATCCCTACATATAGGACAATGGCCACACTTCTTAGCAAGCTGACTTACTTCACCCAACCAGCCACAGGATACCTTCCCAGACTCTTATCCCGTTCCCCTTTCCCACTTTCATTGGTTCACACATAATATCTTACCTTTTTCTGAGCTATCCAGTTTTACACATTTGACTGCCTTGCGTGTGTTGGTGGTCCCTCTGCCTGGAATCCTTGCCCATCACCTCTTTGTACACATAGAGACTAGGCAATGCCCCGCATCCTTTATGATTCAGCACAGTTAGACTCTGATCTCTAAGTTGTCCACCCCCAGCTGTAATTCCCTCCACCATATTCCTAGAACACCTCTCTCTTTTGGGTACCTTTCACATCAGAATATAATCACTGGTTGGAGTGTCCATCTCCCCTATTAGACTGTGAGCTCCTTAAGGGCAGGGATTACATCACATCAAATTCATTATTATAGTCCTGGTGCTTAGCATAGGGTCTGGTCCTGTATATATGCTCAAATGTCTATTGAATGAATGAGTCTGAACATAAAGTACTCCTTGAAGTCAAACTCAGAATCTCCTGAAAGGTGAAAATTAGAATGGTATGTGACCAGAGTAATCCTAGTGAAGTATGTTTGAGGACCTGACTGAAGAAAAGCTGATAGAAGGACACCTTATGGGGGCTTATTGTGGGGCAGTTTCTATCCAAGGAAACTCTCACTAGCAGTTGTTGCTGGCTAAAAATGAAGAGCAGCTGGAGCAGATGACAAGGGCCCTTACTGGGGATTTCTCCATCCTTATCTTTCACAGTTCACCACTAAAGCAATGTTGTTCTCTGAAATAACATTTTCCACAGTGTCTCAATTCTCCTGAATGACTGCCATATTCATTTGTGCTCTGCCTACCGCGGCATTTAGACCAGCTTTGTTAAAGTGTGGTCACTGAAAGCTCTTCGATTCTTCCACTCACCTATCATTATCATGCCAAGGAACAATGTTTTGTGAGTAAGACACCACTGAAAAACAGAGCACCAAAAAGGGGAGTGAAGCAGAGCTAATAAAAACTATCTTTTTTCTCCTCCTAGATTGCCAATGTATTTCACTATGTTTCCATCCTACAGTGTTTTATACTATGTTTCAGTAAAGGCAAAAAAAAAAAAAAAAAGGAAAATTAAGACTTCAGCAAAACTTTACACTTTGTTGGAAAGAAAAAAAGGAAGCAATATTGAGGAATAGAACATAAATCTTTAGACATATGATCAGTAGCCATTTCTGAAAAGTACACATCTGGGCTGTTTTAAACAAATAGCAAAAACCAATTAGGTCTTTCTGACTAAACTGAGGTGTATGCTAATTTCTTTTTTTAAACTAAGTCTGTTTTGATCTTCAAAAATGTCAAACTGGTAAACACTTTACTTTTTTGTACATATAAATCTAAGAGCCAAGCCTAGCTTGAGGAAGATTTAAGAGACATAAAATTTGTCTGAGGTGTCTGCCAAATCTCTGCAGCAGAGACAGAAACCCTGGAAAAGCTGACACAATCATAACTCTCACATCACCAGCAGGCTTGTGCAGGGCTGGGAAGCACAGAAAGTCACTGTTCCTTCTCTCACACTGTTTGTAAACAGAAGTAGATCATTTGCTTATCAGCTATCTGGTAGCTCATTTTTGCCTAGATATCTCACCAAGGAAAAAAAAAAAAGAAAAAAAAACAAATCCCCACGGGTACATATCTCAATTTTCAGCTGGGTGAATTTTCATTTATAAGATGGGCCCGCTTGTGAAAATTTTTCTTTTATTTGCTCTTGAATGCTCTTACTCTTGTGTGCTTGCTTGCTCTCTCTCTCCCTCATTCTTTCTCTTTTTGTTCAGAAGGCATTAAAAGGGGTATTTATGAGTATCTAGTGCAGTGCCTAATGAAGTGCTTTCACATAGTAAGCCTACAATAATTCATCGAATGAAGTGAAACCCTATCTGTAATTTCTACGTTCAACTTATTTCATCATGTAGCAGGAAAACCATAGACTTTTTTCCTGGAGTATTTAAAAGTAACAATTCCTTATAAAGAAATATTTTATTCAGATGACTCATGCTTAGGACTTCCGTCCCTTAAAATCATCCATTTTGCACAACGGGTATTATTTGTAAGGAAAACGAAGGGAAGACTACACTTCAGGATTCTGAATGACCACTGATACATTATTGTAGAGAAAATCAGATATCCTACATACACTTGATTGTATGTCATTATGGTAATGCACTACATATGTCTAAAATCACTTAACAATGCAAGAATATAGTGCACACATGGGCTGCATTCTGTAAGTAGGATTAACTATTGAATTCAACCAAGGTCTTCCCTGGGGACAGACTGCTGGAAAATACATCTACATGACATTTAAAAAAATAAATTAACCAATGACATCGGCTCCCATGAGACACATTGTTTCTTGTACATTCAATTATTTCACAGTTTTCTGTAGCTCTCTGCTGACATCCCCATCCCAAATGACATAGAATTTCAAAAAATAAAGAAAAACAGAGCAACTGGAGCTATTCCATCTCTCCTGTATGAAGTGTTATGTACACAAAGGAAAGATTTCTGTACATGAGCACAGTGTGAACCACGACAGGGTGAGATCATGTCAGTTTGCGGCTGTTCTTGTTATGCTGTGGTCACATATAAGTTGCCCAAGGGAGTGTACAAAGCCTGTTTTCTTCCTGACAAGGACCAGCAGGGATTGCTGGAAAATAAAGAGAACAGAGTTATGGCAGGAGGTTTTAAATTTTCTCTTTAAAAAATGCTCTTTATTATAACTTTTCTTCTTGCTTTGTTGTATTTAGTTTTCCTCATCTGTGAAATAGGAATAGCTATGTGTTTAATATTTTTGCTGAGAATTAAATACCAGTAGATTGCCTGGCATACAATAGCTAATCCACACAGTCCACATCAACATTGGCTAACATTAATTAAACACCTATTATGTGCCTGGTACTGGCAAAAGACCCCCCAAAAAGGTAAATCATAGAAGGTAAAACTGATACTAGAGGAGCAAGCAGGGAGCTGATTTTCAAAGTTTTTATCAGCCAGTCTAAGAAGTTTAGATATTATCCTGAAGACAAAGGACAGCCTTTGAACTATTTTATAGAGAGGCTGGATAGCTTTAGATTTGTGACTTACAAAAATCATTCTGTCAGCATTGGTAATGAGTGGACTAGAAGAGAAGCAGGCTAGAGGCAGCAGTAATCCAGGCTGGAAGTGATGCATGTGTGTTGGGGGGTGGAAGGTATGCCCCCAATTAAGACAATGGTGGACACCGGGAAAACATTTTTAAATAACTTTTTTTTTGAGACAGAGTCTCCCTCTGTCTCCCAGGCTGGAGTGTGGTGGTGCAATCTCGGCTCACTGCAACCTCCGCCTCTTGGGTTGAAGCAATTCTCCTGCCTCAGTCTCCCGAGTAGCTGGGATTACAGGCGCATGCCATCATGCCCGGCTAATTTTTCTATTTTTAGTAGAGATGGGGTTTCCCCATGTTTGACCTCAGGTGATCCGCCCGCCCTGACCTCCCAAAGTGCTGAGATTAAAGGTGTAAGCCACTGTGCCTGGCCAAAATAACCTTTTAAAAATTAACAAATATACTGTAGATTAGGAAATAAAAATATGCAAAAGGTTAAAAGTAGAAGTCATATGCAACCTTACTATTTGTAGCAAACCCCTATTAATATTTTTTGTGTGTTTACCATTACAGGATTTTTCCTATGTATGCCTACACAGATGTGTGTGTGTGTGTGTGTGTGTGTGTGTGTGTGTGTGTGTGTTATATATGTTTTTAAACTGGGATCTGCCACTCTGTACTGAGAGTTTTATGATGTGAATTTTCTCTTATCATAAACAATTTTCCAGATCATTAAATATTGTTTGGTAAAATCAACTTACAAGACTACTTAGTAATCCATTCTATAAATGTACCACAATTGATTTCATTCAAACCCCTAGTATTGTACATTTAAGATGCTCTTTTTTTCTTTTTTTGTTGTTTTTGCTATTAGTATAAACAACTCTGGGCTATATAGATGCACTGAGTATTAAATTTTTGGAAACATCATGATTGTTTCCTCAGCACAGAGCCCTAGAAGTTGAAGTGGTAGGTTAAAAGCTGTATTCCATTAAGGTTTCTGATACACATTGACAAATTGCTCTCCAGAAAAGCTGTATCATATTATAGTCCCAGTAGCAGAGTCTATGAGTAGGAGATGAACTTGAGAGTGATGTCAAGGACGGAGTGCACTGGACTTGGGTGGGTAGAAGGGATGTTTCCCGGCAAAGTATCAGGGCAGAAGGAAGGTGAACTCTGTCAAGAGCAGCAAAGTAATAGGCAGGGCTAAGGAATAGGTGTTGGATAGGTAAATGGTAAGAAAGAAAAAGGTAAGATAACCAGGGGAGAGTGAAGAAAAGAAGGAAAAAGTAGGTCTTTAGTGAAATTATGGGCACTTTAATTTACTGCTTTCTTCAGCAAAAGTAGCAAATGCAGCAAACAGCTAGTCTTTTCATAGCATTTGGCACTTTGTGCTACCAAGGTCTCCAGTTATATTCATGCAAATCTGTTTACCAATTCTTTTCACCCAATAATCATTTATTAGGTGACTACCATGTGTCAAGTGCTGTTCTGGATGCTATGGGTATGGAGACGAATGAAACCTCGTCCCTGACCTCAAGGAGCTCACAGTCTAGTAGTGGGGAAGACAGAAACATCCACAGACCGACACCCTACAGTGTGGTACAAGCTAGGACAGAGGTAAATGCAGGGTCCTGTGGAAGCCAGAGGCCTAACATTGCTTTGTGCATGCATTCATGTATGTTGGGTGAGGGCTGTTGGGAAGGCTTCACAGAGGTGTTGACATACGAGCTGAGTCTTAAAGGCTGAGGAATTTCTTGCATGCCTAAGGGTCACAGATCATAGTCATATTCCTAATCAGTGCCTTGAATATTTGTGCTACTGCTCTCAAAGACACCGAGTAAGGTGGGAAGGATGTTTGTGTGTAATCCAAATCCATTCGAGTGGTAACTATAGCTTCCACTGTCATCTTAATGAACATAGAGACATAGCATGTTTTGGCAATATTATCGCTCCCCATAGAATATAAAGGACAAGAGGCAAGGGGGGCATGCAGACTTTTAAAACAATTCTGGTAACACTGACATAATAATATTAACATCCACCAAGTCCTAATAATTTTACCTCCTAAATGTTTCTCGAATCTGTTCCCTCCTCTCACCTAACTACTCTTGGGTCTTTATTGTCTCTCTGTGGAACAGAGTAGCAGCCTCGTCAAGTCCACTTCCACTGTATCCTTCCCACTGTCATTGTCCTTAAAGTAAAAATCTGATCGTGGTGCTCTTCTAAAACATGTTAATGGTTTCTTATGGCCTACAAGCAGCACTTCTCAAATTTCAGTCATTTGAGTCTTACTTAGTGATTTTTACCATATTCACACACAATGTGTTCTATTATTACTTAATATTTGTCTTTAAATGAACTGAAAACTGGTTCACTTTCTATTTTTATGAAGTAAAATCTAAAGTAATCTTAGATGTGATGGCTTAGTTCAGTTTTATGTTTTTTAAGAGATATTTGAATATGTAACTAGTAAAATTAAAATGTTTGTGGGAGCACAACGTAACTACCACTGGCAGATGCCCTACGTTTTAAGAACCACTGACCTATGGGGGCGCATTCCAACTTAGGATTGCAATCAAGATTCTTCACAACTCAGCCCCAACCTCTTTCCAGACTCTTCTCCTACCCATTACACTTCCCTTTTCCTCAACAATCTGCACTTCGGCCATGCTGAATTCTTCCACATTGAATGAACATGCCCTACTCTTACACAACCACACATCTTTCACAGACTGACTCCTCTACCTGGAATGCCTGCCCTCCACTCCTTCCCTGCCTGGGGCAAACTCACTATCCTTTAAGACCTATCTGTCATGTCACCTCCGCAAGGAAGCCTTCTCCCTTAGTCTCCCTTACAGTGAGTCACACCTTCCTTTATCCCTCCATAGCACTTTGTACCTGTCTCTGTTATACTACACACTACAGTATCTCAGAACTGTGGGCATCTAGCTCCCCAACTAGACCCCAGGAAGAGTTCACACCTTGTACTTCATTGTTTCTCCAATACTTCACGTGGGCAGAGGTCATGAAAGAGATCTAGTGTCCCAGGTAACTTGTTAAAATGCTAAAATAAGATAAATCCAAAGTACTACCAAGGTTCAAATAGCTTAGAGGTATGATATGTGTTATAAAGAGAATCATCTAATTCCGAAGTAGCCATACTAACTATGGTTTTGGCAGACACAATTAGCTACAGTTGCAATGACAGTTAATTTGGTTTTGGCAGCTATTTTACATCAAATACATTCTGACATAGAAATCTGAAGTGAATCATTTGGGTTTTGACCAGGATGATCAACTATACCTATCTCTCCTTACCACAACTGGAAAGTCAAAAACAAGAATGAACATTGGGAGCAGCAAACCATGTTGAACAGAGCATGGGCTTTGGAGTCAGAAATCTGTATACTCAAACCTCAACTTATAATCTATGTGACTTTAAGTAGATTGTTTAACTTCTGTGCATTTTAGTGTTTTCTTCTAGAAAAAAAAACAGGAATAATAGTATCTACTTCATAACTCTCTTAAGATAATGCAACAAAGTATTCATGATGATGACTAGGACATTATGTGTGTTCAATAAATAGCAGTCATTATTGTCACCCAATGAGATGACTACAATTCAGATAATGTGAGGCACGGGGACAGCAAATGCATTTCTTAAGAAAATAAATTGATGTCTCTAGGCTTTAAAGTTGACAGCTATAGACTGTAGCTAAGAATAGCTACAAACAAAACATCTGCAAGACAAGCTTCTTCTTGGATTTAAACTCACACCTGGAACATACCATCACACTTCTTTGTGTTCTCCAAGAATTGATCTCAAATCAGGTTCCCTAGGATGAAAAGAAAATCATCCAATCTTAATTTTGCCTTCAATTTTATTTGATACAGAATAATATCCAAACTATGTGTATGTTTCAAAGTGTCATATTATTATGACCCCAATCTTCTTCACCCTATTTATTTCCCAGTATATTTGTGCTGATATCTTTTATTCCAATCAGGCAAGCCCACCTGTCTCACAGTGCTCCCTCTTCTGTTTACCCTTCTCAAAGTCCAATCTCAGTAGCAGGAAGCATTTTCTCCCTCCTCTTTGACAACTTCAAATCCCCTGTACTCCGCTGGAGCCCAAATTAAAATTCACCTCCTTCACAAAGCCCGAAAGCGGGATGAGGGCTTCAGCACTTCCCGGGTTAGGTTTGAACTTCCATAGACGAACTCACCACCCCCATCAGTATGCTCTTCCACTGACCCCCTTAGCATTTTTTGCACGCGTTTGTAATAATACAATGATTAATATGGTCTGCTTCACAGGGTCTACTTTATTCTGTAGAATAAAGGTGTACCCCCTAAATGTTTGTCAACATTAGTGCTATCCGTCTTTGCTAGAAACCCCTAAAGCCCTGGGTTTTTATAACCAGTCTAACTTGCCTTTTACTATCATCAGAACCCTGCACTGAACCTTAAACACACATTTCTCAAAAGCGAGATTCCTTCCCTCTTTTGCTTCCCATCTCTTCTAGAAATTGAGGGGAAACCCTTCCCACTCCAAAGACCTGGTGGGGGAAGTGGCAGGTGGCTGAGGGGCCAGTAAAGAGATGGCGAGCAATTAAGGAGGCAAAAAGAGAAAGTTTGGAAAAAAGTCACGCCCTGGGCGTGGCAAGGAATTCCCACGCCCCATAGGAAATGGGGAGTGTAGCGCAGGGAGGGTTATGTGCCCAAACCTGAAATACAAATTGCGGGAAAAGAGGAAAGAGATCACCCAACTCCTGCGGTAAGAATTAAAGTCCAGTCACCGCCTAGGCAAAACCCTGGACGCGAACCCCAACTTCCGACCTCTGAGGAGGCACAGGGCCAGGGGCAGGCGGGCGGCGTTGCGGGAAAAGAAAAGGGGCGGGCGAGTTGGACCAAAAAAAAAAAGAGCAAAGACAGCGCGCTCCCGGGCTCAAGACAACTGGCGCCTAGAGCTCAAAAGCCCACCCCGGACTCCCCGTCCCGACACCCCCTCCCCTGCAGAGGCGGAGCTGGGCGGAGTTAGGCGCTGAGGACCGCGGCCCCGGAAGCACCCTCCTCCCGAGGCCCCCTCAGTCCCACAGTCCCCAGCCACAGCCACTGGGGCTTTCTGCCTCTCTGACCTCCAGCTCCCCGGCTATCGAAGCGCTAGTCCTTAAACAGCCGCGGAAAATCGGGTCGGCGCGGCAGCTCCTGGGCGCGTAGTGCCCTCGCGGCGCCCCACGCCGCGCCACTCTCGTCCGAAACGCCCGCCTCGCGCCTCCAGGCCTAGACCCGGCACTCCGACCCAAGGCTGGACTCTCACCCACACGGTGCCCACTGCGGCGTCTCTCATTGGCTACTGGTCACCGGGGAAGCCGGAGGCCCGAACCCATGGCTTCATGGGAAATGTAGTTTGAGGTCGCTGAAGGCTGTTCTTCCTGAGGGTATCCCGTATAGACATTGGCGAGAGACGCAAGTGAAGACCGAGAATTATGGGAGATGGAGTCGTGGGACACTTGCTTCTCTAAACGCACAATTCTTCCCCTCCCCTTCCGATTGTCCCCTGCGTTCAGACGGGGAAGGGTATTCTGGGTATTGTAGTTTAGAATGCACTGTCTTAGAGAATCTCTCTTGGGGTTATGGATTTGTGCTTGTGGGGACAGAGGAAGGCTCTAGATTTCTTTTCATGTCGGTTAAGTTCTTAGCATTTTGCGGGAAGCACTTTCAATCGTCATTTGAAATTGTTATTGAGTTTTAAGTGTTTTTCAAAAAATGATGTTTATTCTTTGATAAGCTTAGAATTTTAATTGAGAGTTATATTCCTTTAAAACTGTTAAAGTGTGTTCTTTGTGAACCACCTGCATCAAAATCACTTGAAAGGTACGGAAGAATGTATATAGTTTTTCTAATTGGGAATTATAGTTCCCCCTAGGAACAGTGTCATAAATAGGCATAGAAATGTGATCTACAGCAGCCCAGAAGAAGCCTATTTAATCCACAATGAAGCTATGTTGTTGCCATGAAAAACAGTGGCCACATAAACTGCTATAAATAACAGTTTAGAACAGATAGACAATACAACTTAAGTACAAACGAGTAACTCTATGTGTCTTTAAGAAACTTTATCTTTTGAGTGAAACTATGTTACAAGAGCTGGATAAGGACATAGGTGGGGAATGCCAAGCACTTTCAAGTGACTTAAAGGTTGAGGAAAATGGTTGTTTATTAGGGCTAATTTCACTCCTAACTTTTGACCTCTTTTTGTCTCTGTTAGAGATGAATCCTTATAGCTTTATGGATTGTTACAGTTGAATTACTACAACTTCTTGATGAGGACAACTTTTGGACTCACAAGTAAAATGAAGGGAAAGACAGAGGAATTGCATTTTGCTAAGGTAATTGCTCAATATTTTAAAAAGATAAGTGAAGGAGGAAGACGATTTAATAAATTCAACCATTTATTCAGCATACTGCTTTGTACAAAGCTCTGCGCTAGGCACTGTTGCCACAGAATTGGAAAAATAGTCCCTGCCCTCGAGTAGCTCACAATCCAGGTGAAGGGAGTTATAGTGGAGGAGAATCTGGGGGGAGGAATAGATGAGTATACAATGTGAAAAATGCTGTAAAGAGGTCTACATAGAGTTCTATAGGAACATAGAGGAGGAAGAACTCATTCTACTTCTGGAGGACTGGTTGAAGAACCAGTAAAATATTTGTCAGATTTGGGGCAGGGAGGTCAACCATATTCTATACAAAGCATGTGCAAAGGCATAAAGGCATGAAAGAGTGCAGAGAACAATAACAAAAGTTCCATATTGCAGAAACTAGATCAGGCAGCAACAAGGGGTCATATCAATTAGTTCATAATTTAACTTGAAAGTGGGAAAGAACCATCAGAGGAATTTTTGAGCTTATATAGCGTTTATTTTTTTAAGCATATACACACAGAACATATTGGGGACACATATGCTAGGATATTATGGGGAATCATTCTGGAGGGTGGTAATTGAATTGCTGTATTATGTTTTAATACTTTTATACTTTTAAATTCCCCAGGAAAATAATTTGCTTTTTTAAAAAAAGAAAATAGGCTGGGCGTGGGGCTCATGTCTGTAACCCTAGCACTTTGGGACACCAAGTTGGGAGGATTGCTTGAGCCCAGGAGTTCGAGATCAGCTTAGGCAACATAATGAGACCTTGTCTCTACAAAAAATCAAGAAAATTAGCCAGGCATGGTGGCACATGCCTGTAGTCCCAGCTACTCAGGAAGCTGAAGCAGGAGGATCCCTTGAGCTTGGGAAGTTAGGACTGCAGTGAGCCAATATCATACCGCTACACTCGAGTGTAGTGGGTGACAGAGCAAGACCCTGTCTCAAAAACAAATTTTTTTTTAAAGAAAGAAAGAAAAGAGAAAAACAAAAATCACCTCATTTCAGCCATAAAAAGGAGAGAAACAAGGCATTTTCAGTATTATGGACACCAGAAAAACATTGTGTGAATCAAATGCAGGATTTCTTTTCTCAGCTTTGTCTCCTTTCTTTTTATCTTTTTTTCATGACTCTTTGATTTGATCACTGATTTCAAAGTATTTGCAGAGCATCTACTATGTTCCATACACTGTGACAGGTTTTGAGTTTTAATGGTGAGTTAAAACATGGGTTCCTGTTCATCAAAGTAGTTCTAGCAGGAAATGGAATAATCAGATGGAGTTGGTGGATGTGGAAAGTGAGAGAAGGGGAGGAGTCCATTATGACTGCCAAGTTCTGACTTGGAAGACTAAGTGTGTGGTAGTAGCATTCACTGAGATATTGAACCTAGAAAGAATAGCAAGATTTGTGAAGAATAGGAGGAAATCAGTTTTGGACATTAAAATTTGAAGAGTCTGTGGAACTTTTGGTTGGAGATGCCTGATAGACTGCTGAGAAATGCCGGTCGGAAGCTTGGGAGAGAGGTCTTGGTTGGAATTAAACATTTGGGAGATATTAGTATAATATAGATGCAATTAAATAAGTGAAAAATTGTTTACACTTTACTTAGAGAGTATTTTTTTTTTGAGACAGATTCTTACCCTGTCGCCCAGGCTGGAGTACAGTGGCATGATCTTGGCTCACTGCAACCTCTGCCTCCAGGGTTTAAGCGATTCTCCTGCCTCAGCCTCCCAAGTAGCTGGGATTACAGGTGCCTGCCACCACGGCCAGCTATTTTTGTTGTTGTTGTTGTTGTTTTGTATTTTCAGTAGAGATGGGGCTTCACTGTGTTGCCCAGGCTGGTCTAGAACTCCTGACCTCAAGTGATCCACCTGCCTTGGCCTCCCAAAGTTCTGGGATTACAGGCATGAGCCACTGCACCCAGCAACTTAGAGAGTATTTAGAATAATAGTTTTTAAAAAGACAAAGATTATGGAATCCTGGAAAATAATGACATTCAAGTAGCAGGTAGAAAAAGAGATGCCTTCCAAGGAAGCTGAGAGGGAATGGCCAAATAGATGAACCAAGAGAAAACAAAGTAGAATTACTGGCATATATTACAGAGAGGTCAAGTAGCAGGACAGAAGAGTAAGAAGAAATTACTCTTTCATCAATTTAACAAGTTTTTATTGAGTACCTGTAATGTGCCAGACATTATTCTAGATGCTGGGAATAGAGAAGTGGAAAACACACACAACATCCCTTCCTTTTGGAGGTTATATTCTATTAGGCAGAAACCATCAACAAACAAGATAAATAATTAAAATACATAGCTGTGATAAGTAATATTTCTTACTGTGTATGTCACAGCTATGTATGGCTATTTCTGTATAGTGATATATATATACACACACATATATACATCTCTCCAATAAGCCATATGGAAATTTTATATATAATATATAAAACATATCTATATCTCCAATAAGCCGTATAGAAATTTTATATATAATATATATTATATATGAGCACAAATGTATACAGATATTTCTGTGTGTATATACAAAGGTGATACTCTTTGATCTGTTGTTATATAATAAGATGAATTTGTGAAATAGTGGCCCAGGGTCAAACAGTCTGGCTGGATTCAGAGATCAATTAGGAGGTCAAGGTTAGAGCTGTATCCAAAGCCATTATAGAGCCCAGGTCAAGGCCAAGGTTTATGTGTATAATGTAGAATGTATTTAACTTCAATCTTTTCTCAGGTTAAGATTTAGTAAGTCTGTAGCTGTTTTTACAGGCCAATGTGGATTCATGATCAGAAGACCATCAAACCAAGTTTAGGGTTCAACCTGATAGCAATGTTAGGACCCAGATTTATAGCCATGGTTCAGTCTGTGTCACAGATTAAAGTGCATCTCTGACCACTCTGGACTAACAGCAGCCTCAGGGTGTTAAATCTCACTCTGAGGCTGCTGTAAGTCTAGAGTGGCCTGGTTTATGAAGTCAAGGTATAAGATTTGGGTTCAAATTTTGGCCAGAATTAGGATTTAGTCTGTATGTAGAAAGAGGCCTCTTCTAAAATAGAGTTAGGGATCAGTCTGTGGACCAGACTTAGACCACACCCAAGGTTAGGGCTCAACTCAATGTTTGACTTTAGTTTTTGGTCAGTGTTGGAATCACTTTTATTTCTAGGCTTGAAAGTCAATAAAGGCCAGGACCATGACTCTGCCTGGGATTAGTCTTCATGCTGATGATGTTGCCTAGGGAAAAATGAAGTAAGAATATGAACAGGATTTATGTTCAGTCTTTCATCAGGTTAAGTTTCAATTTGTAGTCATGGTTAGAGTTTATTCTGGGTCCAATAATTAAGTCTCAGTCTGTGGCCAATGGTAAGGCACAGTCAATGTCTAATATTGTCTGTTGCCATGTTAGGACATTACCTGTCATGTGCTCTAGAGCCTTGTCTCAAACCAGAGTTAGCATTTCATATATGGACAAAATTATGGTACAGTTTGTGGCCAAGATTTCAATGATGAATATGAACAGGATTTGGGATGCATATTTAGCTAGAGTAAGTTCAAAGTGTGATTTCTGACTTTAGCCAGTGTGAGGATTCTGTCTTTGTCCATAGCTCATATCGGGAATGTTCTATGGAGCTAACTCACAGTGGCCTGTGTTGGCCCTCATTCTGTGGCCAGAGCAGGGCTCAGTCAGTGACTTGTGTTAGCCATTTCAATTTGGCCACTATCAGAGTTGAGTCTGGACGGAGTAGTTCCACTATGACTTTATGTGGCATTTGTGTTCACTGAGTATTGGTGATAGTGCTATCTGATTAAACTTGTACCAGAGTTTGGGAGTTACCAATGACCAAGGTAAGACTTACTATGAAGAAGGTTTTATGGATAAGAGTGTAAACATTTTTTTGGATTAGCTGTTGATGTTATTTGTCAGTCTGTGGATAGAGTTGAGGTGAGAACAAACAACACATAAAATCCAGCTTAAAAGCTTTAGAGGTCAGGTGGTAATCAGGGTTTTGGGATCAGGATGTTGCCAGGGTTTGAGTTCAGAGTGTTCATTTCCTGTTGTCAGTCTGGCACTTACACTCTGGCTTAGTGTAGCAGGCATTTGGGTATCAGTAGTAGAGTTCAGTCTTTGCTAATTGTTAGTGGCCATAATGTACCCAGTGCCATGGGTACATCTATTCCCAATTGAGGGCTAAGTTTGTGACCAGACTGATTGCTTGACCTCCATCTAGTGCTAGGACTCAGTTTGTGGCCACTAATGGAGTGAACTGTGTTTATGGGTTTAAGACTTCATATGTGACAAAGGTTAGTACTTAGTCTCAGCCTGTTGTTAGATCTGATAGTATGAGGATGATTTTGATTTAGTCTTGTAGGGTCAGGAATCATTTCTCTAACCAGGCTTAGGGCTTGACCTTTAGGTTTCAGACTGTGGTGGGGCTTACAGTCTTTATCCCAGCTCAGTATTCAGAATGTGGCCAGGAAGAAGGCTTAGATCTTAGCCATGATGAGTTCAGTCTGTGCTCAGGGTTAGAATTAAATCTGTTGCTGGGTTTTAGGCCAAGAAGATGAAAACTATTTGTTTTGTCTTTGTCTAGTTCGTCCTTCATTCATCTTCAAGGTTTGGGTTCAGTCTCTGCCCAGTGCTGGTGAGCAGCTTAATTTCAGGTATTAAGAATTAGTCTGTAGCCAGAGTTAAAGTTAAAGTTGTGGTTGAAATTGGGATCCAGTCTGGGGTGAACATTTAGCCAGAGATAGGATTCAGTCTATCTCAAAGATTCAGGATCAGTCATTAGCCATTTGGAGAAATCAGATTTATTCTCAGGTTGAAAGCTCAGGTCAGAGGTTAGGCTTATGGGCTCAGTCTGTGATGAGAGTTAGGAATTCAGTCTATGGCTAGGGTTAGAGATGCTGTCTATAACCAGTTAGAAGCTGTAAGGTTTAGGGGTCAAATCAGTGGCCAGTGATGGGGCTCAGTCTATCCCAGGATCAATAGATTATTTCATGGTCAGATTTATGAACCCAGTCTTTGTCCAGGTTTAGCACTTGGGCTTTGAACATGTTTAAGACTCAGTTTGTGGCCATGTTCAGGGTTCTGTTTGTAGTCAGGATTAGGGCATATGCGGTAGTCAAAATATCCTCAAGTTTTGTGGAAGATTTGGTTTCACTTCTTGGCCATGATTAAGGCACAGAGTTGGGCTGAGTTTAGAGTCTGCTCTCTGTACATGTTTTCATCTCTGTATGAGGCCAAGTTTAGTAGTCATTCTGTTGCCAATGTTGGGGTCATTTTCTGGTTAGTGCTAAGTCTGTGGAAATTGTAGCTGGATTGGTTTCCAAGATCAGATCTCAGGCTGTGACCAAGTTAGAGCCTCAGTCTGTGGTCAGGGCTAGAGCTCAGTTAGTATCTATGCTGAGCACTCATTTTGTGGTCAGTTCAGGATGTTAAGTATATCCCAGAGTTAGGTCATGCAGTCTGTAGCCTAGTTTAGAGACTCAGCCTGGGGACAGACTTAGGGGCTATGTCTGATGTTATTTTTAATCCCTGTATCATGAATTAAGGACTTACACAATAGCCATAGTTATAATTCGATAGGGGATCAGGGTTAGAGACTCAGGTTGGGACCAGTCTTAAGTACTTACTCTTGGGCCAGACATAGACAGTCAGTATGTGACTAGGCCTAGAAACTTGATTTAATCAGGATTAATGCTTTGGAGTGTGGCCAGAAAGTGGCTCAGTTTGTGGATGGAATTAAGGTCTTCATTGTGGCCAGGGTTAAAGGCTTGGTGTGAAATTGGCGTTAAGTCTCCAAGTCCAGAGTTAGGAGTTTAGGCTATGTCTTGGGTTAGGTGTTTGGTTGGTGGTCAGAGTTAAACACAGGACCTGCATTCAGTGTTGGCAGCTTGCTCTATGACCAAGCTTAAGAGACTTGTTTCTCAGCCTGTGGTGATAGTGATGGTAATTATACCTCAATAAAGTTGTCATAAAAGGTTAAAAAAAAGTGGGTTCATACAAGTGAAATGGTAGGAATGATGCAGGGAAGAAACCAAAACGAGAGACTGGTTACTGACTCAGGACCAGCAATGTCCTTGGTGTCTCAGAATTTGTGCTTAAGAAAGACAGGGCAAGCACATGAGATTGAGGAGAAAGGAAAGAACTAGTGAGTAGGGAGCTGGTAACACAGGGAAGTAGATATGTGCTTCTTGAAGGACAGATATTTTTATAAGTTGTGGAATTAATGGAAGTTGGAAAACCTTGCAAAAAATGGAAAGTCCCATTTGGTTTTTTGTTTGTTTTATCTTGTTTGTTTTTTTTGTTTTTTTTTTGTTTTGTTTTGTTTTTTTGTTTTTTGTTTTTTTGAGACAGAGTTTTGTTCTTGTTGCCCAGGCTGGTGTGCAATGGAGCAGGCTTGGCTCACTGCAACTTCTACCTCCCGAGTTCAAGCAATTCTCCTGCCTCAGCCTCCCAAGTAGCTGGGATTACAGGCACCTGCCACCATGCCCAGCTAATTGTTTTGTATTTTTAGCAGAGACAGCACTTCACCATGTTGGCCAGGCTGGTCTCAAACTCCTGACCTCAGGTGTTCCACTCATCTTGGCCTCCCAAAGTGTTAGGATTACAGGCATGAACCACCACACCCAGCAGGAAAGTCCCATTTGTTAAGCTCTTCCATCATGCTCTTTTTGCCAGTACTGGTTTTCCTGAGCACCCTTTGTAAACCATTCCTCATCTTCCCCCAGGCTACACTGATCTCCATTATATCTCACTCACTATATGTTCAATAAATATCTATGGAATGCATGTTTGTTTTTACTTACATTCTCCCATGGAGGCATCATGACAGTCCAATATGATAAGTGTTGTTATCCTCATTATACAGATTTTAAAAAGCAGTTAAGCGAATTAAGAGATTCAAAAGAGCCACACAGCTAGTAAATGCAGAGCCAGGTTTGAAATCCGGTTTTATCTGACCCCATCTACTATGCTTTTTGCATACACCACCTGGCCTGTATAACATATGAGAGATTTACATCTTACCTTGACCCCTTGACTTTGTCAAATTTGTCTTAATTCTTACAGCAACTCTAATTTTTCATCTGGAAAATTGGGATGACAATAATATTAATACCCATTTCTTTTTTCTTTTTTTTTGGAGATGGAGTCTCACTCTGTCGCCCAGGCTGGAATGCAGTGGCGCAATCTTGGCTCACTGCAACCTCCGCCTCCCAGGTTCTAGCAGTTCTCCTGCCTCAGCCTCTCGAGTAGCTGGGACTACAGGCGCATGCCACCATGCCTGGCTAATTTTTTTTTTTTTATTTTAGTAGAGACGGGATTTTACCATCTTGTCCAGGCTGGTCTCAAACTCCTGAGCTCAGGCAATCCGCCTGCCTCAGCCTCCCAAAGTGCTAGGATTACAGGTGTGAGCTACTGCGCCCTGCCAATAGTACCCATTTCTTAAGGTTGTTATGACGATTAAATGAGCCAATACATTGAAAGGACTTGGATTCATTAGGTTCATATTATTATGATGATGCCCTTTTTGCAGTTGAAAAAACATGTTGAGAGAATTTATTTTCTCAATATCACACAGCTAGTAGGTAGCAGAGTGAAGAGTAGAATCCAGGTATGTCCAACTCTCAGCTGAAGTCTTTTGCTGGTTTCTCAGGCTGCTTCTGAATACCTCAGCCTCCAGGAATGGCTTTGGACGGACATTTTGGGCTTCGCTGCAGAGTGACATAGGGAAGGATTTAGTGGGAAGAGTATGTTAGGTTTCCACTGTGTCATTTACTACAGTGATTTGAACCTGTGAGGAACTGAGAGAGTGTGCAGAAGGGGGCATACCATCATCTCTGTGAGGATACATATAGCTTCTAAGGCACCCTCTCCATGAGAGTCACTGAGTGTAAAATGTAAGTTCATGATAGTGTGTTGTGTGTATGAAGAGCATGGGGGCAGCAAAAAGGTAGATGACCACTGAGGTAGGCCTCCATGCTTTTCTCTACACCCAAATACCAGCCTTGCCAACAGTATTTCCAAGGGACTGTACAGCCAACTTTCCATGATTTCTACTGTCTGCTCTTGGCTTGGCTTATCTACGTTGTATCTGGCATCTATGTCTTCCCCCAGGGAGTTTATATGCTCTGGACAAGAGGGATTGATTATGTTCCTGCCTTCAGTATAACTAAATAAGCTCCTGCTGGGCCTGTGGGACACTATTAAGCAGACCAACATCATCATAAATGGAAGCTCCAACAGGATAAGAGAGAGAGAAAGGGGCACAAAGAATATCTGAATGGCCAAAAGTATCCCAAACATGATGGAATATGTGAATCTACATATCTGAGAACTCAACAAAATCCAAATAGATAAACTCAAAGAGACCTATTTTCTGATGCTATGGTTGATGCACATTCTTTGGTTATAGTGTAGCCTTTCTCTAGTTAAAATCTTGTGCATAATCTTAGTACATGGAAAGAGCAAATCAGAGTGCTCTGTTCCAGTCCTTTACTTCCTGATGCGACTCATGGTCAAAACTTGACCCTGGTATATGCAAATCTGAAATCTCAAGATCATGTTTTCTGCATCTATAGTAGATATAACTTTGCTTTACGTGATCCACAGCCTTCCACTCAAAGTGATAGGCACTTTTGGGACTTCAGGCTGGAAGAAGGGTAGAAACTCTGGCTGGAGAAAAGTGAAGACTGGGCCTCCAATTCACAACCAAGGAGCCTTCATCAGGGTCTCATTAGTGGGTCTCAACTATTTTTCTTTGCTTTCATTCTTAAGCTACCAGACCATGGGCCATGACCCATTATCTGTAAATCCAATAATCTCAAAACCAAAAGTTTTCACAAGTTTACCACCAAAACTCATTAGGTAGCAAAACTTGACCTGAATCAACATAAGGCTATTTATAGTCTTCAACCTATTTATATGAATATTCATTTTGATATAGAAATATTAGTATGTTTGTAACACCTACCAAGCATATTATAGACCATGTATATATACCATATTACCTTTCTAAAATCTCTCAAATAATGAATTTCAGAAAACATCGGCCCCTACGGGTTTTGTATGAGGAATTTTGGATATGTATTTCCTCTCCTTGCTGTCTCATTCTAATGTCACCTTTCTCACTTTATCCCACACCTGGCAACATCTGCCACGGCCAGGGAATGGGAACCCTGAATGCTTTTGCAATAAAGCTTCATATCATAACAGAAATAATGATGAGTTAAATTAGTATGACAGAGGAGGAAGTGCTAAGAAAAATATCTTCATATTTTTCTTCCATCGTAGGTTCAGATCAAAAAACATATTCTCCCATACCATATTGACAAACTCTCCAAGGTTCTCCACCTAAAGACCCATTTGTAATCCAGCTGAAAACAGACAGAGGCTGGATGTTAACCTCAAAACCTGATTATTACTACTGCTACCACTACTACTACTACTACTACTACTACTACTACTACTACTACTACTATTACTTGTACTACTATACTAACATTGAGTACAACTTGCCAAGTTCTTATTCTAGGGCTTAGAATCCAAGCTCTTTCAATATATTGGCTCATTTAATCATCATAACAGTCTTATGAAATGGATACTATTATAATTACCATCCAAATTTTACAAATGAAAAAAACGGAAGCAAGAGAGATGAAGTCATGT
The DNA here is from genome assembly GCF_001698545.2 of Rhinopithecus bieti. Taxonomy (NCBI): domain Eukaryota; kingdom Metazoa; phylum Chordata; class Mammalia; order Primates; family Cercopithecidae; genus Rhinopithecus; species Rhinopithecus bieti. The sequence continues at coordinate 13,897 of NW_016804557.1, read as the reverse complement.
ATTCAAATTCATACAGCTAAGAATTAGCCAGACAAGGATTTTGATGTATCTCGTGCTTCCTTTGCATCTTCACTTTCTTTTGAAATTGACTTATGGCATAACCTAATGGACTTACAGACAGGGGGAGAAGTATCATGGGCTATAGGTCTGGGAGGCCAACCACCCATCGTCCCCTGCCAGGATCCAACAAGGCTATGGTATTTTCATATCCATTTTTTTCTGTGGAGGCTGGAATGTGGAATTCATTATGCAAATTTCTTGATGTGATGATTTGGCTGGAAAAGCAGATACTATGGAAACGTTCCCCCACTTATCTCTAAGGACTACTCTGATGTAAAATATTATGTGTTGATGAGTATGTTTTTTATATGCGTGCATGGGCATACATTTACATGCATGATTCTGTGTCAGCCAGCATGTATGTGTTAAGTATAGTGCATTGGTTCTCAAGCTTTAGTCTAATTTCAGATACCTGGGTAAAACCACAAATATTCCTGGGTCCTGTGCTCAGGGATTCTGATTCAGTTCAGGTGGGGTGGGACACCATAGTCTGTTACTTGCACCTGAGGTGATTCTAATGCAGGTGGTCTATGCAGACTACATTTTAAGAACAATGGGATCATGCTTTAGAGTAGGCTCTGGAGCCAGGCTGCTAGTGAGTGGTTTAATTTTAGGTTTAGGCAAGTCAGCTTGGCTCTGTTGATACCACTTTACTCATTTTTGAAAATTGATAATAATACTACCTGCCTCATGAGGTTGCTGTGAGGACTAAATGACATACATTTATTTAAAGCGTGTCTCATTTGATGTGCCTAACCCATCGTGAGTGATCAGTGAATAGTAGCTACACTATTCACATAGACCACAAGGATATTGGCAACCAATTGGCAACCATAATGGTGCTTCCCATTCCTACCCCCGTCCCAGAATTATGCAGTGTGGATGCCCTGAGTGCATGCTAGGGAATAGTGAAGTAGTGCGAAGAGGCCAACTCCTGAGGGGTTGCAAGGACCAGGAATGTTGGTTGTAACCCACAGCCTTGCTCCTTGAAAAGGATTTAAAGAACACAGGAAGCAAAATGGTGGAAGGGTTTACAGATGGTAGGTTTGGGAGTTCTCAGCCCACTTCAGGCCTTTAGGGCAACTGGTCATGCACCACTGTATTCACAGTCTGGCCCCCAGCTGGCATTTAAGACTGGAAGAACAACAAATCCTGTATTCAAGGAAAACTTGAGGTGGAGTGCTGCTCACTGGCCTTCCACCATTAAGATGCTATAAAAAGAGAAATACTAATCAAGTAGAAATCATGGTGCCTGACCTCAAGGAGCCTAGAGTCTGTGGAAGAAACAAACATGCCAGCATTGTTACTTTAAGCAACTCCCATCCACTCTCTGGGTCGAAGCTTTGTCTGTAAAATGGTGGTTTGTACTTAAAACTTTGAACATGTTACATTTCTCATCCTCCTAGAAATAAACAAGGATTAAGTCACAAAAAGGAGTGCATGGTGATGACACAGTGTGGTGGAGTGAGGCGATATCACTCCAGCCAGCTTGCAAAGCTGCTGTAGGGTGCAATGGCTAGAGCTACTGCCAGGAAGAGGGGAAATGGGGTTGGGTCAAAGGCCTTAGCTCTCTTGTTGGTGCCAAAAATTGCTCAGTTTGATACCTACCTTGAGCCAGATATACAACAGATATGCCACATGTTGGCTCTTGGTGATACTCTTGTAGCCCCCTTGCTGCTCACTGATTTTAGCTGAAAGTGGGGATTAATCAACAAGGACATCTTGGAGGAGGATGTCGCAGATCCTGTAGTGTGCCAGAATGAATTCAGGATTAAGTAGAAAACTGGAGACTGAAGTGACTGAGAGCCAGGACAGGGTTAGCCTCCTAAAACACCCTGTCTGGAGGACTTCACTGTGGCTAAGGGCTGCTAATACAATAAGTGTAGTACTACAGCTATAAAATTAAAGATAGCACTTGCTACATGCTAGGTGCTGTTCTAAGCGCTTTACAAGGAATAACTCTTTTTTGCCTTATTATAACCTTATTATGATAGCAAGTATTATTATTTTCTTTTAAAGTTGTGGAAACTGACGCATATTAAGCACTCTCCAGCCACCACTTTTTCTCAGAGGTTTTGGTTTTGTTTGTTGGTTGGTTTGAGACGGAGTCTCACTCTGTTGCAGTGGCATGATCTCAGCTCACTGTAACCTCTGCCTCCAGGGTTCAAGCGATTCTCCTGCCTCACCCTTTCGCGTAGCTGGGATTACAGGTGCCTGCCACCATGCCCGTCTAATTTTTTGTATTTTTAGTAGAGACGGGATTTCAACATGTTGGCCAGGCTGGTCTCGAACTCCTGACCTTGGGTGATCCACCTGTCCTCGCCTCCCAAAGTGCTGGGATTGCAGGTGTGAGCCACTGCACCTGGCCAGAGTTTTTTTTTTTTTTTTTTTTTTTTTTTTTTTTTTTTTTTTTTTTTTTTTTTTTTTTTTCTTGTCTTCATTCTTTCCCTGTACCCTGAACCTCACCTTGATCTGCCTTGCCTGGGAATAGCATTTTATTCCAGTAATGTTCTAGTATATAGTTCTGGAGTCAAGGTACCTTGGAAATCTAGCCAACCATAGCCAACAAATCTTCCTTTCTGCCCCTATCAGTCTCACAGACATGTCCTCAGGTGGACATCTTCCAGGAAGCACCAAGGAGTGGCTTTGGGGAAATAGGAAGAGATGGTTAGAAGTGCAAGGGGAACAACTGTTTCTGAGCAAAAAAAATTAAGAGGACTTACAGAGCCTTTTGAAAGTGTGTCAATGGGATACTTTGTCTTAGAGAAGAGCTTCCTGGCCCAAGTGCTGGAAAGGAAGGATGAGGGAAGGTGGAAACACATGGATGAAAGTATAGACAGGGCTGCAACCTTACTTAATGGGCTAGGATGGCCCATGCAGGGTGGTTTGGGGTAGGCCTTAAATAAAAAATAAAAACTCTCCTCCCATAAGAAAGTCTTGTTTGGTTGTCCAGGAAGCCCCCCCGCAGAATTCAAATGCCTCTGGGAAGTTTGGTGCAGAGCTTGTGGGCTTTTTGCATTCTCTGGTGCCACCTGGTGGACAATGAGAGGTAATGAGATGGGATCTAGGAAATTGGGCAGTTCAGTTTGGAAGGGAGGAGAGAGAGAAAGTGAAGCTGGACCAGATGATTAGTGCTGTAGCGGGCAGGCACTGAGGGGACCCAGTGCACCCACAGGAAAATTGGTTTCCTGGTGAGGCTGATGGAGTCAAGGAGTGTAGACCATTGGATATAATATATGTAAAGACCCTGATCTGCAGGCCAACTGTAACAGCATCAAAAGGTAGTGTTTACTACTTACCACATGCCAGACTGTGTTATTAACTTTTTCATGAATTTTTTAAAAATTTAATTCTTCCAGCCACCCTTTGTAGCATCCCCATTTTTCAGACAAGTGAAAGTGAGGCTCAGCGTTAGTAGCAGAGACAATGTTCAAGCTTTTAATCATTATGCCATGAATTGTAGTTGTTGCCAATAGTAGTGATATGATGTGAAATTAGAGATATGAAGGAGGAACCTTAAGTACTTCAAATGTGAGTCAAGTAGGCTTTGATGCCAGTGAGGGAAAAGGGAAGGAGAAGTGTCATATACACCACCATCTTTACCATATCCACCTTCAAATATGGGGAAACAAAACAAAAGCAATCTAGAATTCACCTACCCACTGTCTCAGCCAGTAAGAACATTTTAGGCACCTATTCTATCCAGGGCTTTGTGGGACAAAATGGCATTTCCCCCCAGGAGTCCTGATATGTCAGCATTACTTGTTTCTCCCCACCCCTCTCTCCAGGTATTCTAAAGTCCTCAGGTGGGGAGCATGTTGCTGTGTTTTTTAGAAAACACTGTCCCGTAGGGAATGAAAGACAAAAAATAAATTCCATCTATGTTGATTGAGGAGTTAGGAAATATCTTGGTTAGAAAAAAAAAAAGGAGAAGCAAAAGGAATCAGAAAGCATTGAACACCTGCTGTATGCTAGCTAGGCCCTATGCTGAGTGCTTGACAACAGAATTTTATCCAATCCTCCCAACTTTTGTGAGGCAGGGTCTCTAAATCTCGCCATTTGAAAATGAGGATAACTGAGGATCAGGGAGGTTAGGCAACCTCTCTATAGTCACACAGCTGATCAGTAGGGGAACTGATGGCTGCAAAATCTGTGCTCTTTTAGAATGAAGGGAAGAGGGTATTTATTTTTCCTTTTTATTGTGGAAAAGTTCAATCAAATGAAAAACGGAAGTAATAGTATAATGAAATCCATTTTATCCATTACCTAGTTTCAATTACAGTTAGCACATAGTCAGTCTTATTTCATCTGTTCTCCCATTCACCCCCTCCCACAAAACTGGATTATTATAAGTAAATTCCACACGTCATTTTATTTTATCCACAATATTTTCAGGTTGCATCTCTAAAAGATGTGGACTTTTAACAAAACATGACTACAACACTGTTATCACACCTGTAAAATTAATACTAATTCTTTCATATGATCAAATATATATTTTGTGTTTAAATTCCTCCTATCATCTCATGTCTTTTCTCATTATATTAGTCCATTTTCACACTGCTGATAAAGACATCCCCAAGACTGGGCAATATACAAAAGAAGGAGGTTTAATTGGACTTACATTTCCACGTGGCTGGGGAAGCCTCACAATCATGGAGGAAGGCAAGAAGGAGCAAGTCATGTCTCATATGGATAGGAGCAGGCAAAGAGAGAGCTTGTGCAGGGGAACTCTTCTTTTTAAAACCATCAGATCTCATGAGACTTATTCACTATCATGGGAACAGCACAGGA
>NW_016804557.1:0-9020 GCF_001698545.2 Rhinopithecus bieti | reverse complement strand
AAGATGAGATTTGGGTGGGGACACAGCCAAACCGTATAATTCCACCCCTGGCCCCTTCCGAATCTCACATCCTCACATTTTAAAATCAATCATGCCTTCCCAACAGTCCCCCAAAGTCGTAACTCATTTCAGCATTAACTCAAAAGTCCACAATCCAAAGTCTCATCTGAGACAAGGCAAGTCCCTTCTGCCTATGAGCCGGTAAAATCAAAAGCAGGTTAGTTACTTCCTAGATACAGTAGGGGTACAGGCATTGGGTAAATAAAGCCATTCCAAATGGGAGAAATTGGCCAAAACAAAGGGGCTACAGGCCCCATGCAAGTCCAAAATCCAACAGGGCAGTCAAATCTTAAAGCTCCAAAATGATCTCCTTTGACTCCATGTTTCACATCCAGGTCACACTGATGCAAGAGGTGGGTTCCCATGTTCTTGGGCAACTCTGCCCCTGTGACTTTGCAGGGTATAGCCTCCCTCCCGGCTGCTTTCATGGACTGACATTGAGTGTCTGCAGCTTTTTCAGGCTCACGGTGCAAACTGTCAGTGGATCTACCATTCCGGGGTCTGGAGGATGGTGTCCCTCTTCTTACGGCTCCACTAGAGAGTGCCCCAGTAGGGACTCTGTGTGCAGACTCCAACCCCACATTTCCCTTCTGCACTGCTCTAGCAGAGGTTCTCCATGAGAGCTCTGCCCCTGCAGCAAACTTCTGCCTGGACATCCAAGCATTTCCATAGATCTTCTGAAATCTAGGTGGAGGTTCCCAAACCTCCGTTCTTGATTTCTGTACACTGGCAGGCTCAACACCGGTGGAAGCTGCCAAGGCTTGAAGCTTGCACACTCTAAAGCCACGGCCTGAGCTCTGTGTTGGCCTCTTTCAGCCACAGCTGGAGTGACTGGGATGCAGGGCACCAAGTCCCTGGGCTGCACACAGTACAGGGACCCTGGGCCTGGCCCACAAAGTTACTTTTTCTTCCTAGGCTTCAGGCCTGTGATGGGAGGGGCTGCCATGAAGACCTCTGTCATGCCCTGGAGACATTTTCCCCATTGTCTTGGGGATTAACCTTCGGCTCCTCATTAGTTATGCAAATTTCTGCAGCTGGCTTGAATTTCTCCTCAGAAAATGGGATTTTCTTTTCTATCTCATTGTCAGGCTGCAAATTTTCCAAACTTTTATGCTCTACTTCCCTTATGAAACTGAATGTTTTTAACAGCACCCAAGACACATCCTGAATGCTTTGCTGCTTGGAAATTTATTTCACCAGATACCCTAAATCATCTCTCTCAAGTTCAAAGTTCCACAAATCTCTAGGAAAATGCTGCCAGTCTCTTTGCTAAAATATAACAAGAATCACCTTTGCTTCAGTTCCCAACAAGTTCCTCATCTCCATCTGAGACCACCTCAGCCTAGACCTTATTGTTCATATCACTATCAGCATTTTTGTCAAAGCCATTCAACAAGCCTCTAGAAGGTTCCAAACTTTATCACATTTTTTCAACAAGCCTCTAGAAGGTTCCAAACTTTATCACATTTTCATGTCTTCTTCTGAGCCCTCCACACTGTTCCAGCCTCTGCCTGTTACGCAGTTCCAAAGTTGCTTCCACATTTTGGGAATGTGGCATTAGTCCTTTTCATGCTGCTGATAAAGACATACCTGAGGCTGGGCATTTTACAAAAGAAAGAGGTTTCATTGGACTTGCAGTTCCATGTGGCTGGGGATGCCTCACAATCATGGAGGAAGGCAAGGAGGAGAAAGTCACGTCTTACATGGATGGCAGCAGGCAAAGAGACAGAGCTTGTGCAGGAGAACTCCTCTTTTTAAAACCATCAGATCTTGTGAGACTTATTCACTATCATGAGAACAGCACAGGAAAGGCTTGCCCCTATGATTCAGTTACCTCCCACTGGGTCCCTCCCACAACACATGGAAATTCAAGATGAGATTTGGGTGGGAACACAGCCAAACCATATCACTCATATTTCTGATTCTTTCTTGTTTATTGAGATGTAACATGTATGGTAAAATGTACCAATCTCATGTACACCTTGACAAATTTTTATCAGGTATATGTCTGTATAACTAAAGTATATTCCAAAGTAGCTGCACCAAATTTATTCTCTTGCCAACAGTGTATCAAAATTTAAGTTACTTCACATCCACAGCAACAGTATGGTCAGTACTTTAAATTTTAGCCATTCTGATTGGTGGGGGAGAAGGGTAGGTTAGCTGTATCTCTTTGTAGCCTTATATTTATCCAGTGAATAATGATGGGTGCATCATTTGGATGCCCATTTTGGATGCCCATTATTTTAAAACGTTGTCAATCTATTCTTACTGATATGTAGAAGTTTGTTATATATGTTCTGAATATGTATCAGCATATATACAGATGTATTTTTTGTAAAGGTGGGATTTCACCATGTTTCCCATGCTGTCTTGAATCCCTGGGCTCAAGTGATCCGCCTACCTCAGCCTCCCAAAGTGCTGTGAATACCGGTGTGAGCCTTTAGTAAAAAGACAAAGATTTTCAAATTAGATTTTAAAAACACAACTCTGTGCTCTTTAAAAGAGGTGCTTTGCCTAAAGCACAGAGGAAAGTCAAATATAAAATAGTGGAAAAAAGTGTCTGGCTTGTACATAAGCTTTCTATTGCAATGTTTTCTATGCTTGTTATCATTTCCTTTCTTACACTTTCTTTAGGTTAATTTGTTTTACTAGCTCTTTGAGCAGGAAGATTAGATCGTTGATGTTCAACTTTTTTCATTTTTGTTCATGCATTTCAAACTATAATCTTCCTACTGATAACTGATTTAGCTGAATCTTACACTTTGATAGTTTATGCCAAAATACATTATTCAGTTCAAAATATTTTCAGCTTTCCACTGTAATTTTTTGACCTATCAATTATTTATAAGGTATTGCTTCATTTTCAAACAATTGAAGATTTGGGGATATTTATTTGATATTGGTTTCTAGTTAATTTCCATTTTGGTTACAGAGCCTCTTCTATATTATTTCAGTCTTAACGATTTGTTGAAACTTGCTTCATCACTCAACATATGGTCTCTTTTGGGAAATGTTCTGTGAGCTCTCGAATATAGTGTGTTTTCTGCTACTTTTGCAAATGGTATTCCATGTATGTCAATTAGGTCAACTTCATCTGTTGTGTTGTTTATATCTTTATATAAGTATTGACTTTCTGCATTTTCTGATTTACTTTGAGAAATGTGTTAATTTATCATACTACAGTTGTAGATTTGTCTATTTCTGCTTTGTTACATGAACTTATGTGTTATGTATTTAAAAATGTGAAATTGTGTGCACAAACATTTATGATTTTTACATCTCCCTATTGAAGTTGTATTATGCCCCTACAAACTAATGATTTTTATATCTTCCATTTAACTCTTTTTTAATCTTTGAATTCTGTTGTTGAATTCCTTTGCCATTGTGAAATATCCTTCTTTCCTTAAGTATACTTTGAGTCATAATAATACAGCTATATCAACTTTCTTCTAGTTACTGCTTACATGGTGTTTATCTTTCCCACTCTTTTATATTTGACTTTCTTCCATGCTTTAGGCAAAGTGTCTCTTTTAAAAGCACAGAGTTGTGTTTTTAAAATCTAATTTGAAAATCTTTGTCTTTTTACTAAATTGCTTATTCCATTTGCATTTCTAAATGTGTTGAGTATAACTTATATATAATAAAGTGCACAAGTCTTAAGTGTGCAGCTTGATGAATGCTTACACATGTAAACACCTTGTAACCACGGCCAAACCAAGATATAGAATATTTTCAGCATCTAGCAGGCTCATTTTGCCCCTTCCCAGTTATCCTCGTGGAAGACTACTATTCTGACTTCTATCATCATAAATTAATTTTGCCTATTTTTAGTGTAATACTCATGGAATGACACAGTATGTACTCTTTAGTTCTGCTTCTTTCATTCAATATATTTCAGTTAGATTCATCCATGTTGTTGCATGTGCTCGTAGTCTATTTTTAATTTTTGTGTAGTATTCCATTATATGAATTTAACATTTATCCCATCTACTGTTAATGGAATTTTTGTTGTTTTCAGTTTGAGACTATTATGAATAAAATCAATGGGAACATTCTGTACATATCATTTTGTATATACATTTACTCATTTATCTTGGAAAATATATCTAGGTATATAGCAAAATATATCTATTATTGCATCATAGGGCAGGCATATGGGTTATTTAAGTATTCTGTCAAATGGTTTTCCAATATAGTTAAAATTTTACTCACACCAGCAATATATAAAAGTTCCAGGTGCACCACTTCCATGTTGACACTTAACTATTGTCGGTGTTTTTAATTTAAGTCATTCTATGGTCATGTGGTTGTAACTCATTGGTGGGCTTAAATTTACTTAATAATCATTGATGTTGAGAGCACTTTTTCACATGTCCTATTGGTCATTTGGATATCTTTTTTTTTTTTTTTTTTGAGAAATGCCTTTCAAGTATTTAGCTCATTGTTTAAAAAATCAAGTTTATTGAGTTATAAGTTACATAAAATAAAATGCACTAAGTTACACTGTACAGTTTGATTAATTTTGACAAATTTATTCACCTATGTAACGAACATAATTAAAATATAGGACATTTTCATCACTACCTCACCCCAAATTTCCTTGTGCCCCTGTGCAGTCAGTTCTTTCACCCTAACTACAGACAATCATAGATCTGTTATTTTTATTATGCCTTTCTTTTTCTAGAATTGCATATAAATGAAATGATATAGTATGCACCCCTTTGTTTCTTACTTCTTTCACTCAGCAGAGTATTTTTGAGATTTATCCATTTTGTTGCATTTTCCGGTAGTACATTCCTTTTAATTGCTGAATAGCATTCCATTGCATGGATGTACAGAATATTGTTTATTCATTCACCTGTTGATAAACATTTGGGTTGTTTCTAGTTTTTTACTGTTATGAATAAAGGTGCTATGACATTGACATACAAGTATTTGTGTATATATATATGCTTCCATTTATATATATATTTATATATATGCTTCCATATATAAATGGAATATTTACATGGAAAATGGAAAATATATGGAAAATATATATGGAAGATGGAAACATATATGGAAAATGGAAATATATATGGAAAATATATATAAATGGAAGCATATATATGTGTGTATATATACACAAATACTTGCATATAAATATCATAGCACCTTTATTCATATCAGTGAAAAACTAGAAACAACCAAAATGTTTATCAACAGGTGAATGAATAAACAATGCATATATATATGTATGCTTCCATATATATACATATATATGCACATATATACATATGCTTCCATTTCTTTTGGATAAATATGTTGGGGTTTAATTGCTGAGTTATATCATAAGTGTATGTTTAACTTTGTAAAATGTTCTCAAACTCTTTTCCAAAGTGGTTATACAACTTAACATTCCCTTTATTGATGAGATTACTTGTTTTTTCATATCCTTGTCACTAGCCGTCTTTTTTTTTTTTTTTGGAGATGGAGTCTCGCTCTGTTGCCCAGGCCGGAGTGCAGTGGCATGATCTAGGCTCGCTGCAACCTCCGCCTCTCAGGTTCAAGCGATTCTCCTGCCTCAGCCTCCCGAGTAACTGGGACTACAGGTGCACGCCTCCATGCCTGGCTAATTTTTTTTATTTAGTAGAGACGGGGTTTCACCGTTGTCACCCAGGCTGGTCTCGAACTCCTGAGCTCAGGCAATTCACCCACCTCAGCCTCCCAAAGTGCTAGGATTACAGGCGTGAGCCACCGCGCCCAGCCAACTAGCAGTCTTTTAATTTTTGTGAGCATTGAGCATTTTTTCATGTTTATTTACCATCCAAATTATCTTTTTGTGATGTGTCTGTTAAAATATTTTGCCTATTTTATTGTTATAAGAGATCTTTATGTATTTTGTATACAATTCCTTAATCAGATATTTGCCTTTTATATACTTGCTCCTAATCTGTGGTTTGCCATTTAACTTTCTTTTTTCATTTCATTTAATTTTATTTTTAACTGACAAATAGTAATTGTACATATTTATGTGGTACATAGTCATGTTTGGATAAATTCAGGGTAATTAGCATATATATCATCTCCAACATTTGTCATTTCTTTGTGTTGGGAACATTCAATATCTTTCTTCTAGCTATTTGAAACTATATAATAGTTTGACACTATATAATATGCTGTTGTTAACTGCAGTCATCCTATAGCAGTATAGAACACTAAAACTTATTCTTTCTATCTAGCTATAATTTCGTATTCCTTAACAGTCTTTCCCCATCTTGCCATGTCCCCTACCCCTCTCAGCTTCTAGTACCCTCTGTTCTACTTTTTACTTCTATGAGATCAATTTTTTTTAGCTTCCCCATATGAGTAAGAACATGCGGTATTGACCTTTGAGTTCCTGGCTTATTTCACTTAACATAATGTCCTCCAGTTCCATCCATGCTGCTGTGAATGACAGAATTCTTTTTAATGGCGGAATATTCCATTGCATATATATACCACATTTTCTTTATCTATTCATCTGTTGTTAGACACCTAGGTTGATTCCATACCTTGGCTATTATGAATAGTGTTATAATAAACACAGGAGTGCAGATATCTCTTGAATATACTGATTTATTTTCTTTTGGATAAATTCCCAGTAGTGAGATTGCTGGATCATATGGTAATTCTATTTGTCCTTTTTTGAGGAACCTCTATCATATTCTTCAAAGTGGCTGTACTAGTTTACATTCCCACCAACAGTATATAAGAGTTCCCTTTCCTCTACATTCTCACCAACATTTGTTATTTTTTGTCTCTTTGATGATAGCCATCCTAACTGGTATGAGATGATACCTCATTGTGGTTTTGATTTGCATTTCTATGATGATTAGTGATGTTGAGGATTTTTTCATATATTTGTTGGCCCAATGTTTTTAGTTCCTTTCAAATAGAAAATAATTTTCTGAAAGTCCAATTTATTGTACTAGGAGCAACTACATATGTATTGCTCTTAGTACATATCTGTAAATATCTGACATAAATTATAACCTTATATCCTAAAACCACTCATCCTGATAGAGTCTATTTTCTTCATTTTACTAAAGGAAGAACACGGTTCAGAAGTATTAAGCGACTTGTTAGCAATGTTAAGAATGGCCTGATTTTTTTAAAAAGAAGTATTAAGTGACTTGCTTGAGGCTGCACCCACAGGTACCAGAGTTGGTATTCAAACCCCATCCATCCAAATGGCCCCAGAACTCTTGCACTACATGACACTGCCCCCTACTATCTCCATCCTCTGATCATCTCTTTACAACAGATGAGACAAAAGGATGGAGCATTATGTTGCTCAACCTCAGCTGGAAACAGGTGGACAACTGAATATTTTCACACCCTACACATATTAGATAAAGTACACTTCAAAGCAAAAACAAATGCCAAAGGGAGACATATAATGATAAAATAGCTAATACACCAAGATGGCAAAGCAATTCTAAATGTGCCTGCATGAAACAACAAAGCTGCAAAATACATGAAGCAAAAACTGGTAGAACTGAAAGGAGAAGCAGACAAATCCACAATTATAGTTGGAGATTTCAACATCCCTGTCTCAGTAACTGTAGAACAGTTAGACAGAAAATCCATGAGGATATAGAATAGCTCAGCAGCACCATAGCTTGTTAGTTGGATCTAATTGGTATTTATAGAACATCCCATCCAAAAGCAGAATACACATTCTTTTCAAGTGTTCATGGAATGTACACCAAGATAGACAATATTCTGTGTCATAAGAAAAACCTCAACAAAATTTTAAACTTGAAATCATTACAGACCATGTCTTACAACTATAATGAAAAAAAAAACAAACCGTAGAAATTAGTAGCAATAACAGGAAACTCTCTAAACTCTAGGAAAGTAAACAACACACTTAAATCATCCATGAGCCAAAGGGAAAGTTGCAAACAACATTTTATAAAAACACAAAATACAGAAAATACATTGAATTGATCTAAAATGAAAATACACCATATGAAAATGTGTGGAGCACAGCTAAAACAGGTCTGAGAGTGAAATATATAGCACTAAATGCATGCATTAGAAAAGAGGAAATATTGCAAATCAATAACCTAAATTCTCACCTCAAATAATAAAGGAGAGCAAAATGTACCTAAAGCAAGTGGAATAAAGGAAATAATAAAGACAAGGACAGAAACAAGTGATATTGAAAACAGAAAAGCAATAATAAAAATCGATGAAAGAAAGAGCTTACTCTTTTAAAAGATCAGTAATAGTGACAAACCTTTAGCAATACTGGCAAAAACAAAATAAGAAAAAACAGGCCAGGCTCGGTGGCTCACGCCTGTAATCCTAGCACTTTGGGAGGCCGGGGTGGGTGGATCACTTGAGCCCAGGGGTTCAAGACCAGCCTGGGCAACATGGCAAAAACCCATCTCTACAAAAAGTACAAAAAATTAGTCAGATATGGTGGAGCATGCCTGTAGTCCCAGCTATTCAGGAAGCTAAGATGGGAGAATCACCTGAGCCCAGGAGGTCAAGGCTGTAGCAAGCCATGATCGCACCACTGCACTCCAGCCTGGGCAGCAGAGTGAGACCCTGTCTTAAAAATAATAAGGGGAAAAAATCCCATATTACCAATATTAGAAATGAAACAAGGGATATCACTTGAGACTATGCAGACATTGGAAGTATGATAGAGAATTACATGAACAATTCTACACACATAAATTTGAAAACTTAGATGAAATAGACCCATTAATTAGAAAGCATAAACAACCACAACTCACCAAATATGAAATAGATTATTGAATGACCCTATAACAATAAAGGAAATGAAATCATAACTTAAAATTTCCCAGAAAAGAAATTTCCAAGCTTTCATGACTTCACTGGAAAATTCTACCAAACTTTTAAAGAAAATGAACAACAATTCTATACAATCAATTCAAGAAAATAGAAGACTAGGGAATATT
>NW_016804556.1:0-396 GCF_001698545.2 Rhinopithecus bieti | reverse complement strand
TGTCTTTCTGTCTTTCTGTCTTCCTTTCTTTCTGTCTTTCTGTCGTTCTTTCTGTCTTTCTTTCTGTCTTTCTTTCTGTCTTTCTTTCTGTCTGTCTTTCTGTCTTTCTGTCTTTCTGTCTTTCTTTCTGTCTTTGTCTTTCTGTCGTTCTTTCTGTCTTTCTTTCTGTCTTTCTGTCTGTCTTTCTTTCTGTCGTTCTTTCTTTCTGTCTGTCTTTCTGTCTGTCTTTCTGTCTGTCTGTCTTTCTGTCTTTCTGTCTTTCTGTCTTTCTGTCTGTCTGTCTTTCTGTCTTTGTGTCTTTCTGTCTGTCTGTCTTTCTGTCTTTCTGTGTCTTTCTGTCTTTCTGTCTGTCTTTCTTTCTGTCTTTCTTTCTGTCTTTCTGTCTGTCGTTCTTTC
>NW_016804555.1:140805-145773 GCF_001698545.2 Rhinopithecus bieti | reverse complement strand
CTGCACGTTATGCACATGTACCCTAGAACTTAAAGTATAATTTAAAAAAACAAAAAAAATTAAAAAAAAAAGTGTTTATCCTCAAACTGCCTTTTAGTATGAGGGAGAATAAAAAGAATTAACTAAACAGTGGGAAAAAAAAAAAAAGAAAGAAAATACAGTTGGAAATTATGCAGGCAGGAGAACAGGAGATTCATTGAGAACATACTCCCATCTTGATCTCTACTATCTTTCCCAGGTAGCCTATTTCAATGTTATCCCAAACAGACAACTTTGATCCTATGGTTAACTCACATGGGCATCTCATGTCATTTGGGGGAAATATCTATGAGATCATTTCCTTCAGGCATTCACTTATACCCACAGGAACAATCTAAATATTATTGAAATTGAAACAAAAGCTATGCTGTACTTAAGATTTGAGAAAAGAGTGACACTCAGAAATGCAAAACCAGTATAGGATGATGTGTGAATGCTAAAGGAACTGGAGGTTAAGATAACTCAGGAGAAAACAACTGCAAGGCAGGGATGAACATGCAGCCAACATTTATTGAGCATCTACAATGGTTTAATGTTTTGGCCCAGGGACTGGCAGAGAGGAAGGGAGTGGGCAAGGATATTTCAGGTGGGAAATGAGTATGTGAGTATCAGGAATATGAGAACAAAGGTGAGAGATGCTGTCTTATTTTTAACATGTCTATGCAGCAGAGACTGCTTTAAGCTGCTAAGAAAGAACACCTCCATGATGGGCAGATGAAAGTAAGATTTCTTACAGTCCCAGAAGGGACTTGCTACAGTTCTAAGCTGCTGTGTGAGTTATACACACCCATTTGTGACCTTATTTTACTCACTCAACAATGGTGTGAGGTGAGTATTTCCCTTACATAGCAGAAGAAATTGGGTCACAAAGAGATTAAGTAAACTGAACAAGGTTACAACCAGGCAGAATGACTCCAGACATCTTTTCCCTGTGCAATACTGGCCAAAGCATGTCATTCTTAATCCAGTGTCTTGGTGAGCAAGGTGGAGGGACAGGCATTGCAGCCTTGCTTCTCCTGAGAGGAAGCATGTCACATTCTATTTCTTCCACAAAGCAGTTTACCAGCCATTCCTTCCTGGGTGCTAATGGAGAGGAATTTCAGAAATTTCATTTCAGAAAAAGTTTTCACTCAATAATCTCTTAGAAATGATATAACCTAGAGAAAGTAATCCAACTTTGGTCTCTGATTCTATTCCCGAAGACATTCCCACCAAGGACATTGTTTAACACCTAAACTTATTTAACAGAGGATCCGAGAAGAACAGGGACAGTGTGGGGAGAAATCTTCTTGTGATGGCATATTTGCTTCCTATATTTCTTCTGAAATCATGTTCGCTTGGCTTCCTGATTAAAAACACAGTTTTATTGCTCTCTGCACTGCCAAACCAATAAATTTCCAGAAGAGAAAGCTGTATTCCACTGTACCCCTTGCAGCATCAATAAAAAACTGACAGCCAAATTCTGATTCCAGCATCTTTATTGCTGGGGATAATGCAGTGTGGAACATATTTTGGAGAGAGTTTACATAAAAGCTTCAACAGAACCCTTCAGAGCTATTTATTCACGCACATGGAGCCCAGAAGCTGGAGTTTCTCAGCAGGCAGCCTCCTCCTCCAAATTGGGGCATGGTGTGACTCCCAGAGGAGCAGTTTGGTTCAGATTTGACCAGGGAGGTTGCCTGAGCTTTTGATTGATGTAGGGAGGAGGGATGAGGAGCAAAGGTTAGACAGAAGTGCAAGAAGCTGTAGATCATGCAATGGCAATCTCCAGTGGCTACAGAAGCAGCCCTGGTGCAAGCTGAAATTTTGCAGAGTTGATGTTGATGCTGCAGAGCAGGAAAGGCAGCAGTGGGGAGAGTGAAACTAGAGCCTCCTCTAAAAAGAGACACCAAGTGAACAGCAGGTGACTTTGTTGATGTGGCTGGGTCAAGAAAGAGTCCTGGGGGCCAGGGAATGGGGAGAGAGGTGGGGTTAGGCAGGTGCACTGTGCTTTTCACAACAGATGTCTTCCCATGAGGCAACACAGACAATGTGGTCCTGTGAATCCAAAACCATTTTCCCTACTGACTTATATTTTTTATTTCAGAAATGTCACATCTTCATTTCTGATTCATCGTTGATTGGTAGCATTTCCTAAACATTCAAGTGTCTGTCTCCAGAATTTATTAATAAAGTTTATGATTTGTTAATAACTGTTTGAATGTACTCCCTTTGAAGGTGCCCCACTCTCTAATGGATGCATCTATGATTCTTTCCATGATGCCAGAAACTTTTAGCAATGTGAACAATGATCTTAATAACCCTGCAATTCCATTCCTATATACATACATTGAGAAAAATTCTCAAACTGATACTTAAAGGAATCTTTTACAAAGTTTTCTTCACAGCATTGTGGCATCAGGGGATTGGAGGCAACCTGGGTGTCCATTACTAGGTGAGGGAGTAGATAAAATTTGGACAGTGCACACGTAACTCAATAGGAGAGCATGTAGAAGTGAGAGTCCAAAGGCACACAGAGTAGCATGGGTGGATCTTCAAATCATGGAACTGAGAGAAACAAGAAATTACAGAGATATAATATACTGTTTGCAGAATTAAAATATATGTACACCAAACACTAGATATTAACCTCCTCCTGCACATGAACATATGCTAGGATTGTTATCTAAGGCGAGTTGAGAGGAACAGAAGTGGGAGAAGGAAATAAAATAAATAACTAAAAACAGAGAGGGACTTTGAATGGACTAGTGATAATGTTACTTCAATGAAGAAATACGGCCAACTTAACCCTCTCTACTAGAGAGACAAATGGAAAATAAAAAGTTTTATTTTGACGTATTGACTGCCTGCTTGCTTACCTTTCTTCCTCCTCCTTCCTCTCTCCCTTCTTCTCTCCTTCCTTTCCTTTCCTTAATTTTCTTTTGAAGTTAGGCATACTTGTATTCCGGTAGTTTTGTGAACTACTGTGGAAAGGTCTAGTCGGTATCATTTGATATAGAGCAGAAGCCAAGGAGAACTGAGGGCAAAAATGCCTAAGGCAAGGACAGTTCAGCGGCTCTGTTCTCCAGGGTCAAAAGAGGAATGAAAGCTACGCATAAAGCAAAGAAAATAAAGGAAGGACAGAGCCCTTTCTGTCTCAGCAAAAGAGGGTGACACACCACAACTATGCACCTCAGATAGGTGGTAAAGAATTAGGGTTACTGGGCAAATATGAGGTTAAACTTGCAGGGTGGAGAGCTCTCTCTTGAAAGGTGAGATGGCTGTGGAAAAATATGGCTGTGGAACTATGCAGCTACTTAAATTTATTATATTTTCACAGTCTTTTTTTTGCAGTTTAGAACTTTTGTTTTTAAATAAATTGATGATGCAACGCAGGTGGCACCTTGCCCGAGTGCCTTTGCCACAGATGTTGAAACAAATGCTTCAATTGGATTACAAAGGCTGCATTCGCTTCATCAGCTTGGAGCCTCCATCTACTTATTAATCCTATCTGCAGGTCCTTAACCCTTCTAGTTGTGGGTTAAAGTTGAAATCGAAGCAGTCTGTACTCCTTAGGGCTGGAATTAAGTCATTCACCCTAGTGCTGGGATCTTGTGATTGGTCATGACTCTGGCAAGGATTGTGCATGGTCTAAACTGGACCCAATAATATTAATATTTGGAGGGCAGGAGTGCACCTGTAGTGCCTCCCCACATGCTATGCTGGTGTTTGTTTTTGTCTTGATTTCTTATCCTGCAGCTTGCTTGGTCTCCCCAGAATCCATCTAGGAGTAGGGCTTCTCTTAGTTCCTGCCTTCTCTTCTCAATCACCGGATCCTGATCCCTGTCTACCCCTTAGGGGACACTGCTGCCCTAGAACAGTTCCTGGTTGCTCTCTGTTTAGGATCAAGCTAGTATTTCTTACTGCTTCATTCTAACTTTCAAACTGGGCCCCTTGGCACAGATGGTGACCCTGTGTTGTGACTACCCAGTAGACTTGGGTTACTTTCTGTAGTGGATACTGTGGTGGGCTACCCAAATCACTCTTTAGTATGGAGGCACCAATTTCACCAACTGCTAGGAAAGAGTGGGTGGTTGAAACTCTCAGCTGAGTTGCTGTCCTAGAATTATGCTCACAGACTGATGTGGTTTGTGTCTGTCCACCCAAATCTCGTGTCAAATTGTAATTCCCAATGTTGGAGGTGGGGCCTGGTGGGAGGCAATTGGATCATGGGGCAGATTTCCCCTTTGCTGCTGCTGTTATGATAGTGAGTTATCATGAGATCTGGTTGTTTAGAAGTGTGTAGCACCTCTCCTCTTTCTCTTCCTCCTGCTCTGGCTACCTGAAAATGTGCTTGCTTCCCTTTGCCTTCTGCCATGATCGTAAGTTTCCTGAGGCTTCCCTAGCCATGCTCCCTGTACAGCCTGCAGAACCGTGAGCCAACAAAACCTGTTTTCTTTTTATTATTTATTTATGTATTTTATTATTATACTTTAAGTTCTAGGGTACATGTGCACAACGTGCAGGTTTATTACATATGTATACTTCTGCCATGTTGGTGTGCTGCACCCATCAACTCGTCAGCACCCATCGACTCGTGATTTACATCAGGTATAACTCCCAATGCCATCCCTCCCCCCTCCCCCCTCCCCATAATAGGCCCCGGGTGTGTGATGTTCCCCTTCCCGAGTCCAAGTGACCTGTTTTCTTTTTAAATTACCCAGTCTTTGGTATTTCTTTATAGCAGTGTGAGAATGGACCAATACACAGACCAAGATTGCTACCTTACCCAGGATTATGTCTTCTCTTTTGGGCAGCCCTCATCCAATGACTGGACAATGTATAGAATAAAGGCCCAGCCCCCTTGCCTCCAGGTGGGACTACTCAGAAGGACCATCCTATCTTTAGAGCTTCTTCCTGTCAATTCTTTTTTTTTTTTTTTTTTTTTTT
>NW_016804555.1:109158-140189 GCF_001698545.2 Rhinopithecus bieti | reverse complement strand
TTAATGATTGCCATTCTAACTGGTGTGAGATGGTATCTCATTGTGGTTTTGATTTGCATTTCTCTGATGGCGAGTGATGATGAGCATTTTTTCATGTGTCTGTTGGCTGTATGAATGTCTTCTTTTGAGAAATGTCTGTTCATATCCTTTGCCCACTTTTTGATGGGGTTTTCCTGTCAATTCTTACCTGGGCCCTGACTTGATCCCCTTCCCAGCCAAATCCAATTGCCAAGCACTCAGTGCAGCTGTGTCAGAGTCCAGTGACAGGAAAATTTACAGCATCCAGATAAATCTAGTTACCTTAAAGAAGATAATGCCACCCTATTATACCCTCCTTAGTGGTTTCTAATGTCTCCTGGGTACCCAGGATTGGGGCTTGGGCCCCTCTTCTTTTTTCTTTTGAGTTTAATAACACAGATGGCCTTGGAAGGAGCCAATTTGTCGAGTTTAATTTTTGTTAACTAATCCTCAAAGTAATGTTACCTGGAGAGCTTCAGTCAGGAGGGCTCTAGTGTCCCCCTTGAAGAAAACAGATTTGTTTTGTACGTTATATGTATTAGAAATCTAAAAAAATCTGGAAATCCTTGCTTATAAAGACCTATCAATTGGGAGATATATGCACTATCAAAGATTTCTTTGTTCTGTAGAAGGATGTACTGCAGGGTTACTTTAAATAGCAAACTCCCTGGGTGATTAGAAAATAGAGTTCAATTGACACACTCTCTCTTTTTTAAGGACAGGTACTGCATAAAGCAAATTATAACTGTAGGTTTCTCACCTCCCCTTGGTTTTTCAGAGCTTGAGTACAAGATGTTTCCCAGGGCAGGGCGGCCTTCTGAGGCCCTCAGGCTGAGGAGGAGCAAAGGGAGAGAAGAGCCAGGGAAGAAATACAGCACCAATCTGGAGTCCCCAAAGACTGTATAGGGTCTTTGGTCACTTGCCAGAGCTTTTACTTTTCCTTCTGCCCAACACATGGCAGAAGTGAAATATTTTATTCACTACCTTCTAATTGTTTTTAAAAATGCCAACTACATTATTGATTTAAGAAAGCTAAAAACATCAATTCATTTTCCACAGATAATGAGTTTATTGCTAGAGCTACATTCTGAATTCTAAAACACTACAAAATCAGATGAAGGGAAAAAAGAGAGAAATCAGAGACAGTTAAAGCATTTTTGCCTAATGAACTTATTGAAATGGGAGGAAGTTTATTTAATTATTTAAATTCAAAAGAATTTGGTGTTTTTGTATTTATTAAGATCTTGCTCTACACTTAACAGTGTCTTAAGTTCTGTGTTCTTTTCAAAGCTGCTCACAATTGTAATAAACTTGCTTTCATCTTAGAATAAAATAAAAATAGCTTTCCTCTTTTCAAATGATTTTAAATCTTTGAGCTTTCAAAGGCATCGGTCTATTTGGTGGCTTCATTACAGGGAATGTCTTCACTTTTGGCCTATTGTCTTCAGCATTTACCTAGAGGGAGCTGAGGCTTCAATGTTAACTGAAATATGAAGTCAGTATAGTTGAACATCCAATATGTTAAGCTTTACACCAGGAAACTTTGGAACAGGCTTTAAAAGTACATCCAGGTGGTTTTGATTATTGTTGACGGCTTCCTGCAGTTACTGTATTAGGCTCAAGGAGTCAGAGTGAAAGGGCTACTTACAAGTCATTTGGTCCAACCCCTCACTTTACAGAGAAAGAATCTTAACGTAGGAAAAGGGAAATGACTTTTTTGAAGCCACATGGCAATTCAGAGGCAGATCTGGACTAAAGCATTGGTTTCTTCCTTCCTGGTTTGGTGCTGGTGTCCTCCAACAATCAAGTCACATCAGTACTGTTCATTTGGATGTTTGTTGATACACTCTACTACATGACCCTCTGATTTTTGTTTGAAAACTTAGCCTCCTGAAAAGAGCCATCAGCTTCTTGAGGACATAACTCAGTTTCAAGATGCAGCTCAAATCCCTGCTTCTCCATGAAGCTTTGGAGCCTACCAGAATGATTTTTCTCTTCCTCTATCCTCCTCTACACTTAATTACTATACTGTTTTTTTCCCTTCAATATTATTTGAGAATTTACCAGATGCCATGCGCAAACATTTCTTCTGTTCTCCCATTGAACACCCAGTCCCTGGTAGATTCTGCTTTTCACCTTGTCTCTTGCTTCCAGCCACTTTATTCCTTACCCACTGCTACTTTTGGCCATTCTTTTTTCCACCTGGACTATTCTAGAGTCTCCTAATTAGTTTCCTCTCACTCCATCGTTGCTTTCCCCTGACCAATCTAGATTACTCTTCCTGACAACTCCTACTATGTCATTCTCATGTCAAACAGCTTCTGTGCCTCCCCCTCGGCCAACCTGTCTACAAATGAGCCTTGCATTCAAGACTCAATCTTTATTCACCAGTTGTATCACCCACTCTTGCCCTCATGTAACCAACACGCTAGACTTGAACTGTCTCATATGGCAGCCATTAGCCATATGTGGCCACTGGGCAGTTGAAATATAGGCCAGTCTGAATTGAGATGAGCTGTAAGTATAAAATGAATACCAGGTTTTGAAGACTTGGTAAGAAAAAAGAATATAAAATATCTCAGTAATTTTTGTATTGATAGCATATTAAAATGAGAATATTTTGTACATACCAGACTAAATGAAATGTTCTATTAAAGTTAATTTCACATTTTGAAAACTTTTTAAATGTGGGCACTAGAGAACTGAAAATTACTTGTGTGATTCACATTATGTTTCTACTGAATAGCACCTCCCTAGACAAATCAAACTATTTGTACTTCCTGAACTTGACTCACACTTTCCTGATGTCATTCACAGTTCCTACTGTTTGGCACATCTCCCTTCTCTGCTGGTCAAATTCTACCCCGGATTAAGGGTCCATCTCAGGCACTATATACTCTATGGAATGGGTCTTCATCACCAGTGGCACTTGCTTTCTTTCTTGAAGCCACATAGTGTGGTAGTTAAGAGTGCACACTCTGGAGCCAGCCTGAATTCAAATCAAAATTTCATTCCACATCTATAAAATATGTATAATCTAAAAAATATATGTTTACATGATACTAATATAGCATGCAGTACAAGATAAGGACTCAATAAGTATTTTTATTAATAACTCACAGCTGCTTACTGTGAACAATTTAGGCCCCCTAGGCTATATTTAATGACATCTCTATTTCCTTGGCAGGGGGTAGAGGTGGGTAGGTTCCAGATTTTGGAATTGATTCTTCTGTTTGTCATGGGTCAGTCACCTTTAAGTCTATAGCATGCTTATGGCTTGTTCCTAAATCTTGACTTTCCTCTGATAGGACACCTGAGAGGGAGAATAAATATTCTAAATTGGTACCTTTCTTTTGGGCTCAGATATCTCTTTTAGGCCTCGTCTAATAGCCTTTTTAAGATGTGATAAAGAACAACCTTCCAATAAATATTTCAACTCTAGAGAGCCACTCTGCAGATTTTGCATTTGAGCATTGATTGTTTTAATGTTCAGTGAGTTGAAACTTTCCCATTGGAGAGTGCAATTTGAGTGACTCTCCTCTAAGACAGCCATTCCAGAGCACCCAAGAAGGTGTGAGGAGTTTATGTCTTATCATGTAAACCAAGATGTTAAGAAGATTCCTGGATAATGGATTTTTCAAGTCATTTGTACAACAAGTAAATTAAAAATATAAAGCCTTAGAGGAAAATGGTAAGTATATCTAAGCCCTTACTCAAAACCCATTTAAAGTTTTCTAAAGAAACAAAGCAAAATAACCCAATCTCTATCTCCTTAAACTAGTACTTGTCTAGCAATAATATAACATGACAAGAATAACTCTGGTAAATAAAACTACATGTTGGATTCACCCTGGGGAATGTCTGCATCACCTGTAATAATTTCTTGAAAATATTTTTCAGAAGCAGAGACTATTATGTTGTCAAGGCAGTGACATTGCAGATATGCTTCAGGAAGCCCTTTCATTAAAAGCTTCTCTTTCTCAACACTTAAAAACTTTTTATAAGTAAATGTGTAAAAGCTGGTTGAAACTGATATACTACGTACTTTTATTTATTATTATTTTTTCTTCTTTTTTCTTTCTTTTTATGAGGCAGAGTCTCGCTCTGTTGCTGAGACTGGAGTACAGTGGTGCAATCTCAGCTCACTGCAACCTCTGCCTCCCAGTTCAAGGGATTCTCCTGCCTCAGCCTCTCAAGTAGCTGGGACTACAGGCATGAGCCACCATGGTGGGCTAATGTTTTGGTATTTTTTAGTACAGACAAGGTTTCACCATGTTGGCCAGGCTGGTCTCAAACTCCTGACTTCAAGTGGTCCACCTGCCTCAGCCTCCCGAAGAGTTGGGATTACAGGCGTGAGCTACTGTGCCTAGAATGGGTTTGAAGTGCCTGAAATTACTGGCATGTGTGCCTTCACTTTTTACTAGCTCATCCCCTCTGGTAGCCACCGTTATGAGGTTGCCTGTATCAAAAATGCCCCCTTCTCTGGAAGTACCTCAGAGCCGGTCGCATTATGGTGGAAGAATCTTACTGGCTGAGCAGATTGATTCTATGCTGAATGTGCCTGGGTCAGTCAGATTCTCCTTTTGGGAATTTGAAATTTATAATAGAGGGACAGAGAGGAGTCGTTTTTGGAACTGACTCCTTGTAAATCTAGGGAGAAGATCCCTGAGCTCCTTTTGCTAAGATGCCAGATATTATCCTTACCTCTTCACAGCATACTTCTACCTCCTTATCCTTCTATTAAGTTAATCTCTTATGATTAAAATGGTCAGAATTGATATCTGGTGCTTGCAAATGAAAAAAGACTTACCCAGAGCCCCACCCAAGGTTTCCAGGGTGAAGTAATCCACTATTCTATGGACAGCCCATAACACGGGGCATATGCTGGTGCTCAGTGAGAGGACCGAAGGCTTTGAATAGTGATTCCTCAGTGGCCTCTCTAAGCTGGCCAGAACGGAGCTTATGGGATAACCATGTTAGCCCAGTTGCCCCTATAGAGAATGAGCCTTAGAGCACTACACAGTTCAAATGACACTTCCTCTGAGGCCTCTTTGTTGCTAGAAAGAGATGATTTTGGCTAGAAGAGATGATTCCCTGCTCTGAACTCCTATCTTGTTTATAACCTTTATCTAGCATTTATCATGTTCTCCATTTCCCTGTAGTCATTTGAGAAGAAGATACCTCTTCTACATCTGGAAGACTATAAGCTCCTGGAGGGCAGAGATGGTGTCTTTGGATCCTGCATGCTATCTTGTACATTTCAGTACATAGTTCTGGAGTGGCCGACAAGTCTCACCTGAAGGCTTTCTGTGTGTCCAGTCTGAGGCTTAGGGATGGGGAAAGAGGGGAGGAAAAGATCCAGAATGGGTTTGGATGCTCTAGCTGGGCAGACACGACCAAAACCAGCCTATATTCAGGTATTAGGAGGTATGTGTCAGAAGCAGCTCAGTCTGGGCTGAAAAGGCCAGAAATTAGACTCAAGGCAATAATAAGCTGTGCTATTTTGGGATCCTAATGTATTCACTTTCCAGGTTGAGAAGACCTAGTAGGTCATTTTCTCTAATTAACACCTCCCAGGAACAAAACTGTTCCATCAGGCTTGCCCCTTGGATGATAGATATTTACTGTTCAACCTCACATATGGGCTGTGGGTTTTTTAGTCTTCTCTGCATTATCAGATTATTACAATAATACCTTGTAACTATGTGAAAACTTTATTTCCATACTTTTGGCTTTTTTTGGTCTCATTTATCTTCACTATATCTGGCCCCACTCGGGGACAGGAATCTTCACGTCCCTTTTACAGACAGCAAAGAGATTTTATCATTGAGCCAATACCTACAGTGCAAATTAGGGAAGGGAGACCTGGTGCTAGAACCCAGTTCTGCCCAGTCTGTCCTGTTGATCAGTTTGAATAATTCGGGGACTGCATTGGACCCTACCCTGTCCCGCCAGAGCATCCTCACCTCTGTGGGCTCAGAAATGCTGTCTGCTGCTACTCATGAGGTGCAATTAGGAACCCAGGAGTAGCGTAACCTCATTACATCAGAGTCAAGGACAAATGTAACAGCAGCAAGGGATTAAATCTTCATTCTGAAAGTTGCGTTTTATTTATAAATTGTACTTCTCTGAATGTGGCTGAGGTGGCATTAAGGAGCTGAGGTTCAGGGCTACATACAGAGCAGCTGTGAGTGGTTTGCCAGGAGGTGGTGTCATCTCCCAGTGAGGCAGAAGCTGGGAGTAAATGAGGACCCTGTGGAGAAGCAGCTAGAAGCTGCCCACCAAGTCAGAAAGCCCACCTGCCTGGTAGGAGGGATTATTTTAATTCCCTTCATAAGAAAAAAAGCTGGGTGGGAATTTGCTAAAATCCGCATTAAGTATGATTTTTCTGCAGCCAAGGGGAGCTGCCGGAACAAAGCACATATGCTCCCATGGAGCCAGCCCTCTCGGCTGTGGAAGGGAGCAGCAGGGCTTCTCTTCACCACTGTGACTCAACTGGCTTTAAAACCTCAAGTGTAAGATCAGAGTTACACATGGCCAAGACACCATTTGGTGCAGCCACTCTGGGAGATTATATTTTGGAAAGAGACCTTTGTTGCCTCATTTCAAGACATGAAAAGAAGCCAACTGAGGGGCTTAGGAAGAAGATAGAAGTGGGCAAAAGAGCAGAACTGGAGCCCTGAATTAATCTGATTTACTGCTTTTGAAATACAAAAAAAAAAAAAAATGAAGAAAAAAACCCAAGGAATTATTGCTGTCCAAGGAGGAAGCTGGGTCCAGTGCCAAAGGGATCTGTGTGTGAACATTCTGGCTCTACACTTGTGTTGAGATTTTGGGAACTCTGTTGCTTGTTTTTTAGTCTTGCTAGTGGCTATCATTCACTTTCCCCAACAGGGTGGTTTTTAAGCAGATAAAATCTAGTCCTTCCTGAGCTTCTCCCGAGGAGTCTGTGTATCAGCAAGGTCAGGTTTAAGAGTTGCCTTGAAGGCATGGCTGGGAGAGCTGAGTCAGAGCTAAGGTTCAAGATTAACCTCAACCTTGGGCCTTTGTTTCTTTAGGGGTGGTTGTGGTGGTGGTGGGGGTAGGCTAGGGAGGTAGGACATAAACTTTCTTAATTCTGAGATTTTTTGGCTGGCCCAGATTTAGGAAAGCTGAGGGTAGGGCCAAGCTGTCTTACTTGCAAGAGTGTGGTAGTCTTCTTTCTGTCTGTGGATTCTTTCCTGGGGGCTGCTACCTTGTGTCCTACAACAGGAGCCCATCTGTCTCAGTTCAGTCTGCCTTGGTGGTTTTGTTTTCAGTTTGTTTTATTAAGGAATCTTGGGGCTGGGGACTGATTCTTCCCTACTGAGTGAGTCTAAAAAAATAAAATGAAAACAATCTAGATGGAATATATTAATATAGGTAAGCTTCAGGTCTTGCTTCCCTGAAATTGATATGTCTGCTATTTCCCATTCAAACGATAGACTGGAAGCCTACAAATTCTATTATAGGACCTGGATGCTGAGATAACACAAATAACTCCCTTCAGAACCTATAGCATTTTCTCACTTCCCCATTTTCTAAAATGGAGATTTTAAAAATAACATTTAGATGCAATACATGCTAGCTAATGTAGACATGCTTCTTTTTTGCACAATTGTTCCTATTCAGCTATCTCAGTTTAATCATGAAACTCAGTAAACACTTTAATTATACTACATGTGAAATTCTGGGAACCCTGAGTTGAATGACACTTCTTCAGGTGGTTCTTACTCTAGAACAATGATTCAAAACCAAGGGGTGGGGAGGAATTGCCTCCTGCCCCCTCCAGGGGTCATTTGGCAAATGTCTAGAGATACTTTTGGTTGTCACAATTTGGGAGGGCAGTGCTCCTGGCCAGGGATGCTGGAAAACGTTCTACAAGATACAAAACAGCTCCCATAACAAAGAATTATCTGGCCCCAATTGTCAATATTGCTAAGATTTGGAAACCTGCTCTGACAGAAGAGGCACATGTTGAACAAATGGTTGCATTTTGGTGGGATATGTACAAAAATATATGTAATCCCAGGATATTGAAGTGAGTATGTGGATGGGGAAGCTGGAGGTAGAGTGGGGGTGGGGCAGTGGGCATCAGGGAAGGCTTCATGGGGAAGTGACTCTTAATCATGGTTTTTATTTAATGCCTTTACAACCAATCATCAAATAATGACTTTCACTGAAAGCTTATTAGTCAAGATTGGGATTTTGTTTTTCTTTTTGCACAACCTCTGAGTAATCAAAGCTCCCAACTTTATGTCTTCTCTTGAGAAATATTTCCTCCCCAAAGCCTGGGAAGAATTTATTCAACCTTGTTCCTTGGTTCTCAGCAAGGAATCTCTAGTCGACTTTAACCTGTGGTTCTTCCACCAGGACCCCTCTTTCCTTCTTCACACTTCAGCTTCTTAACTCTTGGCCCATGAAGCCTTCCCTTGGAGCCTTCAGTTCACAGTGATTAATTCATTCTGTGAATTCCTTAGAGCCTCGTTGTCTCTCTCTACACCTGTACCAATCTCTTGGGGCGGGGCAGTGTTTCCACTTAGATTGTGGGCTTCTCAAGGACAGGAAGCACACCCTTCACATGTACATCCCTCTATGGCATTGAACACTGTTTTGGACCCTGATTTACACTGCAAGTGGGAGGAAGAGGAAGATACTCAAGAAAGATGTCAGGAAACAGTAACGCTGGATTGATATGAACATTGTATTAGGTTGGTGCAAAAGTAATCACAGTTTTTGCCATTGAAAGAAATGGCAATTACTTTTGTACCAAGCCAATATCTTGCCAAGGCCTCTGGATAATGTCTTATATCAAAGTCTAAAAATTTAATTTCTGTTCAGTAGGTACAACATGCAAAAAAGAAATTGCCATAATTATTAGCATTTTCTTACTAACATATTTTTCAGAAGCTGTTTCCATATCAAGCAGATCAACCTTTCTGTTGTCATAGAGACAAAGATCTTTATATAACCATGGGCAAGGTGAGATTTTTTTCTTCTCCTCTTTCCAGTTGCCTAGAACTAATATGAAAGGAAAGGAAATTTTTTAAATCAATTTTTTCTTTCATTTTTTTCCCCAATTAAAATGAATGAAATGTGGGAGGTTATTTTTTGTATCACATTTTAGATTTTAAATACCTATGTTTTCATAAAATATGGAAGGGGAGTAAATATTTGAATGATGCCATTTTCAAAATTTGTAAGCAGTGGGCTTGGCAGTGATAAGTAGCTATAATCCATGTACGTTGTTTTATTCTTCTTTTAAACCAAATAGTGAACTTCGGATGGAGGTCTTAGAAGGTAAGGTTACTAGGACCCCAAATGACTAAAGCATAAACTAACATCCATTGAGGGACTGATGCTGACTCCTAAGGTGCTCTGCGGTACTTGCCTCCTCCAACCCTGAGAACTTGGAGTGCTCCCCTTCTCTCTGCAGAGGCAAAGTCTATTATAATGTAGTGCAAGACCACATCCTCTCCTCCTGGAAGACTTACCTCATAATTTAAGCTTTCTTTTTTTTATGAACTGATAACTTGCCATTCATAGCAGTTTTCTGTCTCATAATTACTGTTTATCATTTCATGCATTCATCATCAAGAAAAGAGGATTTCAGTATGAACCTGTCCACTTTTCCTGTCCTTTGTAATATTGAGTTATTCCTTTACCCACGGTCTTCTTCCCTCAGGACTCAAAACTATCCTTATTCTTTCTAAGATTAATCTTTCCCTTCTGTTGTTAGACTGATGCTCTCCTCCTACCCCCACTGAGATCTGACTCTAACAATTAACATTCCTCCCTCATTCCCTGTGTCTTCAGTCTGTCCTCCATGGATTCCTTCCTGCAGTCCTCTTTGAGGAAAAATAAAATACTTTCTTCAATTCTACTTATTTTCCATCTGCCTCTGGGTTTAGGATTTTAGTTTTATGCCTTTTTGCAATAAATAGGTGTTATGCATGTTTTGGGGGGGGTAGGGAAGGGAAGTGTACAGCACAAAGACATTTAAAATATACTTTTTTGTCTCTAAGATGATACCTCCCTGGAGAGCTGTGCCTTGGCTCTCAAACTTTAGTATGCATCAGAATCACCTGAGGAGCTTGTTAACATGTAGCCTGCTGGACCCCACCCCTGGAGTTTCTGATTCAGTAGGTTGGGGCTGGGGCCTGAGAATATGCAGTCTAACATTTCCCAGGTGATGTTCATACTGCTGGGCTAGGACCATACTTTGAGAAATATTGCCTTAAAGTAACAACCCTCCCTTTGCTTAACATGCACCTCTCTTGTCATATGGACGTTGGTGTCACTATGTTGTGCCAAAAGTTATCCTGTTTCAGCCTGCGTAGGCTCAACCTCCACAGAGTGACAAGGGCATCTCTTGAAAGAGGAGGGCATCTCTCAACCATCTGGTGCTCAGGAAATGCAACCTTGTGAGGATCACCACGCTTGGCTAAGGAGGCTAAATGACTGGCAGAGGATGTTCCTGGTGGTGGATGCTCAGGGTCTCTACCCTCAAACCTAGTCAGCCCTATCAAATATTTTTGAGGGGTTCTAGGATTCTTGAAACCCTGCTGAAAGGCAGCAGGACAAAGTGGGATTTTTTAAAAAATTAACTTCAGCCTTTTCCTGGGAAGGGGGTCCCTTCCTGAGAACAGCACGTGGCAGCAAGAGCCCTTGAGAGATCTCACTGAAAAGCCAAATTGAAAAGGAACTGGGACTTGGCCCACACATTCATGCCCCCAATGGGAGTTCTTTGCTCAGTACTAAGAAATTGAGTGTGTGTTTGTGTGTGTGTGTGTGTTTTATTAAGAAAGCAGTAGTTTTTCTTACAGAGACAAGCAAATTTAAAAAGATAATTAATAGAAAAAATCCTGAATTGCTACTCAATAGTTGTGGGACCTTGAGCAAGTTATTCCTTCTCTTTGGATCTCAGTTTCTTCTAATCTGTATGATAAGTAGCAGGCAAGTGAGAAAGTCTGTTCATAGTACAGTCATTCTTAAGAGCAACATGGCAGGCTTGTTGGGGACGGACCAGGGCTGGAACCTGGAAGGCCTATTCCATGGATTTGTGGATTGATTGAAATAAATTCTATCAGCATGGTCCATTCCTTCAGGGAATGGAGCTGACAAGATAATTAATGGAAACTAATTAATATAAACCCCTCAACCCTTAAACTGTATCTCTCAACCTCAATTATTCCCAGAAAGCCTTTAACTTTTCCACAGGAAGAAGCCTGGCTTGGCAGGGAGGGTGAGTCTCCTCTATTAAACGGGTCCCTGACAGACTCTTGGGGGCTCAAAGGAAATGGCAGAGGGGGTGGTCTCCTTCCTTCCCCAGCACAGAATTCCACCATCTCTAATTATTAGAACATGATCGAGACCGCTACCAGCCTTTTAGATACTCTTGTCTTTTGCCTTTTTTTTCCTTTCTTTTCTTTCCTTTTCTCTTTTCACAGCTGTATTGAGATGTAAATCCTATACTATAGAATTTAAAGTGGACAATGCAGTGTTTTTTAATATGTTCACTTGCAACTGTCACTACAATCTAATTTTACAAAATTTTCATCAGCCCCCCACAAGCCCATACCCACTGATTAGTAGTCACCCACTGTCCCTCCCATCCGCCTCCCCAGCCCTGGCAACTACTAATCTACTTTCAGTTTATCTGGACATTTCATGTAAATAGGATTATAAACTATGTGGCACTTTTTTTCTAAATGGGAGAAAGGAGACCTGATGACACCCTGATAGACTAGTAGTGCTAAAGGTCCTCCTTCTCCTCTTTACCCCATCACTCTGGAAACAACAGCTTCCGCCTGCTTGCTGATGTATACAATCCTTCAATCACGCCTGTGAGCGTGGAGGGGGTGCGCGGGTGCCAGCGGCAGAGTACAGGGCCTTTGGTCCATTAGACCTTGAGACTGAAGTTCAAGCACATCTGGGCACGGCAGAGCAGCGGCTTGTATGCTCACTAAGATGCCCGTGTGACCGCCAGCAGTCAGTTGACAGATGAGGTCACCCTTGGTCGTAGGGCCTGAGCACTCCATTCCTAGAGGACCACAGGGTGCCAGAGCCCATATTCACCTTCCCTGACGTGGCTGGCCCAAGGCTCAAAGGCCTGTAAGATTTCTCTGGCAGAGACCCCTGCCAGAGGAGTTGAGGAGCGTCATACCCATATTCCCTTCAAGTAGCGGCAGAGAGCCGGCCTTTTCCTGAGGCTCCTGAATAGTTCTGCTCCCCCAGCCGCAGCCCCAACCAGGGGGAAAGAGCGGGGCTGGGCTCTCAGGGGCATGGGGTGGCAAAAACAACCAGCAAGCTTTGGGTTCTCGTCACCCTAAAACGTGGGGGAAATTTGATAGGGCACAGCGTCTTTCTCCAAGCTTCCAGGGAAAGAGGGCCAAAGGAGTAGGGAGGGCAGGTGGCATAGGCGATTGAGGGTCCTGTATCGAGGGGGCTGCGACGGGAGCGCTGTGTACTCACAGTCGAGTGAGACCGGCCGTCGGGCCGGGGCAGCGCAGGGCGCCGTCGGGCGCGCAGTCGCAGGGCTCAGGGCAGCGCGCCTCGCGCAGCGCTCGTGGCAGCAACGGCTGCAGCAGCAGCAGCAGCTTCAGCAGCTGCAGCGCCGAGAACCGCTGCTTCATGGCCGGCGAACTGGGCTTCTGCGGCTTGCCAGTGTCTTGGACGGCCTCTGAGTGCGGCCCGCACCCCTCTCCCCGCCCCTTGGCCTGCCCTTCCACACACCCTTCCCTGCTGGCCCGCCCCTGCCCTCCGCCTCTTACCGCGCGCCCCGCTGAGTCTGCTCTGCCTTGACCTGCGACAGTGCCCGGTGACCCCATCATCTGCTTCCTGCTACTTTCCCCTGTCTTGCCCCCTACCATCTGCAAATGGCCCTAGCTATAGGAGGTAGATTTAATGGCAAATGTTTTGGATTAGAGGTGGGGAGTTCTGAGTTGAGTGAGTTGTGATACTTCCCGGACCCCTTTTATTTCATTTGTGAAAGGGTCCGATGGATACTCGCTATACCCACATCAGAAGGCGTAAGAGTGCCCAGCTCAGCTATTTCTCCTCTCTCTTATCCTCAGCCAGCCCCTAGTCCTTTCCCCTTCTCTCTTATCAAATCCCTCCACTCTACAAGTAATCTCCGCCCATCCTCCCAACTACCCCAGTAATTTCTCCTAGTGGTAAATACTTTCTTCTTTATGGTATAGCTATTTGGCTTGGTCGTATATCTCTTCTATAGATTGGGAGGTCCTTGAGAGCAAAATCCAATTCAGATTTATTTTTATATTCCTTCTGGCTTCTACATGGTAAGTACTCAGTAAATATTTGTTGAATGAATGAATGAAACTGCCTAATACTGGTAGCAGCTGCCCCATAGAAGGCCCAGGATAGGCTAGACCTTGTAACAGGTGCTCTGCCTCACATCATGTCTAAGCTCCACATTGAACTAGCAGGGTGTTTACGATGAGAAAAATGTCCTGAGAGGTATGTGGCTTCCCTGAAGTCACATGGTTTTAAAGTAGTGAAACCTGGAACTCATGTCTATCACCTACCATCTCTTACCAGTGCAAAAAACGGCTATGATCTACATACCAAGGGACTTAGAAAGGAGACAAAATTTTATGGTAATCATGGGGATGCATATCCCCTCTTTGATTTGATCATTCCTTCCTTTCAAGGACTCTGTTTGGATTCTGGAAATCCTAGCAGTTTTGCTGGAAGAGGTGGACTTTGAAAGCTGGGAAGGCATCTAAGGCTTTAAAGAGAGGAAATATAAGAATAAATTTCTTTCATTCTGAATCCAGCTCTCAAGGATGGGCTCCATCATTCACCATTCTACAGTATGTTGCTCAAGGAGGGTAGATTATTATTATTTTAAAAACTTGTTTGGCTTTGCCCACATTGTGCTAGATGGCACAAAAACAATGCTCATGTCTGTAATATTGTCTTCTCTGGATCCTCTCTTCAACTGCTTATAGATGACTCCTCACCCTTTCATACCTCTGCATGGGTTGTCCCCACTATTTTCTCTTCCTTTTCTATTATTCCATTAGATAAACTCCTGGTTGTCTTTCAAGACTCAGCCCAATGTCATTTCCACTTTGATTCTTCTCTGAGTCAACCTAGTTGAGTAGTTTTGGCCATAACACCTGGTTCTACAGATTACTGTTAGATTGTTACAGTAATCTAATACACTGTAATTGTGGGTTTAATTTTGCTTTCCCCTGTCTATTCCTCTTAATATCAACAGAGTATGTCATAGCTTCTAGCTCCTAGTAGGTGTTCCATATGTGTCTGTTGAATAATAGAGTGAATAAGTGAAACCCAGGCCCAGAGTTGTAGGAGATGCTCAGTAAACTATCTGAGAAGAACTTAATACCCTCACTTGCTTTATTCTCAACCACGCTGGATCTATCTGGATATGTATAAAGTGATTATACATGACTACTTTGGGTGTCATGTTCTCTGTTCTCTTTTAGTTTTGTCATATTTTGGTAGGGAAATTGGGGTAGGCACTGGGATTTTTAAACATTTTCACCATGTATCTTGAATGGAAGGAGAGAAAGAATGAATAACTCAAGGTGACTGAATGTCATTTCTTTCAAGTCTCATGTTTTACGTGGCTTTTTTTTTTTTTTTTTTTTTAACTCTGTAGCATACCTGTTATATATAAAAAAAGTTTGCTCCCACCCACTCCTGAATCTTTACTGTCTCAGGTAATTCCAGAAGAATCATTTAATTCTGTACTCCAGTAGGAGGACTAGGCAATCAGAACACTAGGATTTTCCTTCTGTTTCTGCTGTCGATCATGAGATTTGCCCTTCAGTCTCTTCATCTGTAAGAAGGGTTAAAGTTCACTATCCCTAAGGCTCTTCTGGCTCTAAAGATGCAAAGACTTTCTAAGCAACTCCTATAGAATTGCTAGTGGGAGGAACTGGATTGTATGTATTGACTTCTTATAACTTGTCTTGGATTGGAAATAAAATCCTGTTTATGAAAAGTCTAGGTTGTTCATTTGGAAAAAGCTCACAACTGTAATGAGTTTTCGTAAAATTTTACTATCTAGATTAATTTCAGTTGGATCTTAATTATCACATCAGTTCTTGCAATGTAATATTATAATAAAATCATATTGATTCATTTGTTATAATCACAAAAGTTTGTTACAATGGAATTTACCTATCTTATTGATTAATACTCATTAGAGTGAGTATTTTTAAATCCAAAGGACTTTGTTTCATTAACTATGCTTATAGATACTTTGTCAGAGAACTTCAAACCAGCGTGACCCAGAAAGATTGCTAATTACATTTTAATGACAAAATAAAGTTCACAGAATTCACAAATATTTTATCCTGCTTTAGAGATAGAAAAACATAGTATCTGACACCGTAACTCAGAAATTGCAATTAAAAGTCTCCAAAGTTTTAGAATGGAGCTTCTCATATTTTAGGGTGTGGAAATATCATTTGCAAAGCTTTAAATACTAAGATTCCTAGAACTTTCCCCATGAGATTCTGATTCCATAGATACAGAGTGGGGTCCCAAATTCTGCATTTGAATAAGCTTTCTCATGTAATTTTGATGCATGTAGTCCTGGATCACAATTTGAGGAATACCCAAAAATGGAAATTCTAGAATTAAATTTGCTTGAAGAAGACAAAGCTCAAGAATCTTTATTAAGGACTGTGAGTGAAGCCTAATAATGTTGATGCATCTTGAAAGAAACCTTGATGTATGTAAGTACATGCATAGAAATAGTATATTCTGTGTACATGTGTTTAAATGTCTAAAATTATTTAATTAGTTATATTGTTGAACTTTATTTATTTATGGAATGAGCAATGTTACAAAATAATGGAATCTATTTTCTTTATGCCACCCTAGGTCAAAACTCAATAGCACCTGAAGTTACACTAAGAGGTTGGAGTTGAAAGACATTAGCAAAGTAATTTAAAAAAAAATTTTTACTTTAAGTTCTGGGATACATGTGCAGAACGTGCAGGTTTGTTACATAGGTATACATGTGCCATGGTGGTTTGCTGCACCTATCGACCCGCCATCTAGGTTTTAAACCCTGCATGCATTAGGTATTTGTCCTAATGCTCTCCCTCCCCTTGCCTTCCATTCCCCAACAGGCCCTGGTGTGTGATGTTCCCCTCCCTGTGTCCATATGTTTTCATTGTTCAGCTCCCACTCATGAGTGAGAGCATGTGGTGTTTGGTTTTCTCTTCCTGTGTTAGTTTGCTGAAAATGATGGCTTCCAGCTTCGTCCATGTCCCTGCAAAGGACATTAACTTATTCTTTTTTTATGGCTGCTAGTATTCCATGGTGTATATAAGCCACAATATCTTTATCCCTTCTATCACTGATGGGCATTTGGGTTGGTTCCAAGTCTTTGCTCTTGTAAATAGTGCTGCAATAAACATACATGTGCATGTGTCTTTATAGTAGAACGATTTATAATCCTTTGGGTATATTCCCAATAATGGGATTAGCAAAGTAATTTTTAAAACCTTAAGTAGAATAGGCAAGGTTTTTTGATTCTTGAACACATACCCTGTTAGTACAATAACTGATATTTCTTCTCACTTAAAAGCAGTGGTTTTACCTTTCCCTCAGAAGAAAAGGTGAATATAGGCAGAGGAAGAAAAAATTGCTTAAGAAAAGAAAAATACAGTTACATCTCTCAGCTGTTCACCTTTGTACCTGGGGCAAAAAAACTAAACAAAACAAAATAAGGAGAACAAAAAAGACAGTCCCTGAAAGTTACACTCTGAAATCTCATGCAAGTTCTTTATTGCTTGTCTGAAAATTTCATCTCCATTTCACTGTCTACATAATGTAAAATCGGAGCTGTGATTGTCTGTGTCACCTCCCACACAGCCCTGGGGTTCTTGTGGGCCTCAGAAGGAGTTTGAAGCTGCAGGCTGATAGGCAGCTGGGCCAGTAATTGGAATGTGATGATTGGTCTGGGGCATGAGAATCCTACTCTGAGGCTGATGGAGAGAGAGAGTTGGAGAAGGGGCCTTGCCTTTTTTGGTCATGTTGCTAGAAGGATGTGAATGAATTAGGGGCTGCTGTCCTTCCTGTCTCATGGAAAAACCCTATTTGTGCTGGCAACAACTAGAGAAAAGTAGACATGAGAAATAGATGAGGGCAAGCAGTCTTGTTAATGTCCTTTGACTTCATGGAACTGGTCACGCCTGAGGCCAGCTCTACCCTTGGACTGCCTAAGTAATGAGTTGACACACTCCCCTCCTGCTTAATCTAGTTGGAATTGAGTCTCTCTCACTTGCAACCAAAATTCTTCATCTCTACTATGAGCCTTGCTGTGAACTTTATTTAACCTGTCAACTTCCCTCATCCCTTTCCAGTTAGGAGAGAAACAGGGCTTTTCTATTCTTATCTCTGTCATAGGACTCATTATAGGTGTAGTGAATTTTTCCCCACTTGCATTGACAGCCTTTATCACTGTACTTCTGGGAATAAACAAGTCAAATGAGTGAAGGAATAAATGAATGAGTGCACAAAGAAGTAATGTGGTAGAACCACGTTATTCCTCTTTATAGCGAAACTGCATTTTGTTACATAATTTACCAAACATCACTTTTCTTTTAGGGAAGGCCTCTTACTGAAACCTTGGTTTAGCAATTAAACTTCAAACTAAAATATTAGACAGAGGCAACACAAGGAAAGCGAGAAAGTTTTCTGAAATGATGATATAAATCAACAAAGAAACAAGATTTGATTGTTTAAAATCAGTGTAGAGGCCGGGCGCGGTGGCTCAAGCCTGTAATCCCAGCACTTTGGGAGGCCGAGACGGGCGGATCACGAGGTCAGGAGATCGAGACCATCCTGGCTGACACGGTGAACCCTCGTCTCTACTAAAAAAATACAAAACTAGCCGGGCGAGATGGCAGGCGCCTGTAGTCCCAGCTACTCGGGAGGCTGAGGCAGGAGAATGGCGTAAATCCGGGAGGCGGAGCTTGCAGTGAGCTGAGATCCGGCCACTGCACTCCAGCCCGGGCGACAGAGCGAGACTCCCCCTCAAAAAAAATAAAAAATAAAATAAATAAATAAATAAAATCAGTGTAGAATTAATTAAAGTGTGTGTCACAGCAGCCGTAGCCAACCTTTTTGGCACCAGGGACTGGTTTTGTGGAAGACAGTTTTTCCACGGATGGGGTGGGTGGCTGGTTTCTGATGAAACTGTTTCATCTCAGATCGTTAGGCATTATATTCTCATAAGGAGCTTGCAACTTAGATCCCTTGCATGCGCAGTTCATGATGGGTTCATGCTCCTATGAGAATCTAATGCCACTGCTGATCTGACAGGAGGTAGAGCTCAGGCAGTAATGCTTGTTTGGCCACTGCTCACCTCCTGCTGTGCAGCCTGATTCCTAACAGGCCACCTAATGGTACCGGTCCAGGCCCCAGGGGTTAGGGAATCCCTGTACCACAGGCTATTATTTTTCTGCCGGGCTAATTCTCAGTATTTAGGGGAAAGGGACCAAAACTCAAGAAATTTGAGGAAAATTGGGTTAAAAAAGTTAAACAAGGTTTAGAGTTTCCCAGAACATTTTTTAGTTTCATTTTTACTTTAGAGTTGGGGTCTCACTCTGACACCCAGGCTAGAGTGCAGTGGCATGATCATAGCTCATTGAAGCCTCAGTCTCCTAGGTAGCTGGAACCACACCTGGCTAACTTTCTTAATTTTTTATTTTTTTTGTAGAGATGAGGGTTTTGCTTGTTGCCCTGGTGTGTCTTGAACTCCTGATCTCAAGTGACCCTCTTGCCTTGACCTCTGAAAGTGTTGATATTACAGGTGTGAGCCACTGTGCCCAGCCTCTCAGAACTTTTAATATGCATTCTGGATCTCCAAGAGGGCCATAGTGTATGCAGGAGACTGGTGTTTCTTTTCTTTTCTTTCTTTTTTTTTTTTTTTTTAATACTTTTAAGTTCTGGGGTATATATGCAGAACGTGCAGGTTTGTTACATAGGTATACATGTGCCATGGTGGTTTGCTGCACCCACCAACCCATCATCTACATTAGGTATTTCTCCTAATGCTATCCCTCCCCCCACCCTACACCCCCCAGAAAGCCTGAGTGTCTGATGGTCCCCTCTCTATGTCCATGTGTTCGCATTGTTCAACTCCCACTAATAAGTGAGAACATGGGGTGTTTGGTTTTCTGTTCTTGTGATAGTTTGCTGAGAATGATGGTTTCCAGCTTCATTGATGTCCCTGCAAAAGACATGAATTCATCCTTTTTTTATGGCTGCATAGTATTCCGTGGTGTATATGTGCCACATTTTCTTTATCCATTCTATCATTGATGGGCATTTGGGTTGGTTCCGAGTCTTTGCTATTGTGAACAGTGCCACAATAAACATATGTGTGCCTGTGTCTTTATAGTAGAATGATTTATAATCCTTTGGGTATATACCCAGTAGTGGGATTGCTGGGTCAAATGATATTTTTAGTTCTGGAACTTTTAGGAATCACCCCACTGTCTTCCACAATGGGTGAACTAATTTACACTCCCACCAACAGAGTAAAAGCATTCCTATTTCTCCACATCCTCTCCAGCATCTGTTGTTTCCTGACTTTTTAATGATTGCCATTCTAACTAGCGTGAGATAGTATCTCATTGTGGTTTTGATTTGCATTTCTCTAATGACCAGCATTTTTTCATATGTTTGTTGGCTCCATAAATGTCTTCTTTTGAGAAGTGTTTGTTCATATCCTTCACCTACTTTTTGATGGGGTTGTTTGTTTTTTTCTTGTTGATTTGTTTAAGTTCTTTGTAGATTCTGGATATTAGCCCTTTTTCAGATGGATAGATTGCAAAAATTTTCTCCCAGTCCATAGGTTGCCTGTTCACTCTGATGATAGTTTCTTTTGCTGTGCAGAAGCTGTTTAGTTTAATTAGATCCCATTTGTCAATTTTGGCTTTTGTTGCCATTGCTTTTGGTGTTTTAGTCATGAAGTCTTTGCCCATGCCTATGTCCTAAATGGAATTACCTAGGTTTTCTTCTAGGATTTTTATGTTTTTAGGTCTTACATTTAAGTCTTTAATCCATCTTGAGTTAATTTTTGTATAAGGTGTAAGGAAGGAATCCAGTTTCATTTTGCTGGATATGGTTATTCAGTTTTCCCAACACTGTTTATTAAATAGGGAATCCTTTCCCTATTGCTTGTTTTGGTCAGGTTTGTCAAAGATCAGATGGTTGTAGATGTGTGATGTTATTTCTGAGGCCTCTGTTCTGCTCCATTGGTCTATATCTCTGTTTTGGTACCAGTACCATGCTGTTTTTGTTACTGTAGCCTTGTAGTATAGTTTGAAGTCAAGGTAGCGTGATGCCTCCAGCTTTGTTCTTTTTACTTAGGATTGTCTTGGCTATGTGATCTCTTTTTTGGTTCCATGTAAAATAAAAAGTAGTTTTATCCAATTATGTGAAGAAAGTCAACGGTAGTTTGATAGGAATAGCATTGAATCTATAAATTACTTTGGGCAGTATGGCCATTTTCATGATATTGATTCTTCCTATCCATGAGCATGTGAATGTTTTTCCATTTGTTTGTGTCCTCTTTTATTTCCTTGAGCAGTGGTTTGTAGTTCTCCTTGAAGAGGTCCTTCACATCCCTTGTAAGGTGGATTCCTAGGTATTTTATTCTCTTTGTAGCAATTGTGAATGGGAGTTCTCTCATGATTTGGCTCTTTGTTTGTATTGGTGTATAGGAATGCTTGTGATTTTTGCACATTGATTTTGTATCCTGAGACTTTGCTGAAGTTGCTTATCAGCTTAAAGGGATTTGGGGCTGAGATGATGGAGTTTTGTAAATATACAATCATATCATCTGCAAACAGAGACAATTTGGCTTCCTCTTTTCCTAATTGAATACACTTTATTTCTTTCTCTTGCCTGATTGCCCTGGCCAGAACTTCCAATACGATGTTGAATAGGAGTGGCGAGAGAGGGCATCCTTGTCTTTTGCCACTTTTCAAAGGGAATGCTTCCAGTTTTGCCCATTCAGTATGATATTGGCTGTGGGTTTGTCATAAATAGCTCTTATTATTTTGAGATATGTTCCATCAGTACCTAGTTTATTGAGAGTTTTTAGCATGAAGGGCAATTTTGTTGAAGGCCTTTTCTGCATCTATTGATATAATCGTGTGATTTTTGTCATTGGCTCTGTTTGTGTCATGGATTACATTTATTGATTTGTATATGTTGAATCAGCCTTGCATCCCAGGGATGAAGCTGACTGATCGTGATGGACAAGCTTTTTGATGTGCTGCTGGATTTGGTTTACCAGTATTTGATTGAGGATTTTTGCATTGATGTTCTTCAAGGATATTGGCCTAAAATTTTCTTTTTTGTTGTGTCTCTGCCAGATTTTGGTATCAAGATGATGCTGGTCTCATAAAATGAGTTAGGGAGGATTCCCTGTTTTTCTATTGTTTGGAGTAGTTTCAGAAGGAACAGTACCAGCTCCTCTTTGTACCTCTGGTAAAATTCGGCTGTGAATCCGTCTGGTCCTGAGTTTTTTTTGGTTGGTAGGCTATTAATTACTGCCTCAATTTCAGAACTTGTTATTGGTCTCTTCAGGAATTCAACTTCTTCCTGGTTTAGTCTTGGGAGGGTGTATCTGTTCAGGAATTTATCCATTTCTTCTAG
Organism: Rhinopithecus bieti; assembly: GCF_001698545.2. Classification (NCBI taxonomy): domain Eukaryota; kingdom Metazoa; phylum Chordata; class Mammalia; order Primates; family Cercopithecidae; genus Rhinopithecus; species Rhinopithecus bieti. Next base: position 118,472 of record NW_016804555.1, on the reverse strand, counting down.
ATTTTATAGTTTATTTGTGTAGAGGTGTTTATAGTATTCTCTGATGGTAGTTTGTATTTCTGTGGAATCAGTGGTGATATCCCTTTTATCGTTTTTTATTTCATCTCTTTGATTCTTCTCTCTTTTCTTCTTTATTAGTCTTGCTAGCGGTGTATCTATTTTGTTGATTTTTTCAAAAAACCAGCTCCTGGATTCATTGATTTTTTGAAAGGTTTTTTGTATCTCTGTCTCCTTCAGTTCCACTCTGATTTTAGTTTTTTCGTGTCTTCTGCTAGCTTTTGAATTTGTTTGCTCTTGCTTCTCTAGTTCTTTTAGTTGTGATGTTAGAATGTCGATTTTAGATCTTTCCTGCTTTTCCTTGTGGGCATTTAGTGCTATAAATTTCCCTCTACATGTTGCTTTAAATGTGTCCCAGAGATTCTGGTACATTGTATCTTTGTTCTCATTGATTTCAGAGAACATCTTTATTTCTGCCTTCATTTTGTCATTTACCCAGTTCAGGAGCAGGTTGTTCAGTTTCCATGCAGTTGTGTGGTTTTGAGTGAGTTTCTTAATCCTGAGTTCTAATTTGATTGCACTGTGGTCTGAGAGACAGTTTGTTATGATTTCTCTTCTTTTACATTTGCTGAGGAGTGTTTTACTTCCAATTATGTGGTCAATTTTAGAATAAGTGTGATGTGGTGCTGAGAAGAATGTATATTCTGTAGATTTGGGATGGAGAGTTCTGTAGATGTCTATTAGGTCTGCTTGGTCCATAGCTGAGTTCAAGTCCTGGATATCTTTGGTAATTTTCTGTCTTGTTGATGTGTCTAATATTGACAGTGTAGTGTTAAAGTCTCTCGCTGTTATTGTGTGGGAGTCTAAGTCTCTTTGTAAGTCTTTAAGAACTTGCCTTATGAATCTGGGTGCTCCTGTATTGGGTGCATATATATTTAGGAGAGTTAGCTCTTCCTGTTGAATTGATCCCTTTACCATTATGTGATGCCCTTCTTTGTCTCTTTTGATCTTTGTTAGTTTAAAGTCTGTTTTATGAGAGACTAGGATTGCAACCCCTGCTTTTTTTGCTTTCCACTTGCTTGGAAAATCTTCCTCCATCCCTTTATTTTGAGCCTCTGTGTGTCTCTGCACATGAGATGAGTCTCCTGAATACAGCACACCAATGGGTCTTGACTCTTTATCCAATTTGCCAGTCTGTGTCTTTTAATTGGGGCATTTAGCCTGTTTACATTTAAGGTTAATATTATTATGTGTGAATTTGATTCTGGCATTATGATGCTAGCTGGTTATTATGCCCCGCTAACTAGTTCACGCAGTTTCTTCATAACATCAATGGTCTTTAAAATTTGGTATGTTTTTGCAGTGGCTGGTACTGCTTGTTCCTTTCCATGTTTAGTGCTTCCTCCAGGAGCTCTTGTAAGGCAGGCCCAGTGGTGACAAAATCTCTCAGCATTTGCTTGTCTGTAAAGGATTTTATTTCTCCTTTACTTATGAAGTGTAGTCTGGCTGGATATGAAATGCTGGGTTGAAAAATCATTTCTGACTGGGCACGGTGGCTCATGCCTGTAATTCCAGCACTTTGGGAGGCTGAGGTGGGCGGATCATGAAGTCAGGAGATTGAGACCATCCTGGACAACACAGTGAAACCCTATCTCTATTAAAAATACACACACACACACACACAATTAACTGGGCATGATGGCATGCACCTGTAGTCCCAGGTACTCAGGAGGGTGAGGCAGGAGAATTGCTTGGACTTGGGAGGAGGAGGCTGTAATGAGTGGAGATCACACCACTGCACTCCAACCTGGGCTACAGAGTAAGACTCTGTCTCAAAACAAACAAACAAACAAACAAACTATTTTCTTTAAGGATGTTGAATATTGGCCCCCACTGTCTTCTGGCTTGTATGGTTTCTGCTGAGAGATATGCTGTTACTCTGATGGGCTTCTCTTTGTGGGTAACTCGACCTTTCTCTCTGACTGCCCTTAACATTTTTTCCTTCATTTCAACCTTGGTGAATCTGACAATTATGTGTCCTGGGGTTGCTCTTCTCAAGGAACATCTTTGTGGTGTTCTCTGTATTTCCTGAATTTCAATGTTGGCCTGCTTTGCTAAGTTGGGATAGTTCTTCTGGATAATATCCTGAAGAGTGATTTCCAACTTGGTTCCATTCTCCCTGTCACTTTCAGGTACACCAATCAAGCCTACATTTGGTCTTTTCACATAGTCCTGTATTTCTTGGAGACTGTTCATTTCTTTTCACTCTTTTTTCTCTAATATTGTCTTCTTGCTTTATTTCATTGAGTTGATCTTCAATCTCTGATTTCCTTTCTTCTGCTTGACTGATTCGGGTATTGTTACTTGTGTATGCTTCATGAAGTTCTCATGCTGTGTTTTTCAGCTCCATCAGTTCATTTATTTTCTTATCTAAGCTCGTTATTCTAGTTAGCAATTTGCCTAACCTTTTTTCCAGGTTCTTAGCTTCCTTGCATTGGGTTAGAACATGCTCCTTTAGCTTGGAGGAGTTTGTTATTACCCACCTTCTGAAGCCTACTTCTGTCAGTTCGTCAAACTCATTCTCCATCCAGTTTTGTTCCCTTGCTGGCGAGGAGTTGTGATCCTTTGGAGTAGAAGAGGCATTCTGGTTTTTGGAACTTCAGCCTTTTTGTGCTGATTTCTCCCCATCTTCATGGATTTATCTACCTTTGGTCTTGTTGGTGATATTGACACTATTCCTTTCCATTTGTTAGCTTTCCTTCTAACAGTCAGGCCCCTCTGCTGCAGGTCTGCTGGAGTTTGCTGGAGGTCCACTCCAAACCCTGTTTGCCTGGGTATCACCAGTGGAGGCTGCTGAACAACAAAGATTGCTGCTTGTTCCTACCTCTGGTAGCTTCATCCCAGAGGGGCACCTGCCAGATGCCAGCCAGAACTGTCCTGTATGAAGCATCTGTTGGCCCCTACTGGGAGGTGTCTCCCAGTCTGGATACACTGGGAGTCAGGGGGTCAGGAACCCACTTGAGGAGGCAGTCTGTCCCTTATCAGAGCTCAAACGCTATGCTGGGAGAACCCGCTCTCTTCAGAGCTGTCAGACAGGGACATTTAAGACTGCTGAGGCTGACACACAGCCACCCCTTCCCCCAGGTGCTCTGTCCCAGTGAGCTGCAGTGGGCTCTGACCAATTCGAATTTCCCTGTGGCTTTGTTTACACTGTGATGGTAAAACCGCCTACTCAAACCTCAGCAATGGTGGATGCCTCTCCCCCTACCAAGCTTGAGCATCCCAGGTCAACCTCAGACTGCTATGCTAGCAGTAAGAATTTCAAGCCAGTGGATCTTAGTTTGCTGGGTTCCGTGGTGGTGGGACCCACGAGCCAGGCACTGGAGAGAATCTCCTGGTCTGCCAGTTGCGAAGAGCATGGGGGAAACCTCAGTATCTGGGCCAGAATGCACCGTTCCTCCCCGTACAGACTTTCACGACTTCCCTTGACTAGGAAAGGGAAATCCCCTGATCCCTTGCACTTCCCAGGTGAGACAATGCCCCACCCTGCTTCTGCCAGCCCTCCATGGGCTTTACCCACTGTTCAACCAGTCCCAATGAGATGAACCATGTACCTCAGTTGGAAATGCAAGAATCATCCACCTTCTGCATCGATCTTCCTGGGAGCAACAGACTGGAGTTGTTCCTATTCGGCCATCTTGCCAGCTACCAACTTGGTATTTCTTTAAGAAACTTTAAGAATACTGACTTGGGGATATGCTTTGAGAAAATGAACTTATTCACAAATTTTCAGGCACTTGGATTTTATGGCAGAGAACCCAGTCTGGAAGCCAGAGCTGACCTTAGCATCCATTTAGCAGACTAATGTGTGGGCCTGGTGAGGGTAGGAAAGATCATCTGGACCCCTATTCTTCTCCCCTCCATACCTCAATACAGATATTCAAGGTCTAGAAATTCCAATGTTATCAGTATATTCCTTGAGGGCATTGTCCTTTCCAGGCTCTTTTTTGAAATGAAAATACGACACAGGGTGGGAGCACTTTGAGTCAATTGTATCTTCATCTGAATTATTTATTTTTAGGATAAGTTTGGGAGAGCCCAGAGTGGTGTGAAGATACCGGGTATGTAGAGCATAGGAGGTGGGCCCTCTAGAGGGAAGGGAGGAATCCCCATAGGAAGCTTCCCCCCATCAAAGCTGTGCCAGGAAGTAGACCCTACATACAGCTTGCTCTCAGATGCATTCAGAACCCAGAGATCAGGGGGAGAGAAGAAAACTCATGTTTACTCTTGGCTTGCTTTGTGTGGATGCAATGGCCCTCTTTTCTCATCCTCCTCCTCAGCCTGTATATGGTCTGCTTTCAGGCACGCTGAGATGCTGCTTGCTTGGATGCCAGCTCTGTTAGAGATGCACTATCCATAGGCCTGCTGCTGATCATATCTGTCACATTGAATTATGCCTTCTGGACATCATGTGGCATGCAGACAGAGAGGCCAGTCATTACCCTAGGGCTAGTAAGGCCCTTATCAAAAGGGGAATCTCCTTTAAAGAATAGTTTAGAAATAGCAGGTGGTACTGAATTGTGCCTGTGGGGCTGACAGACTGTAAAAATACTGCTACTGTTTTCAGGAGACGAGAATTCTTTCAGCAAAAAGGAGAAGCTGATCTGCAGAAGTGCTGAGCATGCGTGAGAGACATGGGAGTGATCAAGACCAGGAGTGCCATTTGGATGTGCAGAGTTGAGGTGACATCTTCCTGGAGAGATTCAGGAGGCAGCTGAACTGTGCTCACATAAAGCAAGAGAAAGACTAAAATGGGAGAGACAAATTTGGGAATCCTACATTTGTGGTTATCAAGGTTTAAGAATTACTTCTGGGAAATTCCTGAAGAGATGGATTTGGAGGGTGCATTGGGAGATTCTGCTTCTGTATACTTGATGTCAGGGCAGGAAAGGTGAATTTAAAAAGTGTCCAAGGTGACTTTTATGCATGGAGAAGGGGACCCAAAGGCCTTCTGGAAAACACTTCTTCAGATTGATAGAGAAACCCATGGAGAAGAAAAACGAGCTAAAGACAGCACCATGGGAATGCCTGTGCCCACACTGGGGAAAAGGAGGAATTGGAGGAGCCAGGGAAGAAGGTGGAGGAGAGCCCATCAGAGAGGTATGAGGAGAGTGGAATATGCAGTGAAGTTGACCATCCACCTAAAAAACAATACAAAGGACAGGCAAAAACAAAGAAGTTTATTCCTCCTTGAAATTAAAGACATGAAAAGTAAAGAAAACCTTATGTATGACTTTACTCCTAAATTAACCAAGAGAAAAGTCACTTAAAGGAAGCACCAAATGGCAGAGAAATAATTATAAAACATACACTCATGCATTTAAAATGATTTAAGCCTTTTGGAAAGCAATATGGTAATTCCCATCTAGAGCCAGGCATATGTGTATATCCCACAATTCAGTGATTCTAGCACTGAGAACTTTCCAAAGAAAATAACTGAACACAATAAATAAATTATAAGAATGAAAATGGTCATTATAGCACTATCTATATGACAAATTTGAAATACCCTGAATACTCCACAACATTATAGTGATATAAAGACATTATGATTCACTTAATGAAGTATGCAATAATTTAAAATGATAATTTGGCTAATTTAGAGATAGAGAAAAGTTGTATATTGAAAACTTAGAATACAAAGTAAAACTTATACTGTAAATACAATAATGTAAGTATGTTTTTTTGCGGAAAAAAGGCAAAGTAATTTCCTGTTCCAATTTCATACCTTGAAGTCAGTTAAGTATATGTACCATTTACCTGGTAGCCTATAAACAAGCCATGGATACCAACTGGTATTCTTGGCAGTTATAAGGTGCTCAGATGGCCAAAATAGCTGTGTAAATATCCTAAATCCCCTCTTCTCCTTATTGATTTGGTTTTCAAATCTTCTCTCCAACTCTTCTCTCTGTCTGGTTTAGGATGCCACCTATGACTCTGTACTTTATAGTAGCATCTGTTCTTTCACACTCTTTTTACCTCCTCAGATTGCTTGGACCAGCTCTTTCAGTTTCAGACAATCTCAGCTATTGAAGCCCATTCTAACAGCCCTATAATGAAAGTACTTCTGTTTAAGTTTTTACTTATGAAAAATTGCATCAAAGCAATGTTCATGCTAAAACTAGCCAAATGGCTTTTAAAAGCTAATATTGTCAGGTGTGGTGGCTCACACCTGTAATCCCAGCACTTTGAGAGGCTAAGGCAGGAGGATTACTTGAGCCTAGGAGTTTGAGACCAGCCTGGGCAACATAGGGACACTACATTTCTATAAAACATTAAAAAATTAGCTGGGCCTGGTGGCACAAGACTGTGGTCCCAACTACTTGGGAGGCTGAGGTGGGAGGGTCATTTGAGCTGGGGAGATCAAGGCTGTAGTGAACCATGATCATGCCACTGCACTCCAGCCTGTGTGACAGAGTGAGACCCTGTCTTAAAAAAAAAAAAAAAGCTAATAGTGAAAAATGTAATACTTGCCTGCACAGTTTTGGTAGATCAGAAGTGTGGTGAAGCTTAGCTGGTGGAGGATGGGCGAGGTCAGGGAGAGGAGCTGGTGGTTAAACCTCTCTGTATACAGGCTTTCAATTAATAGATCTGTTTTTAGCACCACACTATACCTCTACCTTATTGCAATAACTTGAGTCTCCAAGACCTGAGACTTTCTGCTAATTCATTTCAATGCTTATCAGATCCTACGAATTCTTTCTGTAGGGCTTTCAGGGCATACTGCTATGTTAACTACTGCTCCTCCATCCGCATAACTTACAAATATTTGTTAAGATCTTTCATCTACAGTTGTGCATTAGTTCAGGTCCTCCAAGAGGCAGATACCAAGATGATATTAGATGTACAAGAATTTTATTAGGGAAACTGCCTGGGTGAGAGAAAATGGGGGGCAACAGGGAGCCAGAAAAGACTTGGAAAGCATCAGACTGAAATGAGAATGAAGGAGAGAAGAAAGGTATGCTGTGTCAGAATGTCCTAGACCACAGTGCAGTCTAAGGAAAGTTCAACAAGACTGACAAGAGTACTTGAGTCAAAGCTGGCTGTTGGACCCTGGGAATGGACCTGCCTCAATTTCCCTGGCATACTCATTGAGTCATGATTAGCTGGGAGCTGCCCTGGGGAAGCATGGCTTGGGTCAACATCAACTGTGGATTTAGCGGGATTTCAGAGCCCAGCAGTGGGGATCCTTGGTCAATTCCACTCTCATAGATAGGGGCATGAGTAGTCTCATGGCAACCAAAGATCGTTTCTTCTCCCTTTATCTTTTGGGTGTGTTCGTTTTTTGTGGGGGAGGGTATATTCTTTAAAGAAAAATATTTTAGTGGTGTTTAGGAAAGGAAAGGAAATAAATGGCTACATTTCAACGTTTCTTTGTTTTCAAAATAAATTTAAATATTTAATAAATATTTAAATTAATTTATTTACTAGATAAATTAAATGCTTAATAACTATTTAAATAAATTATTTTATTTAAAATAATTTTCCTCCAACATTTCTGTAGTATGTTTACACTTTATAAAAAAGTTTAAAAGAGGAGAAGGTGATCAGAAGTGTCAGGCAGAAAGTGGGGGGAAGATGGAGGCTGAGAAAGCTTGTGTGAATTGCTAATTAGGAGGTTGGTTATTGGTGAACTTATTGCTGATTCTACCGTTATGGGGTGAAAGCCAGCTTGAAAGAGACTGAGTAGATATAAGAGTGAGTAGGTATAGACCAGTCTGCCAAGAAGTCTGGTAGTAAAGGGAGAACAAGGAAGGCAACATTAACCTAGGGGTGTGCTTAGTATTTTGAAACATATTTCAAAGGAAAGCATCTTTTTTTAGGCTAGAAAGTTCCTAACAGTTTTGTTAGTGGATGTAAAAAAGAGCCAGAATGAGGAAAGATTGAGTATGCAAAGAAGAAAGGACACGATTGTAAGAACATGGCCTAAGAGGAAACAGAAGAGGAAATGGGGTCATGAATGCATGTGGAGAGCTAGTTCAAAAAGCAGGAGGGCCATCTCTCCTTCAAAGATAAGAGAAATAAGATGCAGACCTAAAGATGCCTCAGTGGTGTATCAGCATATCTCTTAGCTGCATGAAGCAGAAAATTGACTATTGTGGCTTAAATAAGTAGGGGTCTAGGAGGTAGGCAGTCTAGCATTGATATAACAGCAGTAAGATACTGCCAAGGATTCAAGATGCTTCCATCTTTTCATTCTATCATGTTCCATGAAGGAATGAATGAATGAGCAAAATAATGGAAGAGAACTATCATACCTCCATTGAGACTTTTTTTCTTTCAGTGAAAAACAATGTGAATGATCAAACTGTAGCAAGTTGGTTAAATAATCTGGTGTGTTAACAATTTGAATATCACATTGCTTTTTCAAAATATGTGAATGAAGTAGAGATGTGAAAAAATATAGATTATGTGATATTGAGTGAAATAAAACCTTAAAATAATATGGGCATGTTTATTGCAATTATGAAAAATTTATATCTTAACAATATTAAGACAAGGAGAGACCATTATATCTTGATTCTCCTTTACGTTTTGTGTTAAGGAGGGCTGGACTTTTTCTTTTTTCATGATTCTGTTTATAGTTCACTATAAAGTGTTAAAATATATATTTACAAAATTTAAAAGCCCATACGTAACTTTCTTTGAGCTCCTCTAGAAGAAAGATACTCTAAAATGCAAGTATGGCCATCAAAATATCATTGCATTGTACACACACACACACACACACACACACACACACACACACAGAGCTAGTCACTACATTCTAATAACTAACTAGCTTCCAAATGGAATATTGGTGTGGTTCATGAAGGCCCCTTTACCAAATCTCTCTCCACCTTCTTCACAGGCCTGAGATTCTTTTTTTGGGGAGCAATGCTTTTCTTTGTTCAAGGAGAGGCATCATGATCTTCACACTCCATGTAAATGATTATGTCTTTCTAAATGAAGAATTTTAATATATGTGAAGGACAAAGGGTGCAGGAAGGAGAGGCTGGGTACACTTGAAATCTAGCCCCTTCTTACTCGTGCTGAAGTTAAATCTAGATTCTCAATTCAAATGATCTTTCATCCCTCACTTCTGAATCCTCTCCCTTCCTTTTATTGGTGCAAGGAATTACAGGGCTGGGCATGGTCTTCTGTTTACCCCCCTAGCCTCCATCAGTGACTTTAAATCATTCCAGTAAAGTAAGTATCTTCTATTTTTTTTTTTTTTTTTTTTTTTTTTTTTTTTTTTTTTTTTTTTTTTTTTTTTT
>NW_016804555.1:59086-108461 GCF_001698545.2 Rhinopithecus bieti | reverse complement strand
GTGTCTCAGTTCCCCTGGCTAGGAAAACGGATTCCCTTCCCCCTTGCACTTCCAGGTGAGGCGATGCCTCGCCCTGCTTCAGCTCTCGCTGGTCAGGCTGCAGCAGCTGACCAGCACCGATTGTCCGGCACTCCCTAGTGAGATGACCCCAGTACCTCAGTTGAAAATGCAGAAATCACCGGTCTTCTGTGTCGCTCGCGCTGGGAGTTGGAGACTGGAGCTGTTCCTATTCGGCCATCTTGCTCTGCCCCCCCGAGACGGGGTTTCACCGTGTTAGCCAGGATGGTCTTTATCTCCTGACCTCGTGATCCGCCCGTCTCGGCCTCCCAAAGTGCTGGGATTACAGGCTTGAGCCACCGCGCCCGGCCAGTATCTTCTATTTTTAAGCACTAGAAGAGGATGTTCTTCAATATCCCTCACTCATACATTCTTTGCCTGACAAGACTCACCCCAGAACTACTTCTTTAAGCCAAACTTCCTAAATTCCTCACTTGCAATGTTACAGCTTGTTTCTTGTTGGATTGCCATCAGAGATTAAGAATTCTTAATCACATCCCTTCAGAACTTTTATCTGGAAGATCTAACATGGTGAGGGATTATCTGACCCTCCTTTACTGGTGAGACTCAGAAGTCTAACAGTGTGCTCAGACACCTAGTAACTCAGAGGCTGATGGATACTCCTTGTAGGTTTTGGTTTCCACATCTGAAAAATAAGGAGAGCAATATCTACCCCCTCGTCTTCACATGGACTTTGTAAAAACCCAGTAAGATAATATGACTAAAAGTACTCTGGGAAATATAAACAAATTCAAGTTATTATTTGAATACTTCTCTCTTTTCCTTTGAGTTTTGCTTCGCCACAGTTTCATCCTCCTTTTCTACCGCACTGGCTTTGCTGTAGAAGAGGCGTGACATGGCATTTCGTCAGGAGCCACACAGCCCTCCAGCGCCCTCCTTCTGCATCTAGCTTGCAGCTCTGTTCCATCCTCAGCACTAATTGTTAGGTTTGAATTAATATCCTGGCTTACATGAGCTCAGGTTACTTTCTTCCTTTACCTCCTGGTAACCTGCTAAATCCCTGCATACACATTGTTCTCAGCTGAGGGCATTTCTCTCTCTTCTTCTGCTGACAAGGGGATATTTGGCAGTGTCTGGAGTCATCTTTGGTCATCACTGCTGGTGGGTAGTGCTACTGGCATATAGTGGGTAGAGCCAAGGATGTTGCCAAACGTCCTAAGATACACAGGACAGCTCCCCTCCTACAACAAAGAATTATCTGGTCTAAAATGTCAGTAGTGCTGTGGTTGAGAAGCTCTGCTATAGATAAAATTCAATGAAGTACATATTCTTCTCCCTTCCCCTTCCTTCCTCCTCTCCTCTCCTCCACTCTCCTTTCCTGCTTTCTTTCAACAGCTTTATAGATATAAAGGTATAATTGATATACAATGACCTGCACATACTTAAAATGTACAGTTTGATGTTTTTTGATATCTCTACATGTAAAACCATCACTACAATCAAGAAAATGAATCTATCCATCACTCTCAAAAGATTTCTCCTGCCCTTTTGTAATTCTGCCCTCCTTGGGCCACCCATCTCACCTTCCTAGCCCCAATCGACCACTGATTTGCTTTCTCTCACTTGAGATTAGTTTGCATAGTGTAGAATTTTATATAATTTGAATCATACATTATGCACTTTTTTTTTCTGGCTTCTTTCACTCAGCATAATTATTTTAAGATTAATCTATGTCATTGCTGAACTACTTATTGTTAAGGAAAGATAAGCTTATGGTTAAGAACAAAGGGTTATGACTTCTAGGTTTTTGGGTCATTACTAGACACTCTTTTGATGATTTTACTTCTTGGATGGATGCCTCACTTAGCTGTTCCTTCCCCTGTCCCCACAATCACTTTTCCTTATCACAGTCCTTAATACCTGGCCAGTGAACTACCTCAGTGGTCTTCTAATAAGAGACTTCTGTCTCTAATTTCTACTCCCCTTAACTTACAAAACTTCATTCCCTTTTTTCCCCCCACAAAGAGAATCTCAAAGAGCTAATTTGTGGGACACCAGTTTGGGAAATGGTGCCCTGACATAGTTGTTTTGTTTTTAAAACTCTGCATTTCAGACTTAATCCATGTGCAGTATACACACACACACACAGAAATAAATCCTGAGACATCATCTCTAATCAGCATAGCTTACCTTGTTTTTGCCTACTTAGGTGCTAAGAATCTTTCCTGGTATTATATCTAGTTAAGGTATCCCTATTTAGTAATAGGAAGAATTCTTTAACCAGGGACTTTGAAGACCATAAAAAATAGTCAACGATAATTAAACCCACACATTATTATGAGAAGTATGTTGATTTTACTACATTGTTAGCCTAGACATACTTCTATACAGCAATGACATATGGTTTTGAAGTGGAATTCTTGAATAAATCTCAAGTTGCTCCTTTCAAGATAACGGAGAAAGTCTTGATTCCTAAGAAAACAGTCCTCTTTATCATCTGTTCCACAGTTTTCTTTCCCATTTATCTTCATTATATAGGATATGGCTCATTCTTTTCTCTTCCCACACAGTCTTCTGTGGGGTTGGTCATTTCTTTATATTAATGCTTGTATCACTTTTCTTCAGTCAGTTCTTGGTATTTGTATCTGCAAATGATCCAGGTTCATTTTAAGCATCAAATATAATTAATATTGCTGAGGATGTTTTGCTGTCCTCCTGGCAGCTTGTTACCTTGAATGCTCTCTTCTGTTTGTGACAGGCATTAGTTGTTTTGCCTACCCAGTATCCTCTTCATTTGGTAATAGTACTGTGTTCTTTCTGGGTTTGGGAGGACGCTATGTCCCCTCTTTAATGAGTTTAGTTAACCTAGCAAGATTTCAGAGAGGGGGTGAATGGTGCACCTAGGGAGTCCTGGCCTTAGGTCCCTGTGCTCCCAATGGTATTTTTTTTTTTTTTAATCAGCAGAGAGATACCAGGGTTCATTATGGGCAGCAATGACGACGATGGACAAGAAGATAGAGGTCCTAACCCTAATTTTCGGAGCACCATGGAAGCCCCCTGGATTCTAGGGAGACCTTGAGGAGAAAGAAGACTCCTGTAAATGCCTGACATTGAAATTCTTGCATGTCTAGGAGCCTGTGAACTCAAAATGGAAATTAATTTGATTTAATGAAAATAAAGAAGGAGAATTGTTTTGGCATATCCCAGTTTCTAGACTGAGATTCATAATGCTGTAGGCACTTAAAAATTATCATCCATAGATTAATGAGTTTACTGAGTGCCAACTCTACTCCGAACATTAGCAAGACTTTCTGTGTGTAAAGCAAAAAGGCTTATATGGCCCTGCCTCAGTCTTCTGAGAACATGTAGCCTACTTGGAGACAGAAGATTCAAATAGGTAGGAGGAGGTTAATTCCTTACAAGAGGTAATCCATCAGGGTCTGATAACAAGTTAAGAGCTACCCCCTGTACCTAATTGGTAAATGAATGGCCTGGTCAATGAGCAGCGAGTTCAACTGCTATCATATTAAAGGGAATTGAGAGAAAAAAGGAAAAACAATAAGAATTTTATGTCTTTTGTTTTACTAAGAATGAGTTTGCAGGGCTGATTTTTTTTTTAATTATTATTTTTTTTTTTGAGAAGGAGTCTCGCTCTGTCGCCCAGGCTAGAGTGCAGTGGCGTGATCTGGGCTCACTGCAAGCTCCGCCTCCCGGGTTCACACCATTCTCCTGTGTCAGCCTCCTGAGTAGCTGGGACTACAGGCACCCGCCACCATGCCTGTCGAATTTTTTGTATTTTTAGTAGAGAGGGGGTTTCGCCGTGTTAGCCAGGATGGTCTCGATCTCCTGACCTCAAGTGATCCGCCCGCCTTAGCCTCCCAAAGTGCTGGGATTACAGGCGTGAGCCACTGGCTGTTTTAAGGAAAGGAGCAGTTTATTTCTGCAGCTCACCACTTCCCAGGGAGCCCATGCCTTGTGAGCCTGTTGTTTCAAGAGTCCCCCATCCAGAGTAGGGAGTCAGGCCACTGGAGCAGCCTGCAGAAATCAGGCACGTCGGTAATGTGCTCAAAGATGTTTTCCCCTGTCTTCCCAAATACGCAGCACTTGTCCAGGTCAATGTCAGAGGAGCTTATGTTCCTGTTAAGCAATAAGACCCAGCAGGCAGGGAATTGCTGTGGAATTAGGGGAACTCAGAGTGACTCTGTATGTCAGGGACATGAGCCTCTGCTTCCATGCCAGGATCCAGCACAAGGTTGTTTGAAAGCCTTACTTAAAAAAAAAAACCTCAAGGTACGCACAACTTGGAGCTCTCGGCTCTGATGTAGGCAAAGTGAAGAGATCAGATCAAGTCCCTTAGTTCCTTAGAGATCTAGGCTGTGAAATTAGGTGACTAGGGAAGGGATTTGAGTCATGATAGTGTGGAGTTAGTCTTAGGGCATTCTTGGACAAGACATGACCTCTTTTTGGAGCTTGGTTTTACTGTCCTAGTTTTACGGTAAAATAACTACAAGAATATGGGCAGAGCTTTAATCAAAACCAAACACGAACATCTAAATATCCTACATTAATACATTAAGGAGTGGTCATTTGCTTTACAATGATAGGATTGCCCCCTTTATAAGAATTCATGTTAATATCCATTTATGGGGCAGTTGAACTTTCATTTGAAAATGTAGTTTGGTTTGCAGAATGTGACTGTGTTTTCAGCTTTTAAGGAAAATATCAGTTGTAAAAAGGGAGTTCTGCGTGTCTTCTTGCTCTATTCCCCTTTCACCCCTCCATGCACCCCCTCCTTCTCATGAAAATTGTGAAGATAATGTCTACATGGTGCATAACAGATGTTTAAGATCTGAGCTAAAAATCCAAATTGATGATAAGCTCATCATCAAAGATGTACTGGGGCTTATTCTCCAGTGGCTTCTGGATTGAGAGGGGAGAGACCTGGGATCTGGTCCAAACTTTGCCACGAAATAACTTTGTTCCTTTGGGTAAATCTTAGAACTGTAGAAGCTTTGATTGGAATAAAATTAGGGATCATCTTGTCCAACCTTCTTTTGATGAAAATGTTTTATCTACAGCATCCCCAGCTGAAGAGTATCTAGTCTCTTCATGTTCTGGGCCTAAATGTGTTCATCCAATGAGAGGAACTGATCTCCAGTTGAATCAGGGCTGAAAATGAGGCAAGGAGAGTCAAGAAACTGGAGGCCAGGACTCTGAAGACTAAGTGTAATGATATCACAGTTTGTCAAGGGGCCAAGCCCTAGGTATAGGGTCTAAGGAAGACTCTCTGGGGAACAAAACACTATACATACCTTCCCTCTTCACAGGTCCATCCTCCTCTGGTCAATAGATGGGGAAGAGTTCTGAGACTTAGACACTTAACAATTTGACCTGAAGCTGCTTACAGCTCTACCTTAGCATTTCTAGAGAAAGACAAAGTCAGGATGTCAAGTGATTTCTCTTCATATTTGCGCTGAACATTATCCCAAGGTTGTGCAGACTCAGCTGGCCTCTTCCCCTTTGCTTCACATCCTACCTCCTCCTTCCACCCTCCCACCCCTACTTCCAGCTTTTTTACAGCATGCAAACTGCAAACCTCAAGGGCATGCAGTTGAGTCTGGCTGAAATCTGCTGAGTATTTGCAGGGTTTATCTGAGGAAGAACCCTTGGGTCATTGTCATGGCAATTTTGATAATCCTGACAACATGCAGATGTGGCTGTTCAGGGCAATCTGAGAATGCCTCCAACTTTCTAGCCTCAGCATTGCTTGGGGCAAATGGGGCTTACTTGCTTACTCTTCTTCTTCTTCTTTTTTTTTTTTTTTTTGTATTTTGTGCAAATAAAATAAAATTAAAAGAGTTCACAAAATTTCAGTTATAAAATACTGTGCCCAATAAGTTTTATCAAAACTTCATCTGGAGTTAGAAAAGATTCTAAGAGGGTTGGATGTGTCACCAGTGGACTGAACCAGTAGTCCATTTCTGCATATTGCTTATTTGTTCTCTGTTAACATGTCTATTCACCCTCTCCAATACCACCCACCCCGCTACTCCACTCAGATCCAGAAAATGAACTCAAGGCTAGGGATCTTTTTCAGTCATTTCTTGATGCTTCCAGTGCCCAGCACTGTGCCAAGGAATTCAGTAATGTTTGTTGGATAAATGATGAGGTGAGCATAAGATAGCAGAGAGATTTGCAAGGTGACACCTGATAAACAGAGATTGAATAAAGGTAGGGATTGGTGGTGTGAAGAGACAGGGGCTTCTAGGCTTTGAGTGTTCGCCAAATCTCTTGAGCATGGAATTGATGCCATAAAGATCAATTCCAATAAAAATATACCTGATGTCAAAATGTGTGGAGAACTAGACTTGGAGAGAGCTTAGAGGCAGGGAGACCAGCAAAGAGCACGAACCTGTTTCCTCGAAAAAGTCCAGAATGGAGAAGAAAGTGCTAGGGGAGCCTAAAAGAGATGTGTTATTGCAGGTCCATTTATCTGCCCAGGAGCACAGCCAGGAAAGATTCAAATGCCTAAAGAGTTGGGCACCAACTTGTACATGAATGTTCACAGGAGCATTATTTATAATAGCTAAAAGTGGAAACAACCCAAATATCTATCAACTGACAAATGGATGAACAGTATATAGTATATCCATGTAATGGAACATCATTTTTCAATAAAAAGGAATGAAGTACTGACACATGTTCCAGCATAGATGAACCTTTAAAACATTATGCTAAACGGGAGAAGCTAGTTACAAAAGGACATATGTTGAATTTTTCTATTTTTGTGAAGTGTTCAGAATAGGCAAATCCATAGAGACAAAAAGTAGGTTAGTAGTTGTCAGGGCTGGGGGAGGGAGAAATGGGTAGTGACTGCCTATGTGTGTGGGGTTTCTTTTTAGGGTGATGAAAATGTCCTAAAATTACATAGTGGTAATGGTCATATAACTGTGAATATACCAAAACCCACTAAATTATACATTATAAAAGGGTGAATTGTATGATGTGTGAATTATATCTCAATAAAGCTGTTATTAAAAAAGAGTAGGGCTGGGTGGGGCCATGACCACCATCTTCACAGACATCAAGGAATCCAGCACCATGTTATTGAAGGTATCCTGAAATGACTGCCTGATTAGCAACGGCTGTACAAGGGTGACCCGCTCCTGGTGATGGTAAGACGATGCATGAGTTTGGCTTCCCCAGCCACAGGCCACAGCTACAGTGGGGCTGGCTTTACGGGTCGGGTCAGAGACACCTTTGAGGCCCTGCACATCGACCCCTTCTTCAGCCTGCCAATGCTGCCTGATGTGATGAATCCCCACGACTCAGAAAGCAGCACCAATAAATAAGCCTTCCAGTGAAGACCTTTGACCTACCCCAGAGAGGCCTCAATAAAAGAGAATTGGGTATCTAAATAAATAAGTAAATAAATAAAAGAGTCATCCATCTGACCTAAGAGTTTAAATCTCTTGGGCTTTGGAGAAGAGTCAGCAGGGATCACAAAGAATAAGAATGAGCCATCAGACCCTTGAAGCATGTTGTTCATGTTAGTAAATAATGTGTGTGTGTGTGTGTGTGCGCGCGCAAACTAATTCACAAGTCCACAAGTGGCTGTCTCATTTTTCTTTCCATGTATTCCAAATGTGAGCTAGTCCAAATCCAGCTTGGGCAGGGTCCACTTGATTCTGCAGAGTGCTCCACAACTTGCCCTAGCTTCTGCTAGCTGCCTGCCGGTAAAGAAACCTCAGGGATACCTTGGGCTCTTGTTCCATATGGCTCAGGAATCTTTAAGAAACATCTGCTCTTCATTATAGCCCCTTGTTATCTAGGACTCACTCTCTGCTGGAGCACAATTTTGAGTGACAGACACTGTTTTGTCTTCAAAATAGCCTTTCTCTTAGGTTCTCACCCATGGTCTTTAAGTCAAGCTGTGAGCCATGATGCCATTAAAATGAGAGGTTTCCTTGGAAGCCGCCAGTGCTGTGCTGGTAAACCAGCTCTCTGGAAAACAGGTTAAGTAACTAGGAAATGGCAGAGCCCGACAGGACTAGAGCCTCTGTCTCTCGGACCCCAAAGCAGGTGCTTTTAATCACTGAACTGCTCATAAGACACATTAGTTCATAAGTTCCCTTATTGAAAGGTCTTCAGAAAGGAAATCGCTCAAGCTGTGAGACACTTTGGACTAAATTAAACTGAGAAAGTGGAAGTCATTCTAAAACTATGGCTGATCTCAAGTTACTCATGTGATGTCATTGAACATAGAGGGTCGATGAGAGGAGTATGGTTGGCTCTTGAGGGGTAGAATGAGCCTTCTCCAGCACATCACTGCTCTCAGCACAGGTGACCTGGTGGCTCTTTTACCAGCTCTTCAGATACATTCAGATGGATTTATCCATGAGTATTCTGAACACATGAAAGGTTTCCATTTTTTTTCTTGTTGCTTGTTTGACACTTGTGCAGGCAGACAGAACAGGGATCAGTTATTAATGAGGAAATAATGTGCAGGTTTTGATGTAAACCAGTCCTACAGCAAGCTGCTGACAGAGGTGGGGATTAGATTCCATATTTCTGATGGACACCATTTGTTTGTTATCCTGTAAATTTTTGAAAGCATGTGACTATGTAGAGTAGATCCATGTAAGTTTATATGGATCATAAATGAAAAGAATGGACTTATTTTTACATCTTCTACCAGGTTCCTGCTCTTCAATGTGGTGGAGAAACCTGAACTTGGGCATGCCGTTAACTACTTTTCTAAGGTTTTCATCAACCCTTCTTGTTTTTTTTTTGTTCTAAATCAAAACTCAACGAAAACTATCATCACAATCTAATTTTACAACAATTTTAAGAACCCCCAGAAGAAACTCTATGTACATTAGCACTTACTCTTTCTTCTTGCTCCCTTCCCTCACTCTCCTGATCCACCCCCAGGCACTACACTACTTTCTGTTTTTACAGATTTGCTTATTCTGGACATTTCATATAAATGGAATCATACAGTGTGTGTATTTTTGTGTGTGTCTGGCTTTTCTTCACATAACATACTATTTTCAAGTTTCTTCCATGTCATAGCATGTGGCAGTACTTTATTCTTTTTTATTGCCAGATTGTATTATGTTTTATGGATATACCTTATTTTGTTTATCCATTCATCGCTCAGTTGACATTTGGGTTGTTTCCACTTTTTGACTATTACAAGTGATGCTGCTATGAACATTTGTATACAAATTTTTAGGTGAATGTAAATTTTTATTTCTCTTGAGTATATATCTAGGAGTGGAATTGCTATGGTAACTCTATTCTTAACTGTTTGAGGAACTGTCCAACTGTTTTCCAATATGGTTGTACCATTTTACAGTCCACCAGTCATTTGTGAGGGTTCCAGTTTCTCCACATCCTCAGCAACACTTCTTGTTGGCTCTCCTTTTGATTGTAACCATCCTAGTGGGTGCGAAGTGGCATCTCATTGTGGTTTTGATTTGCCTTTCACTAATGATTAATAATGTTGAACATCTTTTTATATGCTTATTGGCCATTTATATGTCTTCTTTGGAGAAATGTCTATTCAAATCCTTTGCCTATTTTTTTTTTTTTTTTCCTTTGAGACAGGGTCTCACTTTGTCACCCAGGCTGCAGTGCAATGGTATAACATTGGCTCACTGCAGCCTCAACCTTTCAGGCTCAAGTGATCCTCCCCACCTCAGCCTACCAAGTAGCTGGGGCCACAGGTTCATGCCACCATGCCCAGTTGTTTTAATTTCTTTTTTGTAGACATGGGGTTTCACTGTGTTGCACGGGCTGGCCTCCTCAAACTCCTAAGTTCAAGCCATCCACCTCAGCCTCCCAAAGTCTGGGATTATAGGTGAGAACCCTGGTGCCTGGTCCCCTTTGCCTTTTTTTATTTTTATTTTTTGAGACAGAGTCTCACTCTGTCACCCAGGCTGGAGTGCAATGGCGCAATCTCAGCTCACTGCAAGCTGCGTCTCCTGGGTTCACGCCATTCTCCTGCCTCAGTCTCCCGAGTAGCTGGGACTACAGGTGCCCATCACCAGGCCCAGCTAATTTTATTTTTTTGTATTTTTAGTGGAGACAGGATTTCACCATGTTAGCCAGGATAGTCTTTATCTCCTGACCTCGTGATCTGCCTGCCTCGGCCTCCCAAAGTGCTGGGATTACGGGCGTGAGCCACCGTACCCAGCCCCCCTTTACCCATTTTTAAATTGAATTGTCTATTTACTGGGGAGTTGTCAGTGTTCTTTATATATTCTAGGTACAAGTATCTTGTCAGATATATAATCTGCAAATATTTTTTTTCCCATGCTATAGGTTGTCTTCCCACTTTCTTGATTGTACCATTTGGTGCACAAAAGTTTTTAATTTTGCTGAAGTCCAATTTATCTATATTTTCTTTTGTTGCTTATACTTTTGGTGTCACATCTGAGAAACCACTGCCTAACCCAAAGTTAGGAAGATTTCTTACTTTTTTCTAGAGACAGGGTCTTGCTCTGTCACCCAGGCTGGAGTGTAGTGGCATGGTTATAGCTCACGGCAGCCTCCACCTCGTAGACTCGAGAGATCCTCTGGCCTCAGCCTCCTGGGTAGCTAGGACCACAAGTGCATGCTACCGTGCCCAGCTCCCAAAGTTACAGAGATTTACTCCTATGTTTTCTTCTGGTAGCTTTACAGTTTTAGTTCCTATATTTAGGTTTATTTTGAGTTAGCTTTTGTGGATGGTATGAGGTAGGAGTCCAATTTGGTATCCAGTTGTCTTAGCACCATTTCTTGAAAGACCATTTCTCCCCCAGTGAATTGTCTTGGCATGCATGTCTAAAATCATTTGTTCATAAATGTATTTGTTTATTTCTAGACTCTCAGTTTTATTCCATTGACCCATACGTCTCTCCTTATGTCAGTACTACACTATCTTGATTACTTGATTTAAAAATTATTTTACCATTAAAGGTGTTGGATTTTGTCAAATACTTTTTCTGCATCTACTGAGATGATCATTTGGTTTTATACTTTATCATATTAATATGGTGTATTACATTGATTGACTTTGGTATGTTAAACCAACTTTGGGACTCCTTTCTTGCTTTCAAGTCTTTAAGATTTGCTAAGCCCATGAAAAATTGAAAAAGCCTGGTTGCTGTCTTCTGTTGCTTTTTGAGGTTTTGATTTTGAATTAGGCTTAGCCTAAAGGTAACCATGTATAAATATCTTGCCAAACTTAATCCTGGGATTTACTCCCAGGAGAAACTGGGATCTGACAACTATATATTCTTTAGGGGCAACAAAATGAATGGTCATCTTGTCCAAGGGATCAGAAGTAGAGGTAGCAGAGCTAGATCTGGTATATAGTGAAAGGTGTTGGAGCTGGGAAATTATAAATGGTCTGAACATGATTGAGAGTCACAAGTGTGTAAAGCTGTGTGTTGGGCAGGGGCCAGAGTGGAGGGAAGAATGGGCAGACTGGAGCAGGAGACACTTGATAAAGTCAGAAAAGGAAAATCTAGAACCATATTGTTTTAGAGCTTTTATACCACTCGCCTGAGATTGATTGTCCCTGTTAGGCTTTTAACATATTGTGGCCCCAGTCTCTCTTCTAGGGTAACACTGGACTTGTCTCAATACTCTGCTTCCAGCAACTGTGGTTTTATCAGTCCAGGCATATTCCCTGCATCTGTCTTTGGCTACTGGGTTGGTTTGTGGCTCAGTCAATGACTGGGAAGTTAGAGGCTTTTTCCTCCAAGGCCCCAGACTATTGATGATCAGACCCCTCTAGGTCCCAGGAGTTGGTCCTTTTACCTCATGCCCAACATGACTGTGGGTGGATTTAAAATGGCATCCACTTTCTTGGCTTAATTTAGTCTCAGATTCCTCTTGGCCTGGGTCATTTACTTTCTGAAGGATGTACAGCTAGGGGTCTTGTAAAGTAATGTGAGTATTTTATGGGTGGGTTGGCAGTCCAGTGACTGAGAGTACCAACTTTGGAAACCAAGAGACAGGAACCCTGCCATTTTCTACTTAACTTCCTCTACATCTCAGTTTCCTTATCTGCAAAATGGACGTCCAATGAGTATCTACCTCACAGGTTTTATTCAAGATGTACATGGAGTTCGTAAACAGTGCCTGGCCTATAAGTGTTCAATAGCAGCTGTTGCTATAACTAATCATGATGGTGGTACAAGTGCTCTGGCCCCTCACTCTCCCCTGGTGATAATCTGACATAAGCCCAGTTTACTTTGGAGAGTAGAGTAAGTGGCTTTCTGGCATGCACATAAAAGTGGGAAAATAAGAAAAGAATGGAAAAATTTGTTGACAAGTTTGTATGACTGTGCATAGAAAATAAGCTTGCATTTGCATTTGATTTAGTTTCTCCAGTCAAGAAAATGCTAATGAGTATGAATAAATGGTGGTGCTTAATCCTGTAACTTAAGAGGGAAAAGAAGTCATTAACAAGTTTATTATTATTAGTAATACTTACGGTAAACAGGCTCATTTGTAGAGGCTGATTAAAAGTAAATGTCCACATGAAGAAATACTGGATTTAAATTAATGAAAGCTGGAGCCCCAAATATTTAAGATAATCACTTGTGGTATCAAGATAAGATTAAAGTGATTAAGTTATTGGCAATATTTAAACAGAAATATGTGTATGTTTTATCCTTGTCTCTCTAAATAAGAATGGGGAGTAGGGATTTCCAAGTCTGATACTTCAATAAACACTCTTCAGTTTTCTTACTCAGATATTAGCAGTTTCATTCAACAACTTTTGTCCCTTCTCTGATGGTTCCATGGATTTTTATACACTCTAACAAGACCTTATAGAAATGTTTCAAATGAAGGCTGCTTTGAAGCAGCTTATCATCATTATTTATTATCTTACAGTTATACTGAAATTAAGCACTTAATATCAACTTATACACGAGATGGCAGATCCCGGCAGGTCATGAGGGCTCTTGGAAGAAGTATATCATCTAATCTTTTGCCATGCTGCCATTCAGTCGCCAGCTAAGACATCAAACCTCTTAGTGATGGCATACCCTGTTTTAAGAGGCATATATTTTCCAAAAAAGGAAATGTTTCCAAGTTAAATCTTACTTTAAATGGTGTAGGGTAGTTCTCCCCTTAACTTCATTATCTGGTGAATCTTTTGGAATAGCTGTGAAGGGTTCCTATTTCTTATGCCATCAGTTGTTCCTTTCTCCTGTCTCTTCCTTTTCTGCCTGGGAAGGTGCTCAGGTAATTCCAGCATCCTCACATCCTTCCCTTGACAAAGGGGTTCTCTTTTTTCCTTCCCTCATACTGCCAGACTTCTCAAAAGAGTAGCTTGTTCCTGCTGCTTTCATTCCCTCTTACTTCATTTACTCTTCTTTCTTTAACTCCTCACCAAATGTGCTCTTGAAGAGATCAATGAAGTCCTCTGCTCAAGCCACTTCTCCTTCTTTATCATTGTGTCCTGCTCACTACCCGCTTCCTTCTTGAAATACTTTGTTCTTTTGGACTGAATACTGCCCTCTCCTGTGATCCTCATGTGACAGGTGCCCTCCCTATACATGGAGGAAAGAAGCACACTTATTCCTGAAGACAGCACAGGGATACTAAGAGAAATCTGATTAAAAAACAAAACAAAACAAAACAAAAAACAAAAACCTCTCTGTTTCCTCTAGTTTGTTACACTTAGCTCATACTCCCTTTGTCCTATTTCATTTCTTCACAACTTTCCACTCTTCATCAAACCTAGTATAAAAACACTCAGTTTTAACCACCTCTTCAGGTCTTCATTTTCTAATAAAAGCTCCTGTGTCACATAGACGTATGTTAAATAAATTAGTATGTTTTTCTTTTGTTAATCTGTCTTTTGTTACAAGGGCTATGGACAGCGAGGAAAAATTCATTTTCCTCCTCTACAAAGGAAAAAAGCAGAATATGAGGTTGAAAATGTAGATTGGGCCCAAATCCTCCAGATATGCCCAGATATACCTGTACCACAGTGGAAAGAGCAGATTAAGCTCCTTCCAGGATTCCTACATAAAATGTTGCTGATAAAATCCTACCTCTCCTGCTGATACAAACATTAGATGAGGTAATACACACAAAGCAACTAGCATGGCATCTGGGACATGAAAATTGTTCAATGAACGTTTGTGGTAAACTCTGAATAGAGTGCGTTAAGGAGGACAGTCATGTGATCAGGACTATGCCTCCAAAGTACTTAATTGATGGCAGTGGAGGCAGGAGGCAGTAAGACTAGATGCTACATGAGACTGTGGTGAGGGGCCTGGGTAAAGAAAGTAATGCAAGAGAGACAATGAGTAAGACTTGGCACTGGGTTGGAAATAAGGACAAGAGAGGAAGGGGTCAAAGGTGACAATAAGGTTTCAAGTTTGGTGACTGGCAAGAAGATAGTATCATTAGCAAACATAGAGAACATGTGACTTCAGTGTTGGTTGTACCAAATGTGAGATTGTCCTGGAAACTTTAAGAAGAGATATCTTGCATGCAGTTAGAAAATCAATCTAGCGCTTGTGAAAGAGTTCTGGACTATAAATAAAGATGTGAAATGAAACCACTCTCTCTTCACACATGTTCTATGTTCTCCTGCTTTGTGCTTTTGTTGTTTCTGTTTCCCCACTTAGAATGCCCTTCCTCGTTTCTCTACATATATAAAATCTGGCCATCCTTCTGGGCAATCTATTTTAGGAAGTGTTCCTTAACCTTCACTATTTAAAAGCTGTCTCTTTTTCTTCCAAATGGTCATAGGGTTTTATCTCTTCTCTTCTTAGCAGACATAATTATCTACTTGCATTAAAAATACCAGGATTCTATGCATATATATTCTCCCCTGCTAGGCTGTAAACCCATGAAGAACAGAGTCCCATATTTTCCATCTTGATGTCATCCTGCAATAGTGGGCACACTGCCTTGCATGTAGTAGGAATTTAGTAACTATTTGTAGTATGAAGGAATGAATGAGGAAATGGCATGAACTAAGTAGGAGATTGACTTGTAGGGCAGTCCTCCAAATTTATTAAGTCACCAAAATTTATCTTCGGATATCTAGGTGCTCCTTGGTGGGCCCATTATCCGTTTTCACAATGTTTCCTTGCCATTCTTTAAGCACCTAGGACCCTCCTACTCTCCCCATTTCTACCAACTTTGGGACCCAAGGCAAGTCATATAAACTCTCTCAGCCTCATCTCCCCTATGTAAAATAAGCATGATGTCAATATCTCCTGGGTTAGTGTGAGGATTAAACATATGAATCCTACATAAGTAGTTGTGTAACGTGTCTAGAAAGCACTAAGCATGTAGTCCACACTCAGTGATTGTTGTTTATTTCCTCTCAATTTTTTCCCTAAAAAAGTTGCTTTCACAAAAAGGTTTAAAGACTAATAAAGATGCTTAATGAGTTACCATTATTTGGGGTATTTGCATTTTAGTTTAGTTAATTAGCTCAATCATTCATTTTATTCCATATTAATGGATTTTTTTTGTGGGCCTCTGTATTTCAGAGACTGTTGGCTTTAACAATTAAAAATTAAATAACAAAATATTTGGGGTCAGATGTTACTGAAATTTTACCTAGTAGTTTGAATCCAAGTACATGGACCTAGAAGGATACTTGAGTTGTTTTAGTAGTATGTTATACCTCACAGTATTAGGGTATCTGTGCTGTTTGAAAATTTCACTATTGATGGAATTCCTAACTTGAGAACTTTATTATCTCTGAAGGCAAGGACAGAAGGAGACCCAGGGAAGGCAGCACACAAAACAGCATAGTCTTTCCAAATGTTGCTGTTTTGTCTTAACAGGCCTCTGTTTTTGTAGTAAAACTATTTGATGGAGGTACATTTTGCATATTTCTCTAAGGATCCTGGACCCCACGATAAAATGATTCTGAATATCCCGTGCTGAGAGGCACTGTGAGCAGCCAGTGATTTCCTTGGGACTGCTTTAGCCATAACAGAGATAGGCCTATACGCAGAGCTAGGGGAATTCAGGAGACAAGACATCGAAGGACTGGGGTTGCAGGAGGATGTTGGTGATTAGAGCAGGCACACCGCCCTTTTGGATTCCTTAGCACTTTTTATACATCCAAAGGGCTAAAACATTCTCCCAATGTCTTTATAAAAAAATTATGGCATAATTTCTACTCCCTTTACAGGTGGGGAACTGAGAAGCATAGAGAGATTCAAGGCATCTTTTATTTGGTTCCACCTTACCTGTTCCTTTATATCTTCAGTCCCTTAGTATCACCGACTGCAGCCATCACACTACCTTTGTTGTTATTCCCTAACTGTACCATGTTTCTCTCCCAGCTTTGCTGTAGAAGAGGGAGGTATACTGATCCCAATTTACAGATGAAAAGACTGCAGCTCAGAGAGCTTAAGCAACTTGTGCTAGCTCACCTGGTTTGTCATGGCAAGTCTGGGACAGAATTTCGGCCTACTGACTGCCAATCCATTTCACTTAACCTCCCTTCTTTCAGACCGTAGGAAAGCAGAGGTCCTAGGAGAACCCCTCAGTGCATATTGAATCTCTGCACCCACAACAGCAGACACAGCAGATGGAAGAAGGAAGGAAGCACTACCTATCCGGCTCTACTTATTCCTTGCCCAAGGATTCTCCTCTTGGCAACTTAACTACTTTCTAGAGTCAGCATTTAGTGATGGTTGTAAAAACACAAGCAATTTAGCACACAACACTCTGAACTGTAAACTTGGTAAATAGGATCGGGGGAAGATTTAAGTGGAAAGGACAAGTGCTATAAAGACTTAACAGGAATTCATTAGGCTTCACAGATAAAGCAGATAAAAGATCCATAACCACAGGCAGGAAGTGAAAGGAAAATCCTAAATCGTTAAGATGCAATGAGGTCCTGCCACAGTTCATTAATCAGATCATCCTCAGGGGCACTGGCCCAAGAATTCAAAGGAACCCAGAGCAGGAAGGCTTCGATGGCTGCCATTTTAGATGAGAGCAAGGTCTTCCTGGCACACAGGGATGTGTCATCCTCTCAATACTACCATTTCTCCTTTGACCGATTCTTTCTGTTTCCATATGGTAGTATTATTTGCTGTCTTGCTGTCATTTATACTTTACTCCTTTTCTTTCTCCTCTCTGCTTCTCCACTTTCCTCTCTTAAAAAAATCGTGTTCTTTTTCTTCTCCACCTTCCTCTGCCTTTACCATCTCTCTCTCACCTTCTCTCCACATATTTTAATTTCCCACCC
Source organism: Rhinopithecus bieti (assembly GCF_001698545.2). Classification (NCBI taxonomy): domain Eukaryota; kingdom Metazoa; phylum Chordata; class Mammalia; order Primates; family Cercopithecidae; genus Rhinopithecus; species Rhinopithecus bieti. Next base: position 91,201 of record NW_016804555.1, on the reverse strand, counting down.
TAGTCAGACTCTCCTTGGACCTGCTGTCCTCTCTTCTTCACCCTCATTTCCTACTGCCTCGCATATTCTCCCTGTAGGATGCAGCACTTTCTCCAGCCTGCTGTGTGCAAGCTGTGCGTGGGGGCGAATTCACTCAACACTCTTCTTTGTCTTTCTCACATTTCTTTTAGCGTTTTTGTATGACTGAGAGAAGCAGAGGGGTAGAGCATAAAATAACCAGTTAATTTGGTCCTAAATTGTTTTCTTTTATCATTAAATTAGATGTCCTCAGATTTCTTTGTAAAATCCAAACGTAAGTAGGCTGAAAACTGTATCACTGTTCCTTTGGAAATTTAAAGGGATGCAGTTGAAGAGAATATTAACTATTATGATATATATTTTTCTCCTCACAGATTTTCTGGAAAAAAAATACTGGTATGACTTTTCACTCTCCTGTTCTCTGTCCTTCTCCCAGAAGGGATGTAAAATATTTTCAAGAATTGAGTAATATTTTATTTGAATTTTTGTACAGTTTTCAAAGTAATTGCCTGTAAGTGGAAAGGAAGAACTAAAGAACTTAGGAGCAATGCAGTGCCACTTTTAATAAATCAAAAGGGAGGGAGAGTAGGTATTGTTAAGTGACAGAAGGGAAACTGCTCAGAGAACAAACTCTCTCTCTCTCTCTCTCTCTCTCTGTCTCTCTCTCTCTCTCTCTCTCTCTCTCTCTCTCTGTCTCTCTCTCTCTCTCTCTCTCTCTCTGTCTCTCTCTCTCTCTGTCTCTCTCTCTCTCTCTCTCTCTGTCTCTCTCTCTCTCTCTCTGTCTCTCTCTCTCTCTGTCTCTCTCTCTCTGTCTCTCTCTCTCTGTCTCTCTCTCTCTCTGTCTCTCTCTCTCTCTCTCTCTCTGTCTCTCTCTCTCTGTCTCTCTCTCTCTGTCTCTCTCTCTGTCTCTCTCTGTCTCTCTCTGTCTCTCTCTCTCTCTCTCTCTCTGTCTCTGTCTCTCTCTCTGTCTCTCTCTGTCTCTCTCTCTGTCTCTCTCTCTCTCTCTCTCTCTGTCTCTGTCTCTCTCTGTCTCTCTGTCGCTCTGTCTCTCTCTCTCTCTCTCTCTCTCTCTTTCTCTCTCTGTCTCTCTCTGTCTCTCTCTCTCTGTCTGTCTCTCTGTCTCTCTCTCTGTCTCTCTCTCTCTGTCTCTCTCTGTCTCTGTCTCTCTCTCTCTCTCTGTCTCTGTCTCTCTCTCTCTCTGTCTCTGTCTCTCTCTGTCTCTCTCTCTGTCTCTCTCTGTCTCTCTCTGTCTCTCTCTGTCTCTCTCTCTCTGTGTGTGGTTATTGTTGTTGTTGTTGTTTCTGCAGCATCTTGAAGATCCATTCTAGTCTCATGAGTTTTCTACAATTGCTGGCAAGATTGTAGTAGGACGAGTATCTGTGCTCCCTTTCATAGTAAAGCTCTGGATGAACCCAGCACATGTTTGGCTGCAGTTAAAAAGCAATTTTTTCATACACCAGGGGGCTGCAATTTGAGTATTGTAATGATTAGCGATTTCCTCCAGTTGCAGTTGACCCCTGCTCATTTTTTTATAGTAAATGTAAAAGGAAAGGGAAAAACTTGACAGTGTTGGTTGATTGAAATTCCAAGAGGCACTTCCATGCAGATAAAATATTGAGAAAAGCCAGGGTGCCGGGAACTTCAGGATGAAAAAAGAGAGAAAGAGAGAAAGAAAAAAAATTGTAAAAGTTCCCTGAAGTCTTTCTGATTGTGAACAAAGTGTATGTACTTTTTAGGCTGTTTGATGTGCTATCTCCATATTTAATGGCTTTTCATCTTCTCTCTAGTATAATGTTCTCTCTTTTCTTACTTCTTTTTCCCCTTATTTTCCCCACCTGTCTATCTTTCTCCTTCTCCTTCCTTTCCTTTTCCTCTTTCCCTTTTCTCCAGAAAAAAAGCTGTAAAATGTCTCTCGAAGAGGCAGACTCTATAATGGTGCCTGGTTGTCATGGAAACACACAGATTGCCAGACCTTGAGTGCTGCCACCATGATCTAGGATCGGACCCTCATTGGGTCAGAGGCTAAGGCTGTCCCTAGAATTTCTGGACAAGGGAAACCAGGAAATATAAGGCCATTTGGAGTATAAGTTGGTGCCCACAGATAAAAGCTAGAAAAATGGCATCTAAATAGTTGTTTCTTTTGTTTCACACTCTTCATAATCACATTTGCTGTTAAGAATATAAATGAATGTGGCTGTCAGTGTGACTGAAAAATAAGCATAATGGCAGTATTTTCTTATTATTCTTTATTTGTAAATTGATGTACTTTATGTCTCCGAGGAAGGGTCGCAGTTTGAAGATATTTTGCCAACTCTCTCATATCAGACCTGGTACAAAAAATTGCTTTTTCAATAGAATAAAAATGTTTGGTGATTTTATATATGCCATCATCATCTTTCTTCTCCTAAATCAGTAACATCACACTGCAAAATATATAAAATTTTATTGAGATTGTTTCATATAAGCCCAGTATTTCAAGCTAGGTAATATGGGTGTCACCTCTGTCTCAGACCAGGTCTCTAGAACACTCAGTTTTCCTTTCTCTTCACAGCTCCATATGGTGCCAAAGGTCATATCACTCTTAGAGATTAGGCCCTGTTATGGATAGAGGCGAAGGCAATGGGCTAGTTAGGTGAGGACTGAGCAAGATTCACTAGGACCTGTGACCTCTTTTTAGTTTGGAAAAAATCTCATCTCTCTTTTGATTTATCTCAGAGACACTCCTCTTTTCTTGTTTCACCTCCTCAGCCCCCATACTGATTCTCCTGTTATTCATTTGCAATGGACTCTGGTGACCCCAGAAGCCAAAAGCTCAAAACCATTCAAAACTCGTCCTTTTCCCATCATGGCCAGAGAGTTTGCTCCTTAAAGCATCCTAGAAAATAAGGGAAGTAGTTATAGTCCACTCTTTAGAAAAGCAGCAACAATGAATGTAGTTAAGTTTCCTATTAAAACAGATGAATCAGTATTTTGACCATACAATCTATAAAAATACTCTTTCCTCCAACTAGTTCAGCAAGCAGATTGAGTGATAAATGCATAAATGCTAAGAGGTTGGTGAATGCTCCTGTCAGGTGACATATTTTACTCCATAGGATTTTGTGAGGCATGTATGATTTTGCAAAGCTCTCAGGAGTGGAAGGGAGTCATTTTTCCAGTCTGTGACAGTTCACCAAGGGCTTACTCAAACTGTCTTTAGCACACACCAGTGCAGGCAAGACTCAATTGCCCACGTACTCCTTTAGCAGATGCTTCTCTCTACCAGTTATTCCCCCGTCAGCTGTGACAAACCTCAGCTTTATACTGGTTCTTTTCACTTAGTGCATAAAAAGCTCAAGACTTCTCTACTCTTAAAAAAAGAAGAAAAGAAAAAAAGAAAGAGGGAAAACAAACAAAGTCCAGTCCTTAACATCATGCCTCTCTTATTAACCACTTACTACCTGTTGTAGCCACTTTTTCAAACACTCTACCATAATGATATGTAAGAAGTAAGCCTATCTTCTATAGTGGGAAATGAGTATAGTGGCCAGTGTAGGAAAATCAACAAATCCATATGAAATTTGTAAATATGATAAACAGAACAAAATCTTTGGTAGCCAAAGATTTTTTTTGTTGTTTGTTTTTTCCTGCAGCACTTATTTATTTATTTTTTATTGTGGTAAAATATACGTAAAATAAATTTATCATTTAATCATTTTTAAGTGGATAGTTCAGTGTCATTATGTATATTTACATTGTTGTGCAATCATCACCACTATTTTCAGAACCCCTCCATGAAACTCTGGCTGAGTGCGGTGGCTCACACCTGTGATCCCGGCACTTTGGGAGGTTGAGACGGGTGAATCACGAGGTCGGGAGTTCGAGACCAGCCTGGCCAATATAGTAAACCCCATCTCTACTAATAAACAAAAAACAAAAATACAAAAATTAGCCGGGCGTGGTGTGCGCCTGTAATCCCAGCTACTTGGGAGGCTGAGGCAGGAGAATCGCTTGAACTCAGGAGATGGAGGTTGCAGTGAGCCGAGATTGTGCCACTGCACTCTAGCCTGGGCCACAGAGTGAGACTCTGTCTCAAAAAATAAAAAATAAATTAAAAAATAATAACTCACCATTCTCCCTTCCCCACCAGTCCCTGGCAACCACTATTCTACTTTCTATCTCTATGACTCTGACTAACTCTGACTACTCTAGGTACCTGATGCAAGTGGTATAATAGTTGTTTTTGTGTGTGTGTGTCTGGCTTATTTCACTTAGTATAACCTCTTCAGGGTTCATCCATGTTAAAGCATGTGTCAGAATTTCCTTCTTTTTTAAGGTTTAGTAATATTCCATTATATGTATATATCACGTTTTGTTCATCTCTTCATCTGTTGATGGTCATTTAGGTTGTTTCCTCCTTCGGCTGGTATGCATAATGCCACTATGAACATTGCTATATCTGTCTGAGTCTCTGCTTTTAGTTCTTTGGAGTATATACTCAGAAATGGAATTGCTAGTAGAGCCAAACATTTTACTTTTGTTTGGCTTTTCAAAGTAATCAAATTTCATAGTTTTAAAAGTCAAAAAGTTCTAGATGGCTTATAACAAAGAACAGCAGTCACCTGTCCTGCCTCTCTTCACCCTGACCCTTTCTTCAAAGTCACCCACTTTAAACTCTTCAGCTGTTTGTTCTGTTTATCATATTTACAAATTTCATATGGATTTGTTGATTTTCCTACACTGGCCATTATACTCATTTCCCACTATAGAAGATAGGCTTACTTCTTACATATCATTATGGTAGAGTGTTTGAAAAAGTGGCTACAACAAATTCTCCCATCCCTGTATGCATACCCCTTTCCAAAGTGCCTTTGTAGCTCCTCCTATCTAGAGGTAGGATCTGTTTTTCTACCCATACAATCTAGACTGGCCATATGATTTCCTTTGACCAAAAGAATGTTCTGGCAATGACCCTGTGGGATCTCCAAACCTAGACTTCAAGAGCCCTTTCACCTCTGCTCTTGGAACACTGCTCTGAGGCTGTCATGTAAACAAGCCCGATCTGACTGAAGGGTGATGAGATACTTGAAACACAGACAGGGTGTCCCAGCTGAGACTCTTAGGCCTACTAGTAGACAGCCAGCACCAGTCCCAAAACATGAGTGTGAGGTCATCTGGAGTCCCCCAGATAACAGCCATATGAGTGAAGAACTGTCTGAGCCCAGTCCAAATTGCAAGTTACAGATTCATAAGCAGACTTCAGTTGTTTTAACTAAGTTTTGGGATGATTTATTACACAGAAATAGATTTCTGATATTATTCATTGCTCATGCATATTTCATCACCTTGTATCTTCCTAATATAATTTTATAATGCATTTGACCACATCTATATTTATTATTTTCATAATTAATAATTGTCAACGTAACCACTGTATTAACATTGCTCAATGCTGAGCCCAGAGCTATGTTATGAATGCCTCAACTTTTGGTTCTTTTTGTTTTGTTTTTAAATTTGCCTACCTTTCTTCCAGTCTCTTGCTAAGTCTTCCTGTATCCTTCAATAACTCTATAAAATTATTCTCAATCCAATCTTCCTCACTATAAGCCTATCAGAAAATCTATCACTTTTATTTGCTTCTGGAAACCTGTCTCTCAGAGCCTTTTTCTTTTCTGCTTTAATCTGGAGTGGCTGCTCTATAAAATGGTTGTGCAGCTGTTGTCATGGGATTTGCTTTCTTATAGTGGGAATTCTGTTGACCTCCTTTATTCTGTGCCCACTATTGTGTGGCTCCCACGTCTTCCTCTTTCTTTTTGGCAATAATTATATTGTTTTGTAGGAGCTTATCCTCTAGAAGTTTCCTGAGAAAGAATGTATAAGAAGTATATGTTTTGAGACCTTGCATATAAGGAAATTACTCTATTTTCACTCTTGATTTATAGTTTGGCTGGGTATAGAGTTGTAAGGTAGGCATTTTTCTTCTCAGATTATTTTGAAGACATACCTCATTGTCTTCTGATTTTCAATGTTGCTGTTGAGAAGTCTGATGGCATTCTTATTTCTAGTTCTTTGTATGTAATTTGTTTTTTCTTCTTAGAATCTTTTCTTTATACTCAGGATTCTTAAAATTCGTAGTCATGTCATGCTGTGAATTTCTTTTTCATCATTATGTTGGGCCTTTGGACTTCTCAATCTGGAAATATGTTTCCTTCAGAAATACTGTCATATTTTTTTCTTTGACAATCCCCCCAACCACCCTTTATTTTCTCTCTTATTAAGAATTCCTCATTTTGGATGTTTGACTGCTTAGATCTCCTAGTTTTTATTGATATTTCTTTTTGATTTACCTCCTATGAGACATTCTCACTTTTGTCTTTTGGTTCTGTCTTTTTTTTTATTTGAATGCTAGACCCACATATTCAACTGCTTGCCCATCTGCACGAGGTTGTTTTTCCAGACTTTTCTAATTCAATCTGTCCAGGACTAAATTCATATTTGGTGAAAGTCCTTGTTGTCTATTCTCTGGCTAAATGGAACTACCATCTTTCAAGGAAACACAGCTATCATTGACACCACTCATACTCATACCCTAATTCAAGTCCTCTTTATTCTGCTTTTTAAATGGTTCTTTAATATTAATTGCTCTTTGACACCTCTAGCTCTGCCCTAGCTCAGGCCATTGCTGTGTCGTTCCTGCATTATGATAATGCCCTCTCCACTTATATCTCTGATTCCTGGGTGACTCCAATCTGATAAATTTTTATATTGCAGCCAAACCTTGAGATTAAACTCAGATCATTTTCCCCATCCTTCACGATGCAGGCTTCTGTTCTACATTTTTTCTTACCTCTGTTAAACTTTTCTTCTTCTTCTTTTTTTTAATCTTGAGCATTTTAGTTGTCTATTCCCTTGCTTAGCTTCCACCCTAGACCTTGAATGACTTTAGGGCAGGATAATGGTTGTTAGCAAGTTCACAATAAATATTTATTGCAAAAATCTCTACCCCGTGGGGTAGAGCATTTGATTTTTGGATTACTCTTTCTGTTAGAATATTTTCCCTCATTCTAAGTTGGAATTTATTATCTTAGAATGTCTTCTAATTCATTATAATTGTATTCTGTGACTATAAGCCCCAGAATTTCTAGAACATAATATATGATTTCAAATACTTACTATTTTGTAAGCTATTCCAGGGTCCTGGAACTTCCAGCTCTCTCTATTCAAACCGTATATCCTAGGTTAACTCTTACACTTAGAAGTGGCACAAAAACTATTTGTGTGTTGATTTTTGGTTTGGAAAGTTTGGGAACAGCACAGTAGAGAACCAATCTAATCCTGCCTGCTTTGCACAGATATTGAAGTCAACAATTATGTTCCTCTTTTCCCTAGGTTGATTTGTTTTTTTTTGGGTGAAGGCTCATAGATTGCTCTTTACTTACCTCTGGATCTCTGTGCCCCTATTTAAAGTGTGTGGTGAACCCAGGTGATGCTACCTGTGCAGAACAGATCAGGCAATCTTCTCCCTGCCTCTGGACACTGATCTGCTTTTGACACAGCCCAAGTTTGCTTTTGCTTTCTAGGTACAGCTATATTATATTTATGACTTTTAGGTTTTTCTTTTTTAATCTATGATATCAAGACATGTTTTCTACATTGTACACTTGTGCATTGAGTTTATTCCTGTTAAAATGCATCTGGTTGGGTTTGAACCATCATGTAATGTCACATTTTACTCTGGATCCCAATTCTGCCACTCAGTGTGTTATCCTGCCTTCTCAGACTTGTGACAATAAAATAATGTTAGTTTGAGTTATTGGCCTGTGCCCAGTGTGGCTGGAACTTCGAAGGACATTTGTTAAAATACAGTTCTCCTTCTAAGTTGTTTTCCTCTGACGCTGTTTGTCTTGTGAATACCTGTTTATGTGCTTGAATTTCACCCAGTATTATATTTTACAGTAGGAATTTGGGGTCAGAAAAGTATCTTTTGAGCTAACACATAGTTAAGGAATATAGTTCTGTAAGAAATAATTTTCCTCCATAATAGAATGGAGGCTGTAGTGCCATTCAAATTCCTATTCCAATATTTGTTCATAGTTCTTCTGTCATGTAAGCATTTGCAGGTCCATTTTAGTAATAAGACAACTAGTTATAAATCCTCTCTCTCTAACCTGAATATTTTTTTAAAACTATAGACTTCAGTATTCTCAGGGGCAGGGGCATGGATGCTTTTTACTTCTCTATCAGATTATCCCTTACCCGCCTGCCCCCAACGACCCCGAAAAAAAAAACTTCCCTAGATAAGTAAACATTTTTCTCTCTCCTATGTCTATACCTTCTCATATGCTAGCTTTTCTTTCTGGAATGTCTCTCCCTTCTCCATTTGCTGTGGGCTAAAATTCCTATTCTTTCTCAAAGCCTAACTTAACTTTCACATCCTTTGAGAAGCCTTTCTTCATGTGTAGTCAAGCCTCAATTTTTCTTCACCTTGAATTCTTAAGATACTCATTACATTAACTATTTTTTCTTGAAACTGACTTGAATGGCTGGGCACTGTGGCTCCACCTCTAATCCCAGCATTTTGGGAGACTGAGGCAGGAGGACTGCCCGATCCCAAGAGTTTGAGATATTGACTTTAATGTCACATTGTTTTCTTATTTAGAGAGTGCTAGTATTATTTCCTGAGATGGATTATAAACTGAGGGTGGGGACCACTTCTCCTTTTTCTATAAGACTCCCTACTATTCTTTGCAGAGTTTTAGGCACATTACATTAATCTAATTGGATTGGAATTTTGGAAAACTTGAGGAAAGGAAATGAATCTAGGAAATCATGGCTGAAGGATCATTACTTTTCTTTTAAAACAAGCACATGGAAAGAAAATGCTCTTTGAAATCTTTAGAGGAACATGTCTCAGAGCTGCTGCGATTTTTCACAGAAGCATTCTAGCTCTAATTTGAACATCTGCTATCACAAGAATTTTACGTCCCTTCTGTGGGCTCATGAGAAAGGGCCATGAAGGAGAGGCTGTGATGGATAGTTCAGGGAGCCTCACTCTAGCCTTGGCACAGGGCAAGGCTATGAAACTGCACTTTTCAAGAGCTAGCAGGGAAGATTTGGAATTTCTCCTGTTAACACAAGGGACACATAATTTGATTTTTTATGTTTTGTACTTTTTTTTTTTTTTTGCCAGGAAAAAGGAGAGTCCTTGGATATTTTAGGAGAGTTTTATCACCTCCAACCATTTGGTTTCAAGGTAACAATACATGCTTCTTTCTTCTACCACCCTTATTCATTCCAACTCATCTGGGAGGTCAATGCAGAAGGATTAGATTTGACTCTGTTTAAAAAGCCCAGTTTATAGTTAGCCTAAGCAGGTCATTTTTACCTTATAGAGCCCTACTTAAGCAATAGAATCAATCGCTTTCTTCATTAGATGTTTGACATTTATTAAAATCGTGTATTGTGCTATGTATTATAATTGAGCCACTATCCACTATGAGTGATTTATAGCTTTTAAATATGTCATATATATATATATTTTTTGGGGGGGTTTTAATATAGTGAAGAATTAAATTTACTCAATGAGAGGTCTGACCTTTGTCCCTGACCCTGGAAGATAATCTCTAACCCTTGGACTTTCCAGAGTGATAGGAGTGTCTTTGCTATTCATAGCAGATTCCTCAGACTGCACCTGACCTGATAGTGTATGCCAATGAGATGACTCGGGGGGAGGCTGTCCATGTTAGAAGTGCCAAGCCTGTGATTAGAGGGTTTGGGCTTTCAACCATGTGATATCAGCCTTACCTTTTGGGAGGAGAGGGAGGCTGGAGATTGAGTTCATTCAGGAGGGTGCTGATTCAATCAGTCATGCTTATATAATGAAACAAACAAACAAAACCCAAATACTCTGGACACTGAAGCTTGGCTGTGCTTCCCTGGTTGGGAATACTCTGGGTGAACTGTCACACATCAATGCTAGGAGGGTAACAAGTCCCTGAGGATAGTGGTAGCTTTGTGTTTGGAAGTCTCCCAGATCTCACTCTGTGCTTCACTGTTTCTTTGGCTGGCTCTAATTTGTATCCTTTTGCTATAATAAAAGTGTAATCCAAAGTGTGATGTTTTCCTGAAATCTGTGAGCCATTCTAGGAAATTGTTGAACCTGAGGGTGATTGTGGGAATCCCCAATTTTGTAGCCAGCTAGTCTGAAGTGTGCGTGGCCCCGGGGACCTCTGAATTTGCTGTCTTGACCTCTGAACCGATGTCTGAAGTGAGAGCAGTCTTGTGGGGACTGAATCCAAAGACTGCCTTTTCTCTAACTCACTGTAGTAGTCTTTTAAGAAACAGGAAATAGAAAGAAGAAGACAAAAAATTTATGTAAAACCATGAAACTCAGGTAACTCAAGGTAATTTTTTAACTCTATTTCTCCTACAACAAAGCTGGGAAAAGGCTGGAGGGTCTTTTTTTTTGGTCTGTGATTCATCTGTTGAACTTAATGCATAAAACTTTTGAGAAAGTGCCCTTATTTTTCTAGGCAGGGGACATAGCCCACACCCTCTAGGTATTTAGGATCAAAAATGTTGGAATCCGGCCGGGCGCGGTGGTTCAAGCCTGTAATCCCAGCACTTTGGGAGGCCAAGATGGGCAGATCACAAGGTCAGGAGATCGAGACCATTCTGGCTAACACGGTGAAACCCAGTCTCTACTAAAAAACACAAAAAACTAGCTGGGCGAGGTGGCGGGCGCCTGTAGTCTCAGCTACTCAGGAGGCTGAGGCAGGAGAATGGTGTGAACCTGGGAGGCGGAACTTGCAGTGAGCTGAGATCCGGCCACTGCACTCCAGCCTGGGCAACAGAGCGAGACTCTGTCTCAAAAAAAAAAAAAAAGTTGGAATCCTGAATGGTGGTTATGGTGAAATAATTCCAAATCTCTTCTCAAGGTGGAGCTAATTGGGCATCTCTTTTCTTGCAAATGGAGATGCAATGGGAATCACAGGATCTGTACCTCTTTAAGGTAACTGTAAATAGCCAATGAGACAGGGAAAGCTGCTATTTAAAAGCTAAGTGCAGTGGTGAGGGATGGGGTGGGCCAAAATGCTTTCCTAGGGTTCTCTGTTTTGTCTTCTAAGCTCTCAGCCCTAGGAGGACCTCATTCCTTGTTTTTCTTCTTCTCATCTTTCCCTTCCCTCAAATTAGCCTTTTGCTATTTGCTCTCTTTTCCCTTCTTATCACCTATGTACTCTGATCATGTGTTGATGCTCTATAATGATCCACCCATTGACAGGGATATTTGCATTTTCTTTTTCTTTTTTTTTCTTTTCTTTCCTTTTTTTTTTTTTTTTTTTTTTTGAGATGGAGTTCTACTCTGTCACCCAGGCTGGAGTGCAGTGGCATGATCTCAGCTCACTGCAACCTCCGACTCCCGGGTTCAAGCGATTCTCTTGCCTCAGCCTCTTGAGGAGTTGGGATTACAGGTGCCCACCACCACACCGGCTATTTTTTTTGTATTTTTAGTAGAGATGGAGTTTCATCATGTTTGCCAGGCTGGTCTTGAACTCCTGATCTCAGGTGATCTGCCCACTTCAGCCTCCCAAAGTGCTGGGATTGCAGGCATGAGCCACTGCACCCAGCCGATATTTGCATTTTCACAAGAACAAAAGTCTTAAACCTAGAGATCAAGCATGGAAGGTGGAATTTCCAATCTCATTTGCTGTGAAACTATAGATTCAGAGGCCTGAGAACTGCTCTGTGGAAGTCTCCTGCCCAGGCAGACTTCCACACCTCACTCACCCTAATGCTGTGTTTCAGTGAGGACCTCAGACTACCAAAGGGGCTATTTTTCTTCCTTGAGCTGACCTGGAAAAGAGAAATTAATTTTGGTAATACTTTAGAGAGAAGAATATAGGAAATCTGTAAGTGATTCATGAATCATGTTGGCTCTCAGCAGCAGAATTTTGAGGTGATTCTGGAGAGCGTGACCTTGAGTAAGCCCTTCAGAGAAGGTGGATTGAGGCCACAGCTAAATAAATTGAAATTGAGTGAAATCAAGCTAAAAACAGTGGAAGCCAGCCTTAGAGGTAGCAGTCCTCCTGTGTAAATACACAGAAAGGCCTGTGTCTTTCCACAAACAACTGTGGAATCTTGGACAAATCACTGTTCCTTTTTAGACTTGATTTTCTCTGGCAAGTCAGATGTTCTTTAAAGACCCTTTAAGCTCTAACAGTGTCATGATATTTTAGTCCAGGGATGGACTTAGGAACAAGAGAGATAGCCATCATAGAATAAAAAATTTATATGAGGTAGGGTACTTTGGAAGCCCAAATACAGTGTTTGTGGCCTGGAAATTTTATGTACATACTCTCTGCTTTGGTACAAAAGGAGAAGAACTAGCCAGGGATCTGAAATCCAGTGCTTTTTTGATGGTGTGGCCAGCGGAGAAAGTAGAAAGTGGGAGTGAATGCAATTGGTGAGGAGAAATGGACAATAAGAGCCATTCTTCAGCTTTCTTCCTCCTTCTATTGCTGCTACATAGAGAACCTCACCTTTAAAGAAAAGAATGTCTGGAATATTTATCTTTTATTATTTTATGAATGTTTATTATGACAGTACATTCTAACCAGTAAGTTTATGTCCAGTGATAGTCCTCTGAACTGTGATAGTCTTTGTCCATCTTCAAAGTCCTCTTACCTCTTCTTGTGATCTCTTTCATCATGCATTCTCAATGCCACCCTGGAAGGAAATGATACCTTCCTAGTTAGTAGCAGCAAACTCTAGCTTTTCTGAAGTTGGCCCTACATGGAGGAGAATCTCTTGTGGGGTAGGACTTTGGGGGATTAGACTCATGGATTCATCTTGCTTTTGGGGTTTGTTTCTTGGATGAGACCAACACAAGTGGCCTCAAGAGTACACTGATCCAAGTGAGATACAAGTTTCCTTTCCCTTGATTTTCAGTAGTCCAGCTGAGCCAAGACTAGATTTTCTCATGAGTAGGACTGGAGTAGACCTAACACCACAAGCAGGATAGTAGTGTGGTGCTCTTCCATCTGATATGTCTTTGCAAGTGATGTATTTGGGGAGCAGAGAGAAACACTTGTGGTAGTAGCACTTAGCTTTTCCTTGATGATCCCTGAGTAATTTAACCACTAACCCACATCTTCATACCCAATTTGGAAAATCAAAAGTCCAGTGATTAACCAGTTTTACCATTTTTGGAAGACCTGACCCTCAGGGTCTCTCTCAATCTTTCCATCCTAAATGATTTTCAATCAGTATGCTTTCTCTTTTAGAGGAGCTTCAGTAAATACAATTTATTTCTTGCGAATTTCTGGCAGTGTTGTAGCCCCTTCAAGAAGGACATTTCAGGCAGTTGCTCAACTGATTTGGTCTCTCACAAGCTGAGGGTCAAGTAACTACCATACAAAGAACACTATGAAATTTTATTTTAAATAGATCTTTTTTTGAGTGCAGACAGTTCCTGCCCTATTCCTCAAGTATCTTTGGGAAAAGACCCAGCCTGGCCCCTTTCACTTTAAGTTGCTGGTCTCTCTTTATGGGGAGGATATTATCTCTGTACATACCACATGTGGATGTCACCCAGGCATTTAGACTCTGATGTCTAGATCTTTCATTTCTGGTTTCTTCTCGTAGATTAGCCTGTACCATTATTACTGAACACTAACAATGACCCTTCATGAGGCCATATCTATTTCCAGGGGTGGCCTTCATAGAATAATCAGTCTCCATGGAGTAACCATAACAGAATATAATGTCATAACCCCAATAGTCATATCACATTTACAGTGATGAGGAGCGTTTTTCTACTCATCCCATTCCCAATGACTGCCTTGAGCAGGCAAGATGCCTTCACTGCTGCTGTTCTAAACCTCTTTATTCCTCTTCCTCCACTTATGGCAGAACCCAAACTCTTTTTTCAATAAGGTGACTCTTAGAAAAGAACTGATAAGATAAATTCCAGGAAGGTGCTCCTGGCTAAAAACAGCATAATAGGTAATTTAACTTTGGAGTAACAATGCTTTAAATTCAAATGAGCCAGGCTCTAAAAATGAAGTTTAGTGATTGTTACAGGCCACTAGGAAGATATTTTGGGTCTGAGAGACTTCCCTGGTTTCAACTTAAATCACACACACTAAGTAAAAGCTTACTCCAGTTATGCCTGCATGATGCCTGCCTTGTGGCTTGTTGGTTGGGCTATTCTTTAATAGAGTGAGGGGAGATTTGGAATAAGTAGGTTCCTACTAGGAAGTCTCTCATTTTACCATTATTGAGCTTCTTACAGTGCTGTGTGTGTTAGGAGGTGGTAGGTGGTGGTACACTGCAGTGTGCTGGAAGGTATTGCAAACCTTAGGGTAAACATGGCAACCCTTCTTGGAACATAAATCTCTTCTTGAATATGTGGGGAAAATAAGTGCAGTGAGATTATTTATTGAAACTTTAATGTGTATTTTGTGTTGAGGGCATGGAAGCATCAGAAAGAATGAGAGTTTTTTTTTTGTTTGTTTGTTTTGTTTTGTTTTAAATTTTCCTGAATTCTGAGAAGGCTATTGTGTTCTTGTTGCAGTAGCAGCTTGAAGATAATCTGTCTTTCAGGCTTTTCTCAAAACCTTAAACTCTTTGGTTGTGCTAAGGGCATGTGTGTATATATGCAGGGATGGAGGGATGTGAAGAAAAGAGTTGGAACTAACAGAGAAAGGAGATTCTCAGAAGCCTGGGAAGGGATGCAGGGCTATGAGGGGCCTGGTGCCCCTATCCCTGATTGGCAACTGAGAACTGCAGAGGGTAGGCTGGCCTTGGGTGCTGGGCTTTAGCCTCAGCAAAAGTCCCAGTGGTAGAGCTGAGGCTTGGCAGGGAATGTATGGAGCTTCCTCACCCACTAACTCCAAGGGCCATGCACAGTTGGGCAATGAGCCCAGTAGTGATAACCAGTACAAACCAAGGACTGAAGCCCTTCCTCAAATATCCTGTCCCAAATACTCTGAGACTTTGACAATACTCTGGGATATATAGATATGCATATAGAGTTACAGGATTGAATAAGATAATTTCTTGCCAATCTGGCATAGAGAGGAGGGGGCCTACATTAGATTTAGTTTTGCAGAAAAAAAAATCTAATGTTTGTGAAAAACTTGGTGTATTGGTTATTTATTGCTGTGTAACAAATTACCCCAAAATCTGGTGTCTTAAAATACCAAACCCTGTAATCCCAGCAATTTGGGAGGCTGAGGTGGGTGGATTGCTTGAGCTCAGGAGTTCGAGACCAGCCTGGGCTACATGGTGAAACCTTGTCTCTACCACCACGACCACCACCACCACCACCACCACCAACAACAACAACAACAATCAGCCAGGGGTGGTGGTATGTGTCTGTAGTCCCAGCTACTAGGGAGGCTGAGGTGGGAGGATTGCTTGAGCCTGGAAGGCGGAGATTGCAGTGAGCTCATATCGCCCCACTGCATTCCAACCTGGGTGACGGAGTAAAATCCTGTCACAAAACAAAACAAAAATCCTGTCACAAAATGAAACAAAACTGAATGTTTAGTCAGGTGCCACTGGCTCAGGGTTTCTCACAAGATTGCAATCAAGGTGTCAGCTGGGATTGAAGTCATCTCAAAGTTTGACTGGAGGAGGATCTGTTTTCAAGCTCACTCATGTGGCAGGCCTCAGGTCTTCTCTGGATATTGACTGGAAACCTCATTTCCTTGCTCTGTGGACCTCTCCATGGAGCTATTACTCACAACATAGCAACTTGATTCCCTTAGAGAAAGGGCTGAGAGAGGGAGAGAGACAGAGAGAGAGAAAGAGAGAGAAGAGAGGGGCATAGATTGGGAAAAAGAAAAGACAAGGTGTGGGGAGAAAGAAGGAGAGACTAATACAGAGGCATAGTATTTTTTGTAACCTAATCTTGAAAGTGGCATTCCATGGCTCTGCCACATTCTATTAATTAGAAGTAAGTTGGTAGGTACAGGTCATATACAAAGAGAGGAAATTGTACAAGGGCATGAATACCAGTCTGTAAGGTGAATACCACCATACAGACGGCCAAGTGCACCTGAGTTTGAGAGGGCAATTTTGTTTCCTCTATACATAAGCTAACATAATTATGTTATGGCATAGAATATGTGATTCTGGAGTTGTTAATTCATGGACTCCTAGTACAAAGCATTTTGGAAACTTTGCATTCATATGGTTCCTATACTTAAGGAATTGGCCTAAGTAGGGCTTCCACTTGAAGGACCCTGGTTGCTATTTGGAGGCTGTGAAAAGACTATAGGTAGGTGAGAAGGAAAAGACAACATGTTTGCAAAATACTTTGCTTTGCTGAATACGATGGAAGAGAAAAAGGAGGAATAAGGCATGGCCTTGCTCTCAGATGTGACATGGTTCAGTTGGAATGTAGAAGACAGAATAGAAAATCGTGCTAGATTGAATTTAAGCCAATGATCACAATAAATGTTCATACCAAATAGTGATAGATGGGTGAGGCAGGACAGAATGTCAGAGGGCCCCACCTAGTATTGAGGAAAGATTTTGAAGAAAAGGTGAAATGTGACCTGTGTTGGAAATTGTGGGAGTGGAGGTGGGGGCAAACAATGTGGGCAGAGGCTTAGAAAGTGGAAGAATGATGTATTCGGAAACTGACTTAGTTGGAGGGCAGATTTATGTGGCATCTGGGTCCTGGATTTTTCATCATTGTTTGCTCCTCATCTTCAGTGTGTGTTTCGGGGGCATCTCCTGTCTGCATAGCTCTGTCCTTGGTGGCGGTGGAGAGGCTGAGAGCCCGGGGTGACCCTGGAGAACATGGACCTTCTTTAGGGAGCTCCTTGGGGGGCCCAAGATTCCTTAATGCCCTATCTGATATCACACTGATCACCGCTGTGATTCCAGGATGGAAAACTGAAGAAGAAGCATTTTTTCTTTCTCTGGAAGGGATAGCCTTTGGGGGCAGAGGGGAAATTAGCTAGAAAAAAACCAAATAGGCTCCTCTGAAAAAACAATGTTTAATCAAGGTTCTTGAGGAAATAACCAGCTGCTTTATGAGCTAATTGGCTATTCTTTTGGAAAGAGTTAATGTACCAAAAGGAACACAATTATTTTTAGAATCCTAAGGAAGCAGGGATTTGTTTGAAGCTCCAGATTAAAGGTGGATCCAAGGTTCTATGAGGTGATGGGCAAAGACACCAAATTAAAAGTTTTCTGAACTTTGAATTTGTGTGATTTGTAAGGAAGAGGGCCTGTTTTATTTTATTCATTTTATTTCCTAGATTGCTTGTCAGAGCTTAGATGTCGCACTTTGGGGATTTAATGAGTTGACATTTCACAGGTAATTAATTTCTGCTTAGAATGGGGCCAGTGTCAGCTCATTCTTCCTTTCTGATCCAGAGCCAGGAATATGAGGTCTGAGTCCTGTTCATCTGACTTTCTCAGGAGCTGGCACTGGATAGAAATGGGTGCCCATAGGTTGGACCACTTTTGGGGTCAAGGCAGTGGTTGGTTGAGAAATGAGTCTTGCAGAATGACATGGGCCCCAGAAAATTTAGGGAGTTGAAATCTTATGTCTCTGTTCACCCAAACGAACACAGTTACTTTGTCCTTTCCTCTCCTTACAGTAAAGAGCTGGTTAAGTCATGAAATCGTTTTTAAAAGAATCCAGCAAATATACATTAATATTTATCTATGTACTATTTGCTTATTCACTCACTTACTTACTTAAAATATTTAGTTTAATTTTAATCTGATTTTTTTAGGGGATCTCTTATCTGTTGACATAGAGCCAAGACTCCTCTTTACGGATGTGTTGCTAATTATAATTTTGTGTTGTCTTTCTTGTATAAACATCTCCCCTAAATACATCATCTCTGATTTCTAATTTTAGGTTTTAAAAAAATGGAGTGAAAGTTATAGACACTTGCAAGGTTATATCTTAATATTTTACGATTAGGATTATAGTCATATCATTCACATCTGACTAAGTTTTTATTAGCATGGTGTGATGGATATTTTTCAATGTATTCTGCTTAATTTTTAAAATAGAAACATTCTCCCTTTTCACACTCGTTTTATTAATATGCACAATGTTTTATTAGATATTTACATTAACACGTGAAACTGACAAAACACATTTGGTAACAAAAAATTTACTCTTGGAAAGAATACAACTAGATTGGTGAGATGCAAGGATGTGTTATTATTTATTACTTGTTAGCTTTGAGCTCAGAGTGCTGTATGTTTTAAAGGGAATGAAGGATGTCAGCTCATCTACAATAGGAGTAAGCAAACTTTTTCCATAAAGGAACACATAGTAAATGTTTTAGGGTTTGCAAGACTCTCCCGTTTCTATGGCCAACTACTCAACTCTTCCATCATAGCACAAAAGCAGCCATAGACAATGTGTAAGTGAATGAGTGTGGTTATATCCCAATAAAACTTTGTTTCCAAAAACAGGTAGCAGATGGGATTTGGCCTGAGGGCCGTAGTTTGCCAACTCCTGATCTAGGGTACTAGTTAAGCTGAAGTAGATTAAGAGAGTTGCTATTCCTCTTGATTCACTCTACCAAATTTTTATTAAATGTAAATTGCATGCCTAACTTTTCATATCTGTGATACACAGAGTAAGAATGTGGCTCATTCTTCCTAGCTGTAATGTGATGCATGCCTCTGTATTCATTCTTCTGTGAGCCTGATGTCCTTTCCGTGCCCTTTTCATCTCCTGGCACATTTCTGCCTATCTTTCAAAACAGCTCAAAAATTATCTCCTCAGGGAAGCCTTCCCTGTCTGCTGGGCCAACTTCAATGGCCCTTCTCTGGGTTGTTGCAATTGTCATCCCCTGCAATCCTCCAACCTAGTGCTTATCATGCCGTATTGTGAAAAATGGGCTACATGTCTCTCTCCTTCAAACCTGTGACCTTTTTGAAGGCATGAACTGAAAGTCAGTCATGTCCATATACCTTTGTACATAGCAAGCGTTCAATAAATGTTTGTCGAATAAAGGACAGAATCAATGTGGCAAAGCATGAAATAAATAGACTATATGAATAGCCGTTGCTATTATTTGTGTGTATGCATTTTGACCTTATAACTTTTCTCTTTTATTTATTCACTAAGAAGATGGAGGGGGTGTGGCAGCAGATCTTGATAAGTTTTCCCATAAAAACAAATTTACTTATTTGTTATTTATATACGTTTAAAATTTATATACATTAAAACATGAAAGTAATATGTGTATATAGCTTTAAGGTCAAATTGTGCTACAAGATTTATGAGGCAGGCACTTGTTTGGCTATTTGCAGTCATTCTCAACCCCTTTCTCTGTTGCTTGCTTTCTACTATAGAGGATAAAATTCCAGAGTCTCCCTTCACCCTTCACCAGCCTCTCTCATAGGCAAGGGTGGGGCTAATAAGATGTAAGGGGGACTCTACTCAGGGTCTTCTAGGAAAGATATTTTCCTTTCTAATTGTGGTGAAGACTGCCAGGTATCTGTTATTTTGTTCTTCCTTTTTTTTTTTTTTTTTTTTTTTTTTTTAGAACTTTTAAGCTTTAGCTGTGCATATGGCTACTAGGAAATAAACACTGCATTTTCCAGCCTCTTTTGTAGCTAGTTGTGGCTTTGTGACTAAATCCTGGCCAGTAGAATATAAGCAAAAGTGTTTTGTGGCAACTTTCAGGAAATTTCATCAAAAGAAAGCTCTCAAGTGTCCTTTTTATTCTTCCTTCCTCCATCCTGCTGCCTATAATGTTGACATGATGGCTGGAGCTGCTGTAACCTTCTGGAACCATGAAGTCACCTTGAGAAAGGAAGCTGTGACTAGTAGAATGACAAGAGAGAAGGAGCCTTGTTCTCTGAAGGGATCACAGAGTAAATAGAATCTCATATCAACCCTGCACTACCTACCTCCTCTTGAGTGGTGAGAACAAGATTTTGCCTTGCTCTAGACATTCTAATTTTGGGTCCGTATCACTCATTACCAAAACTAATCCTAACTGATACACTAATGAGAGGGAAGAGTTACATGAAAACAACTTTCTTACTCAGCCACAGGCAATCTGTCTCCCGTGGTCTGCCTGTGAACACAATGTTTGCAGCTGTGGCAGCAACCTTGCTGCCCTGAGTGAGCAAGGTTGAAAAGCAACACACTGAGGATGGTGGAGCAGAAAGCTGGAAAGCAATGAGTCCTCAGTGATGTCACTGAGCTGCCAAGTCCGTCTATTTCTGTACATTTTTTTAAAAAAGTAAACAACAAGTATCCTCATGTAGTAAGCCACTGTTAGTCCACTTTCCTGCTACTGGTATCTTAATTAACTTAGATTACACAAATCAGTAGTCCCTTGTCTCATGCTTGCTCATCCTGATTCTGTCTCTGGCAGGGAACCACTTTCAACGCTTAGCTGCTTTTGTTTGCTGTTTAGCTAACTATGTAAAATAAAAGGATGATGATTTTGCTCTCCTGAATAACTCCTTTTACACACTTCTTTAATATCTTAATGTTTCTTCTTCTGTCTCTCCATATAGCTAAGCCACTATTTTTGTTCATCATGACTTTGTCAATATTATTTGAAGCTGAGACATAGTGTTCTACAACATCATTTCTTTTCTTTCACAACTTTTGCCTTGGAATCGTTAATTGACTTCCTTTATCATTGGCTTAGTTTTCTATGTATCTATCAATAATTCATTCCTGTATATTTCACTAACGCTGTAAAACTCATTTTACTCCATTTAAACACACGAAGTAATCGAACAGTTCCTTTATTCCTGTAGGAGACATCTCCCTGGGAGCCTCTAGTCAACTACCCCAAATGTGGACTAGCTGCTATCTCAGTTTGCTGCCCAGTTATCATCTTAGGATTCTTTTGACCTCTTTCCTATGTTGGAGTCCCTATTCTTGATCCTCATGTCTCTTTCTTTCCTGGTTTTCTCAGTTGTTTGGCTGGAACACATTTTGCTGAAGCCTTCTGAAAAAGAATACATGGGCAATTTTCTATTTTTTTTTTTTTAAAAGATTGAGCATGTCTAGAAATATCTTTATCTGACCTTCTTACTTGATTCATGATTTGGCTGTCATAGAATTCTTGGCTGGAGAGTATTTTCCCTCAGAATTTTGTAGGCATCTTCTTTTAGCTTCTGCTGCTTTTAAGAAATAGGATGCCATTCTTACCTTCTTTTTTTATTTGTCTGGAAGCTTTAAGCATCTTCTCTAATCTCCATTGTTCTGGAATTTCATGGGGATGGTTTATCTCTTTTTTTTTTTGTTTATTTTACAGGATATTTACCAGGCCATTTCAATTGGAGACTCATGTATTTCAGTTCCAGAAAATTCTTTGTGTTATTTCTTTGATTGTTTTCTTTCCTCTGACCTTCTGTACTGATTTCTAGAACTTACATAAATCTGATGTTGGATTTGATCTTCTGGATTGACTCTATTTGCTCTTTTCTCTCTTATCTTCTGCCTATGCTTTTTTGTTCTAATTCAGAAATATTTCTTCAACCTTATCTTCTAATCTAGTAAATTGTATCAGTCCATTTTCATACTGTTGATAAATACATACCCAAGACTGGGTAATTTATAAAGAAAAAGAAATTTAATGGACTCACAGTACCACATGGCTGGGGAGGCCTCACAATCATGGCAGAAGGTGAAAGGCACATCTTACATGGCAGCAGACAAGAAAGAAAGAACCAAGTGAAAGGAGAATCCCCTTATTGAACCATCAGATCTTGTGAGACTTATTTGTTACCATGAAAGCAGTATGGGGGAAATCGCCATGATTCGATTATCTTCCATATGGTCCCTTCCACAACATGTGGGAGTTATGGGAGCTACAATTCAAGATGAGATTCGGAAGGGGACACAGCCAAACCATATCATTCTGCCCCTGGCCCCTCCCAAATCTCTTGTCCTCACATTTCAAAACCAATCACACTTTTCCAACAGTACCCCAAAGTCTCAACTCATTTCAGCATTAACTCAAAAGTCCACAGTCCAAAGTATCATCTGAGACAAGGCAAGTCCCTTTTGCCTATCAGCTTGTAAAATCAAAAGCAAGTTAGTTACTTCCTAGATACAATGGGGGTACAGGCATTGGGTAAATATAGCAATTCCAAATGGGAGAAGTTGACCAAAACAAAGGGGCTACAGGCCCCATGCAAGTCCAGAATCCAGCAGGGCAGTCAAATCTTAAAGCTCCCAAGTGATCTCCTTTGACTCCATGTCTCACATCAAGGTTACACTGATGCAAGAGGTGGGTTCCCATGGTCTTGGGGAGCTCCTGGCCCTGTAGATTTGTAGGGTGCAGCCCTCCTCTTGGCTGCTTACATGGGCTGGCATTGAGTGTCTGAGGCTTTTCCGAACACACGGTGTAAGCTGTCAGTGGATCTACCATTCTGAGGTCTGGAGGATGGTGACTCTCTTCTCACAGCTCCACTAGGCAGTGCCCCAGTAGAGACTCTATGTGGGGGCTTCAACCCCACATTTCCCTTCCACATTGCCCTAGCAGAGGTTCTCTGTGAGAGCCTGCCCCTGCAGCAAACTTCTGCCTGGACATCCAGGCATTTCCATACATCCTTTGAAATCTAGGCAGAGTTTCCAAATCTCAATTCTTGACTTCTGTGCACCTTCAGGCTCAATACCATGTGAAAACTGCCAAGGCTTAGGGCTTGCAACCTCTGAAGCTAGAGCCCAAACTATACCTTGGCCCATTTTAGCCATGGCTAGAGCAGCCGGGATGCAGGGCACCAAGTCCCTAGGCTGCACACAGAAGAGGGCCCTTGGCTGGGGCCATGAAAAAATTTTTCCTCCTAGGCTTAGGGCCTATGATGGGAGGGGCTGCTGCAAGGGTCTCTGACATGCCCTAGAGACATTTTCCCCATTGTTTTGATGATTAACATTTGGCTCCTTGTTAACTTATACAAATTTCTGCAGCCAGCGTGAATTTCTCCTCAGAAAATGGGTTTTTCTTTTTTATCACATTGTCAGGCTGCAAATTTTTCAAACTTTTGTGTTCTGTTTCCCTTTTAAAATAGAATGCTTTTAACAGCACCCAGGTCACCTCTTGATTGCTTTGCTGCTTAGAAATTTCTTCCACCATCAGATACCCTAAATCATCTTCCTCAAGTTCAAAGTTCCACAAATCTCTAGGGCAGGGCAAAATGCCACCAGTGTCTTTGCTGAAACATAGCGAGAGTCACCTTTACTCCAGTTCCTAATAAGTTCCTCATCTCCATCCGAGACCACCTCAGCCTGGATTGTATTGTCCATATCATTATCAGCATTTTGGGCAAAGCCATTCCACAAGTCTTTGGGAAGTTCCAAACTTTCCCACTTTTTCCTATCTTGTTCTGAGCCCTCCAAACAGTTCCAGTCTCTGCCTATTAGTGAGTTCCAAAGTCGTTTCCACACTTTTGGGTATCTTTACAGCAGCATCCCACTCTACTGGTACCAATTTACTGTATTAGTCCATTATCATACTGCTGATAAAGACATATCCAAGATTGAGTAATTTAAAAAGAAAAAGAAGTTTAGTGGACTCACAGTTCCATGTGGCTGGGGAGATCTTACAACGATGGTGGAAGGTGAAAGGCACGTCTCACATCGCGGTGGCAAAAGACAATGAAAGCCAAGCAAAAGGGGTTCCTCTTATAAAACATCAGATCTTAAGAGACTTATTCACTACCACGAGAACAGTATGGAGGAAACTACCCCTATGATTCAATTATCTTCCACTGGGTCCCTCCCACAACACGTGGGAATTATGGCAACTACAATTCAAGATGAGATTTGGGTGGGGACACAGCCAAACCATATCATAAATTTAAAAAGTATGTCTTTATGATTTTAATTTCCAACACATCTTTCTTATTCTCTAATTATATTCCTTTATATGGCATTTTACTATCCATTCAGAGATTCCTTGTTTGTATCTTTGAGATAGCATGTTTTGAGTGTATTTGAAATTCTCTTCTGCTTCTTGTGTTGTCTCTTTTCTTTTGAGTTTCTTTTCTTTTTGGTTTGTTTGTATCTCTCTCTTTTATGTTGGAGGTTTCCCTCAAATACCTTTCCATTTTAAGAGGAAAGTGCTAAAAATATGATTGGAATATGCACATGAGGGAAAGGGAGTTGTACCAAAATATGGATGATGGCATGCAGACTTAGCTGTTTCATTGGAGGACCCCTAAATATCACCATCGCTATTTTTTTTTTCTTGAGCCAGTCAGTTTCTGCACAGGATCCTCACATCTTCTGCTTGGAAGTATAAGCTTAGTTCCTAGAGTTCCAGAAACTGGGGATGGGGTGATGTCTCACCCCTTAGGATGCTAACTTCCAATTAATTCCTTTATAGTTATTTTTTTTATGTGTATGGGGATTTTGTTGTTGCTTTTTAACAGATTTATTGAGGTATAATGGACATATTTCCTCGCATTGTTTCTCCCCCATCCTCCGTTGCATAAACCTCACCTTTCTTATTCCTTAGAGGGGGAATCTTCAGAAGTCCATGGTGATTTCAATTCATAAGTTTTTCTGAGGTCTGCAGCACAAGCCACCTTGACTCCTAGTTTAGGTTTCAGTTTTCTCTGGTCTGACAAGTAATTTACCACGGCCCATCTACTCTACAGTTTTCACAATTTGAGTACTGTCATCATTTTAATGGGATTTGAGAGGAAGTGGAGAAAAATACACATGTTCGATCTGTCAAGTTTAACCAGAAGCCCTATCAGTTGTATTTTACCAGCATTAATACCATCAATTCTTACTACTTATATGTGGGTCTCTTGAGCTGTTTGGAAGCTAGGGGTTAGGAGTAAAGGATGTACATACAGGAAGCTAGGGGTTAGGAGTAAAGGATGTACATACATGTGGGCATGCTTCTATCCCTTTGTGTATTTGTGAGGTTATAGTATGAGATTGTGTATGTGTGTGTGTGTGTGTGTGTATTGGTTAAAATGAAAACAAGTGTGTTTGCTGGGGAACTATAAACAGGACTAGAATGGTGAGTTTTCAGGAGTTAGAAGAGTGAGAAGAAGAGCAGAAAAGAGAAAGGAAGCAAACCTGCAAGTTTTAGAGTGATGGGGTTCAGGACATGCTACCCCAAAATATGGCACCTTGGCAGCTGAGGAAACAGCAGAAGAAAGAAGTTCTCTTTGACTTTCTCCTGCTCTTCTCTCCTGAAGCAGGCCATGCAAGAATTCTCTGATCTTCCTCTAAAGTCGTTCTTAAGACCCTCATGTGAGAAGTGCCGACCCTATACTCAGGAAAGGAATATCTTTAACTTTGAAACCACAGGAGCACAGAGAAGAATCTGAACAAACTGCCTTGGCTAAGTTCCCCTAGATCATACTGCACTTGTCTAATCAAATGTCTCTACAACTATCCACTTCTTCATCAACCTTGGCATAAGAATACACAGGTTTCCCTGATTCTTTGTGTCTTCATTGCTGAAGGTTACTATATCATGTAAAATTTGTATTATATAAATTTATATGCTTTTCTATTGTCTTTTGTTATGGGGCCTCAGCCATGAACCTAGGGATGGGTGAGAAAAGCAATCTTTTCTCCGTCTTCATGGGTAATGTTCTACCTCAATGAATATTTCCTTTTCTTAACCTGGTCCTTTAGCTCATTTCTTTAAAACAGAAACACTGGGAGTAGGATTGAACATAGGAAAGAGGGAACTTTGTTCCCTCTCCAGAGTCTTTTAAACTCTCTCTACTACCTCTCTTGGTGACTCTGGACTTTTTAAGAGCTCCCTAGGTGCCCAAACTTCCACTTCCTTCTTACCTTCTATTTGGGATCTCTGTTTCTGCCCACTTCTTGGATAGATTCTGAAGATACAAAATGCGGCCTTCTTCTTCTTTCCTCCTCCTCCTCTTCCTTCTTCTCTCTCTCTTTTTTTTTTGGAGACAGAATCTCACTGTATCACCTAGGCTATGGTACAGTGGTGCTACCTCGGCTCACTGCAACCTTGGCCTCCCAGGTTCAAGCGATTCTCATGCCTCAGCCTCTTGAATAGCTGGAATTAACAGGCACATGCCACCACATCCAGCTAATTTTTGTATATATATATTTTTAATTGAGATAGGATTTCACCATGTTGGGCAGGCTGGTCTTGAACTCCTGACCTCAAGTGATCTGCCCTCCTTGGCCTCCAGAAGTGCTGGGGTTACAAGCGTGAGCCACCACACCTAGCATGACTTCTTTATAGGCATTCAGCATCTCATTTATTTTCTCTTACACCTTGTAACATAGGTCTAGTATTTTTTCCCATGTGATAGATGGAGAAACCAATGTTTAGAGAGATGCAGTCTTTTTCTCAGACACACAGACAACAAGTAGCAGAGCTATGATTATTTAGCTGCTTTGGGTTTAAAGTCCATACTTCAGCTAATAGGCTACACTGCTTCATTGTGCTAAATTGCGTGAGTATTCATTTATAAATATATAAAATGAGAACACATCAAAATGAATTTGATGAACACACTGGTATTTGATGTACACATATTGGCATTTGATGTACAAGGTAAAATATAGATTCTTGCTGAGGTAGGAGTACAGCTCTTTTTAAAAAAAAAATTCAAACTTTTATTTTAAGTTCAGAGGTACATGTGCAGGATGTGCAGGTTTGTTACATAGGTAAATGTGTACCATGGTGGTTTGCTGCATAGATCATCCCGTCACCCAGGTATTAAGCCCAGCATCCATTAGCTATTCTTCCTGATCCTGTCCCTCCTCCCACTTTACCCTCTGACAGACCCCAGTGTGTGTTGTTCCCCATGATGTGTCCATGTATTATTCAGCTCCCACTTATAAGTGAGAACATGTGGTATTTGGTTTTCTGTTCTGGCATCAGTTTGCTAAGGATAATGTCCTCAAGTTCCACTCATGTCCATGCAAAGGACATGATCTCATTCCTTTTTATGGTAGGAGCGCAGTTCTTAAGGGAGAAAGGCATAGCCCCTGCCTTCAAATAATTTACTTGCTACCTCTCAATGTCAACATCTAGAATTGGGAAAGATAAGACTTTCGGATTTCAGACATGGTGTAAAATCTAGGTTTAAATAATAGTTGTGTTACTATGAGCCAAACCTCTTCCGGGGTTCACAGGTGTGAAGATCAAGAAACAGAATGAAAAAGAAGTGTTCACCATCACCCTATATAATATGTAATTACACCCTATATAGGTAATGCAGTGTCATTATCTGTGTGTTAAATGCAAGGAAAATGAGGACTGTGAAGCTGAGTTCCTTGACCAGCATTACATGACTAGAACCCAGTCTTCTGAAGATCAGCCCAGGATTTTTCTCCTTTCACTGACATATTTTTCCAGCCCTCTATAGTTTTAAAGCAGCTATAAGGTAGATAACGAAGGTAATATCATTTTCATTTTTATAGATGGACAAACTGATATGAAGAGCTACTTTCTTTCTTTCTTTCTTTTTTTTGAGACAGAGTCTTGTTCTGTCGCCCAGGCTGGAGTACAGTGACTCACTCCACTCAATCTCAGCTCACTGCAAGCTCCGCCTCCTGGGTTCATGCCATTCTCCCGCCTCAACCTTCCCAGTAGCTGGGATTATAGGTGCCCACCGCCAGTCCTGGCTAAGTTTTTTTTTGTATTTTTTATAGTAGAGACGGGGTTTCACTGTTTTAGCCAGGATGGTCTCGATCTGCTGACCTTGTGATCTGCTCTTCTCGGCCTCCCAAAGGGCTGGGATTACAGGCATGAGCTGCTGTGCTTGGCCATGAAGACCTGTTTTCAAAGATACTTTTAGTAAATGTTATTTTAGGATGGATCTGAATGGCACCCCAAATTTCTAAACAGGTTGGGTCCATGGGATGGAAGGAGGGGTCTCAAGATGGAGGGAGGAACAACCAACATTTATTGAACTTCTACTGTATGCCAGCCAGCCAGACACTGTACCAGAGGTCACATATGATCTTGTTTAATTCTTACAACAGTACTGAGAGGTTGTGATTTGTATCTTCATTATGTAAATGAAGCTCAGAGAGGCTATGAAACTTTCCCATTGTCACATAGACCTTCAGGCTATCATTAAGTGGGTTCATTTTATTAACACTTGACAAAGTGGATATTCAACTCCAGGACTATATAATTTTAGAGCCCACGGGAGTGTGTGTTGATAACATTTTCCCCAGTGTCTGTGACTTATCATTGAAACTTCTATGGCTTTCTTAGAACTGAAACCAAAGGTAAGCTTCTCAGCAATCACTTTCAGAGATGCCTCTCATTTAAAGGCACACTCATATCTTTTTCTCTCTGTTCTGGGAGAAGGATAAATCGTATATCTGAGCAGATATTTCTTCAGTGGCTACTGAAATGATGGTTTTTCTGTTTTTTTCTTACTTCTGGGTCCATAGACAATATTTTAATTGCTCTGCTTTTTTCCCCTTCCGTTATAAAAGCCATGCTATGAAAGTTATAAAAATTAAGAAATTTTATTCATCTGCTAAACTCTGTGCCTCAGAGATATATTTTGTTGGTTTGGACTTACTCAAAAGTATTATAAATAAAAGATTTAAATATAAAATGTATTTGATATGGAAATTCAATAGTTAAGAGGCCCACAAAACTTGCCAGATGTTTGGTGAAAAGCTAGCAGTTCGGGTGGGTAAGTATTTATTGCTTCGTATAGGGCCATATGAGTTACTTGGGAACCATGAAATAAAAAAGAGACCCTTGTCTGCATTGGGAAAAGACAGTGTAGTGGCACTGACTTCGTAATTAGAGAAAAAAACTAAATATAAGGATGTACTAACACACATTGCTCCTGTCTCAAAAATACCTTCTTATTCTAAAGATAATGACTTTGTATTTTCTTTTGCTTATGATGCTATTTTTTTCCAGGGAGTTCAAATTTTATGCTTGGAGGGTGACAGGAGGAGAAGTTTACTAGACATGAGTTTCAGAGTATGTAAATTCTAGGGCCATTTCTGGAAGCACATATTGGCTGTTGTCATGGATGAGGTGAACGAGCTGCTGCCCACGTCCGAGGGCAGCCTGCATGCAGCACCACACAGCCCTCTCAGGACTAGTCACTGAGATCCAAGTGGGAATTAGTTCTGTTCCCTTCCTGTACTTTACAAAGCAATTCAAGTACATTCCTCAGCTTATCATATTAGAAGTACTTTCCAACGGGCTTATTTTTTCTTCTGCTTAAATTTAAAAAGCCTCACATTTTCATTATTTTAGTTTCCTTTCTAATTGTGCTGAAAAGACAGTTAGTTCTGGATTTCCCCCAATTTTTCTTTGTTTCTTTCTTTTCTTCTTTTCTTTTTTCTTTAGAACATACCAGGCACATGCTCACCTATGGGCTTTAATTGATACTCTGCCTGGGAATTGGTGTGGCATCATGGGAAATATAAAGGAAGTGAAGTGATCACCTATATGAGAGTATGAGATTAATATACTCAAATAATCAAAGGAGAAAATAAGGAGTAAGTACAACTGGATTCTCATGCCTGCAAATAGTAGGTGCTCAAAAGCATTTGTTGGTTGGGTGACTGGGAGAAGTCAATGATCTAGAATCCTCAAATAAACAGAAAAAGGTTCAAGCAAGAGGCAGGATTTAAGCCGGATTTTGAAAGATCAGCATATTTAGATAGATAAGAGGGAAGTCCTAGCCAGCAGTGGAGAACATTGAACAAAACTGAAGACTTGAGCAGTGGCTTGATTCATGAAGGGGCACGTTAGACGATCTGTCTGGATCAACTGGAGTGTCGTCTTGGGGAGAGATGAACAATCTATCTGTAAAATCTACACATTTCTGCACAAATCATCCTGGTTCTTCTTAGTTACTATTATTTCCTGTCTGTTGACACTCCTAGGCTTTGGGGAACTCCCTACTGGGTTTCATCTATCCCTGTAAGCATCAGGGTCAGAGATACACTTATTTAGAAAAGCAGCAATATAATGATAGAGGAAGTGTCTTCAGGTCCTATAGGGTGTGTGTGTGCTAATGAAAAGAGGCATTCCTAAGGCCCTAACCCCTGGCACCAAACACTAGATAGCTTGTGTCAGCATTTCCTTGGCATGAATTTCCTCCTTGCAGAATCTTGCATTGTATTTCAAAATTATGCAAAGAGGTTTTTAGAAGCATAAAAGGAATGCTTAGTTATCCCTTTATTGGTGAGTAAATTAGATGGTTATAAAGTTAAATAAAACCCAGAAAGTTCCAACTGCATTTTCTTAAAATCCTTTGTCAAAACAAATAGCCTTGAAATGAACATAAAAACTTAAATGACATTGACTCTAATGAAACATGGAACCTAATGAAGTTGAAGTGCTGTGAGACTACTGGGAAAGCAGGGCTGCTTTTATCTTACTGGAATGTTTATGTCCTTGCATGTCTCCTAATCACACTGTGGTAACGTCATTTGGAGAAAATGCTTCAGGAAAGATTGCTAATAAAAACCAAAAATAATACAGCCCAAGTTAACAGTCCAGAGTACCCCAAGAAGTCAGACCAAATCTGTTGTGTGTTATAGAGGGCACAAGGCTGGAAGAATACTATTAGAGATATCTCTGATCATATATTTGGGTATGTGCATGTTTGGCAACATTGATGAAGGGGCACTCAGTTATTCCTGGGATAGCATCTCAAAATCTCAAAGGTAGAGGCTTGGAAGTAAAAGCCTCTACCTTTCTCTGAGAAACCAGCTTTCTATCCACTGTTTCTATTTCTACAAGTGAGTCTTCCTCCAGGCACTCAGATCTGAGGCTTTGAGTCATCCTTAGTTCTTTCCTCTCTCTTCCCATACTTCAAAGTTACTAAATTTTATCAGTTCTTCTCTCAATGCTTTAGAATCCTTCTCATTCATTTCATGGCTATAGCCATGGCTCTGCAACTTCTACCTCATCCTGCTCAAAGTGGTCAGATTAATCATCCTAAACTCTATGAGCCTTCACCTGAACATAGCCCGTGGGATAATCCTGATAGTCAAGGATTTGACTTTAGCACCAGTTCCAATCTGCTTTCCAAGCTCATCTCCTGAAATTGCTGTATGAACGTGGGTCCAATTCTAAAACCAGACTGATACTGCATATTTTCCACTTAAACATGGCTTGTTCATTTTCCCATCATTCTCTTGTTTACTTCTTCCTCTAATTAGGATGCTGCCTTTATTTCTCACTACTTATGCAGTTTCTTGCAAAGCAACGGTTTGTAAAGTTTTCAGTTATCCATTCGAGAATCTGATGAAGGCCATTAACTTTATCCCACAAAAACATATCTCTACAGGGTTCATTGAGACCCAAAACTCCATTCATGTACTCCTTAGGAGAACATTGACCTTAAATTAAGAATCCTTGCTCAAGGTCAAGTTGAAATTCTCAAGCCTCCATGAAACTTTCCTAAATCACTCTGGCTAATGTTGATAACTTCTTTACCCCTTCCTCTCTCTTCTGAACTACACTGAAATTGTTCAGTTCATTTTGTACTTACTGAAAACCATTGTGTGTTGTTTGTTTTCTTTCTATGCACATGACCTATTTACTCAAATAAACTAAAATCTCCTTGAAGGTAAAGCCCTGCTACATATCTCTTGGAATTGTATATAACTCAGTGTTCGTTGCTTTGATTAGTCAAAGAATACAATCAGGCATATATGGGAATCCAGTTATCTTCTTCTACTCTAGTTGCTGTAGAACGTGTTCTAGAGAGCACTGTTATACTCACCATGTTCACTGGGTCAATTAGAACCTGAAAATTCTGGAAGACCTCTTGATCTGTAAGTTTACTGGAATGATTATCAGATTGACCACTGGTTCTAAAATTCCTGATCTAGAAGGAATAAAGGAAACTAGTAATGTCGATATTTAAGGCCCTTTTGGTATGCAATAAAGGGACTGTCACTTAGTATAGGATATTGGCAAAATTGTGAAAATGATGAATGTGTTCTTGGTGTGTCCACTTTCCTTTTCTGTATTTTCAAGGCTCACTCTTCCCTGACATTATGTACCTGAAGTATCCCCTCTCCTAATCTGAATCCTAGGCTTAATAGCTGCTTCTTTATTCTTTATAATTACTTATAAATATAATTATGTAATTATTATATCAATATATAATTGATCATATAATATATATTATATGATCAAT
>NW_016804555.1:0-58684 GCF_001698545.2 Rhinopithecus bieti | reverse complement strand
TACTTGTAATTAAAATCTTATTCCTAATTATGGCATGAAAAAGTTTTCTAGTTAAGATAGTCCAGGCATCTGATGGTGTGTAAAAGATAGTCTAGGCATCTAATAGTGTGTAAGTATGGCTCATGCTTAAAATCACACCATGGAATTTAACATCTATACCCTTTTTTTCATCCCAAATACACACACATATATACACACATACACACAGAGATGGAACTGCCTTCTATGTAGTGGATCTACAGTCTTAATAACACTAGTCGTTCATTAAGGAAACCCTTTCCTAAGTTTCTCAAATAACCTGAGTGAGCCATGAAGTCTTTACCATAATCCCATCATGTTATGTGGTAGAGAATATGCAATAGTGGGAAAGAGGTGATAAGGAACTGGAGGAGCAACACATTATAGTTTAACATTAAGAAGAATTGGTGTAGATGTAAAGTTGCAGGAGTGCTTGAGTTACAAAGCCTAATAGCAGCAAAGGTTATCTATATATTGCAGGCAGCCAAGATCAGCGGCCCTCAAAGTAGTCTGGGTGACATCATCTGAACAAGCTGGTGTTCTTTGCTTACACCATACTCTTTATGGAGCACCATAAAATGGTTATATATTTCACTCCAGCAGGCAAACAAGGAACAATATTGCTAGCAGAAACCGTGCCTGTATTATATGTATGCAATAGAATCTCACTATCAAAAACACACTTGCACCATACAATATGAAGCATGACACCTCAGTCTGGAGTAAGGGAAGGATGATTTCTCCAGACTGCTGACAGACAGAGAAGGTCTGCGGATATTGGGTATGGCTGCAGCCCTCCTAGAGCAGTGGCCTGAGAAGAAGTAAAGTCAGTGGCCAGGGCCATCTGGAGGACAAAGAACCATTTCTCCCCCCTCCCCTCCTACCCCTTTTCTCTTAAAATTTTAATTTGTTTTTGTAGAACTATATAAGCCTCCAGGTTCTGATTCAACCAAGATAAAGATGGAGAGGGTGTCCTAAATAATTGCACCTAGATTTCCTGCTCACCAGGTGGGACTGTTTAATTTGATTTAAAACAATAAAGAAATGTGATATTTCTTGCACCCAAATACCATAGAGCAATTCTTATCATTATAGTTTTGGTTCTGATTACACAGTTGGGACGCGTCATCCTCAACATTGACTATATGAAGTCCTAATTTGAAGAAGTTCTCCCATCATTGTGTTGGAATTTGGCTTAAGTGCACCCTATTGTTACATTTCTGGTGATCACATAAGCTGCTTTCTGAGTGTGCTAACTAGAACACAGGGACAGTCTATAAGGGTTAGAACATGATGACGAAACACTTACGTCATTTTTTTTCTATGAATCGAGGAAAGACCATCATCAGTCAAAGTCATGTGAGAAACACCTGGGTTCAGTTTTCATTGGATGACACAGAAGTAGAGACCTATAAAAATAGAGCAGTGCTTCTCAGACTTTAGTGTCCATGTGAATTACCCTAGCATCTTGTTAAAATGCAGATTCTGACTCAGTAGGTTTGGGATGGGGCCTGCAAGTTTGCATTCCTAACCAGCCCCCAGCTGAGGTCCACAGACCACACTTCGGGTAGTAAGGATATAGAATATTCTGTCTCTTTCTCTAACTTACTCTTTGACCTTTAAGTTATTTAAACTTTCTCAATCTCAGCTTCCTTAATTGTAAAAGAAGATAATTGACTTTAACATCCCCGGGAAGGACATTTGTTGTGTTTTGCTACTCAGTATACATTGCCTTTTCCTAATAGCACTTTGGTTTCCTTTAGGGGAATTTACTGCCTTCCTTTGTGTGCAGTTGTGATGGGTAGATAAGTCTCAGGGCCTTCTGTCCCATCATGGCAGCTGAAGGAAACTCTAGAAGCTCATTTCCTAAGATCTCTCTTTCACAGCCTAGGTATAGCAAGAGGCAGGATAGGACCAAAACTTAGTGTGTTGGTTTCTTTCTCTATCAGAACTTTGGTCTTGAGTAGAGTAAACCTAAGGTAGAGGAACAGTCGAAGTTCAACTCTTCCAGCCATGAAGCCTGGGCTCAATTGATAGTAAGACCTTTTGGAGTCTCCTCATTTCTGTCTTTCCAAGCTTGGTTCCCTAGTCTTGCCTTCAGTATTGTGAGCCGCACCATAGCTTTCCAGAATATTCTCTTTTTACTTATGTTATCATTTAATTCCAGAAAGTTCATTTCTGTTGCTTGCAACCAGAAATGAATATACTCCTCTTAGCTTCTGGCTAGAGATGTGTAGGATTTAAGTCCTGAGCAGCTTATTGATGAGTTTGATTACTATTTTCAAAAAGAAAAGGAAAAGGCATGAGAATATTTTCCCTAAGGAAGATCAATGGTTTTGAAATCATGGCTCTGTAGTTGGGAGTAGGTTACTGGCGCTGGTGAGGGATGTAGATTATTTTCCAGCAAATCGGTAATTGTAGTAAGGTAATGAGGTTATTCTCCTGGAGAAACAGGTGAAGACGGAGATGGAACTTGTGCTTCAGAAGCAAGCAGTGAAGCTCCTAATGAGGCATCTTGGACCTATTTATACTGGGAAATGCCAGGGAGCATTTATATTCTGCTTACTTTGACCCTAGTGCAAAAAGTTTTCTGAGAGGCTCCAGAGTTTTCTTTCCAAAACTGAGAATAGTAGCTAAAAGCTGGCAGAGAAGATTCTGGAGAGCAAGACCGTGAGCTAATGGCTCAGTCACCTTGAGTTGCAGCTTGAGGAATGAAGACACCCGACACCTTACCCTCATTATCAGGACTGTAACAAGAATAGGAAATGCCATATGCATATGTTACTACCTCCTAACTGTGCTGGAGTGGCCAGCAGCTCATTAGCTAATTTCGGCCACTCTTTCTGGTATAGGGCTTCATCTGCTAAATCCTTTTCCTGTTGTCTGTCAGAGCTTACTAGGAATGAAGTTGCAGTCCATCAGTTCATTCCTCATCTTTCTTGTCCGTATCCTACATTAGGATTTTCAGGGGCCAGTGAATAACTCTATTCTATTCTCACTCCACAATTCTGAGGAGTCAGAAAGATGAACATGTGCTAGCTTTATTGATAAAACTACACTGAAGGACCACTGGCTGATAGGCTTTCCAGAACATCATTTCTGGTCCCAGTCTGGCTATAGGCCTCTGCCAACAAGGGGCAGCACCTGCTGCACACTATGTGTGTGTAAGCCTGAAAAGATAAGGCAAATGCAGTCAGTATGATTCTGAGCTGAATTATGTTAGGGTTTTCTGTTCTCTAGTTTTCAATGACAAGTCAAATAATTTCTTTTCCTCCTTTCAATCCCAGTCCCCCTTTCCATATTAAATTGAACTGTTTGCTTCCTGAAAAATTTCTTCATACTGCCATTAACCTGAGTCTTCTTTGCTTTACCACCATACTTAGGGTCCAAGGACATAAAACAAGAATCTACCTTAAATATAATGTTCCTAGAATTCTTAACTTCAGTGAAACATGGTCAGCCTGAGTGCTGAGGCCTTATCAAGCCACTTTGTGCAGTAGGGCCATCTGTGCACCATTTGCTGAGGAAGGATTTTGATTCTGCCCAGCAGGTGCTTCCTTGGCAGAAGTGGGGAGGCCGTCTTTTTCAGGTGCCGTGCTACTCAGGCATTTTGATTTTCATAACAGAATGTCTCTTATGGAAGAGATGTATGAAGAGAATGTTCCTCCTCCGTAGATTGTTAAAGGATACAGACCTGCCCTGGGATGTCTGTACTCTAGGTTTCTGCTAAAGACCATGACCTTGAACTCTGTTGTTCATTTCTTATCAAGAACTCAATTATGAGAAATAAAACTTTCAGTGGATTGTCGGAAGGCTATCAGTTTTTCCAGGCAGCCCAAAATCCATCCTTAGGTCCAACTAGACCATCAGAGAACAACAGATTTGGATGACATTGTTTTTAGTTTCTTCTAAACTGGACTTTACTAAGCTGGACTTTCGGGTTAAGCAAGTCATATGAAAGTTGCTTATTGTACTTTTTGAAGGAGTATTGGTGAGGGTATTGTCAACTATATCTCACCATGCCTTGTAATGAGGACCATAGGAGAAACTTTTTTCAGACCTAAATACTAGAAAAATCTACCATTCTCCTGAACAAATGGAGTTGGAAAATTTTGTGTTCTTTGTATTTCCTGTAATCAATACTTTTTTTAAGCTGTGATTGCCTTGACACTTAGAAGTAAATTTGGGACACAACATTTGTATATGACAATCTGATATCATTTTAAAAATATGTTTGGTTTTCTTATACATGTGCTTCTTGACTTATGATGGGGTTGTATCCAGATGAACCCATCATAATTTGGAAACATTGCAAGAAGAAAGTGCATGTAATACACCTAACCTACCAAACATCATAGCTTAGCCTAGCCTACCTTAAAAGTGCCCAAAACACTTATATTAGCCTACAGTTTGGCAAAATCATCTAACACAAAGCCTATTTTATAATAAAGTATTAAATATCTCATGTAATTTATTGACTCGTGTACAGAAAGTAAAAAACAGAATGGTTGTGTGGGTACTCAAAGTATGGTTTTTACTGAATGTGTATTTCTTCACATTTGAAAGTTGAAAAAACGATAAGCTGAATTATTTTAAGTTGGGGACCATCTGTAATTTCAAATACTATTTTACTGTTGTTTTCTTCTTTGCTCTGATCTCTTTATCAATTGTCTTTACCAATTTGTTTTACATGTTGTAAGCTGCTTTAAACCCTCCTTATAAGGATGAGAAAGAGTATAAGTAAATTAACTGATTTGAAAAGTAATTATGAGGGTGACCAAGATGGGTGACTAGAAGCTACTAGTGTGAGCCACTGTCATGGAGAGGAATGGAAGGGGCAAGAAAATACAGCACCTTCAACTGAAACATCCAGGTACATGCATTGGGACTAATCAAGGAAACAAGTCGACCCACAGAGAACAGAGAAAAGCCAGGCAGAATGATGGCCCGCCAGGAGCAACATGGAGCTAGGGGAACCTTCCCCACTCAGGAAAGTGGTGAGTGAATGTGCAACCCTGGGAACCCATGCTTCTCCTGCAGATCCTTGCAACCCTTAGGTCAGGAGATTCCCCTCGTGAACCCACTCCACCAGGACCTTCAGTCTGACACACAGAGCTACTTAGAGTCTTGGAGGAGCAGCTGCTCAGGAACATGTGGAGACTGAGGAGCCTTAGATACCTGGGCTTTCTGGGCTTCCTGACAAAAGCAGTTGCAACTCTGGCAAAGCGGGAGGTTAGACTGCCCCATACATATCCCTAGGAAAAGGGCTGAATACAAGGGGCTGAGCAGCGACAGTCTGCAGGCCCCACTTGCATGACACCTCACAGGATAAGACCCACTGGCTTGGAACTCCAGCCAGCCACAGGTAGCAGTGTTACACCTCCCTGAGGCGGAACTCCCAGGGGGAGGGATGGGCTGCCATCTTTGCTGTCTGGCCAACTTAGCTGTGTCAGCCTTTGGGCTTTGGGCATTTCAGAACAATTAGGGGCTGAGGCAGACCCCCAGCATAGCACAGCTCAAAATGTGTGGCCAGACAGCTTTTTAAAGCAGGTCCCCAATCCCATTCCTCCTCAGTGGGCAGAACCTCCCAGTTGGGGTCTCCAGCTACCACTTCCAGTGTTCTCTAGATGACAGGGGTTTAGAGTCTTCCTGGAATGGAGTTCCCAGAGGAGAGGGGTGGGCCACTATTTTTGCTGCTTGGCTAACTTAGCCTTTCTGGCCTTTGGACTTTGGAGAGTTCGGGGTGTCTGGGAGCTGGAGTAGACCTCCAGCACAGTGCAGCTGCTCTGCGAAAATGTGGCCAGACTGCCTTTTAAAATGGATTCCTGTTCCAGTTCCTCTTCACTGGGCGGGACCTCCCAACTGGGGTCTCCAACCACCCCTGCCAGAGTTCTGCCACTGACAGAGGTTTCAAACCTCCCTGGGACGGAGCTCTTACGGGCAGAGGTTTCAAACCTCCCTGGGACGGAGCTCTTACGAGAAGGGGCATGCTGCCATCTTTGCTGTTTGGGTGACCTCACCTTTCCAGGATTTGGGTTTTGGAGAGTCCAAGGTGACTGGGGGAAGACCCCCACATAGCACAATTGCTGTATGAAAATGTGGCCAGACTGCTTTTTTAAGCAGGTCCCTGATCTTGTTCCTCCTCACTGTGTGGGACCTCCCAACCAGGATTTCCAGTCACTTCCTACAGGTGCTTTCAGGCTGGCAACAGGTCTGTACCTCCCTGGAACAGAGCTCCCAGAGGGAGAGGCCGGCCACTATCTTTGTTGTTTTGCAGCCTTCACTGTTGATACCTCCAGGAACTAGAAAATTTGAGGTGACTAGGGTCTGGAGGGGATCCCCAGCATACTGCAGCAACCTACAGAAAAGTGGCCAAACTGTTACGTGGGTGCCTATTCCCATATCTCCTCACCTGCAGGTCCTCCAGGTCTGAGTATCCAGCCAGCCACCCCTGGGGCTATTGAGCCAGTAGCAACTCTGTAACTCACTAGACAGGGTCCCCAGGGACAACCAAAAGCCTTTCCGCCACTGCCTCTGCAGTGGAACTGCCTTGCTGCCCTTGGACTGATGAAGGAGGAAAGATATTAAGTGCCTTATCCACACCTACAACAAGGTGCATTCAACCCAAATAAAGGAGGCCAGTTCATCTCCCATAGGTCCCACTCACTCCCCCTGCTCATCAGTAGACAGGGAACCCTGGCTTGGGCCCACAGCACAGACCTTTCATCCTGGGGTGATTGCACTGAGCAATTGCTGACCTCATCTCTTTGGTATGGAGCCCCCAGGAGACAAGAAAAATACTGTTGGCCACCAGGTCCCTTCCTCTGCTGCCTGAAAGTTTGGGGAGGAACATAAACCTTGAGATCATCCCAGAGCTGCAATGGGCAGACTAGGAGTGCCAAGCCATGATCTATGGCCAGCACTCAAGGGGCAGAAGAGCCCACACTTTCAGAGTCTTGAGAGCGAACATGGCTGCAATGTGAGGAAACATGGGGGAGCCACACAACTGAGAACAAGTCTACCAGCTGACCAGTACACTTAAGCACCAGCTACTGGATCACACCCCAAAGCTT
Source organism: Rhinopithecus bieti (assembly GCF_001698545.2). Lineage (NCBI taxonomy): Eukaryota > Metazoa > Chordata > Mammalia > Primates > Cercopithecidae > Rhinopithecus > Rhinopithecus bieti. The sequence continues at coordinate 51,593 of NW_016804555.1, read as the reverse complement.
CAACACCAAAAATACTTTGCTAACAAAACCCTCTGTGAAACCAAAGACAAGAAGTCAGCCTCAAATGAAGACCATGCACAAAGCCTCAGACCTGTGAAAACATCCAGAAGAGAAGTCTATTGACTGTATTCAATCTATACTTCAGTTAAAGGAATGCTCAAACACAGAGATAAGAAAGAAACAACACAAAAACTCTGGCAGCTCAAATGGCCAGTGTGTTTTATATCTTCCAAATGACCATACCAGTTGTTCAGCAAGAGTTCTTAACCAGGTTGAGCTGGATGAAATGACAGAAATAGAATTCAGAATATGGATAGGAGTAAAGATTATCAACATTTGAGAAAGTAGCAAAACGCAATCTAAGAAAAATAAGAATCACAACAAAACAATCTAGGAGCAGAAGGATGAAATAGCTGGTATAAAAAGGAACCTAATGGATCTGAAAGAGCTGAAAAACACAATACAAGGATTTTGCAATGCAGTCACAAGTATTAACAGAAGAATAGACTGAGATGAGGAAATTATCTGAGAACTTGAAGACTGGCTCTCTGAAATAAGACAGTCAGACAAAAATAAAGAGAAAAGAATGAAGAGGAATGAACAAAACCTCCGAGAATTAAGGGATTATTTAAAGAGGACAAGTCTGCGAATCATTGGCATCCCTGAAAGGGAGGGAGAGAAAGCAAACAACTTAGAAAACACATTTCAGGATATCATCCCTGAAAACCCTCAACTTTGCTAGACAGGTCAACATTCAGGAAATGCAGAGAACTTCTGCATGATTCTACACAAGAAGATCATCCCTAAGACATATAATCATTAAAATTTCCAGGGTCAAAATGAAAGAATTTTAAAGGCAGCTAGAGAGAAAGCCCAGGTCACCTACAAAGGGAGCCTCATCAGGCTAACAGCAGACATCTCAGCTGAAACCCTACAAGCCAGAAGACATTGTGGGCCTATATTCAACATTTGTAAAGAAAAAAAAAAAAATCTTTAACCAAAAATTTCATATCCAGCCAAACTAAGCTTCCTAAGTGAAGCAGAAATAAGATACTTCTCAGATAAGCAAATGTTGAATAAGTTCATTACCACCAGACTGCCTCACAAGAGATCTTGAAAGGAGCACTAAATATAGAAAGGAAAGACTGCTACCAGCTAATACAAAAACACACTGAAATACACAGACCAGTGACACTAAAGCAACCACACCAACAAGCCAGCATAAGGAGATGCTATCTCACACCAGTCAGAATGGCTATTATTAAAAAGTCAAAAAATAACAGATGCTGGCAAGGTTGTGGAGAAAAGGTAAAGGTAGCTAATACTACCATGACAGGACCAAATCTACACATGTCAATACTAATCTTGAATATAAGTAGTTTAAATGCCCCCACTTAAAAGGGACAGAGTAGCAAGCTGGATAAAAAAGCAAGACCTAATGGTATGCTGCCTTTAAGATATCCATCTCACATGTAATTACACCCATAGACTCGAAATAAAGGGATGGAGGAAAATATACCACACAAATGGAAAACAGAAAAAAGCAGAGGTTACAATCCTAATTTCAGAAATAAACTTTAAATCAACAAAGATAAAAAAAGACAAAGAAGGGCATTACATAATGATGAAGGAGTCTATTCAACAAGAAGACCTAACTATCTTAAATATATATGCACCCAACATAGGAGTACCCAGATTCATAAAACAAATTCTTAGAGATTTACAAAGAGATGTAGACCTCCACACAATAATAGTGGGAGACTTCAACACTCAAATGACAGTATTAGACCGATCATCGAGGCAGAAAATTTACAAAGATGCTCAGAACCTGAACTCAACATTGGATCAAATATATCTCATAGACCTCTACAGAACTCTCCACTGAAAAACAACAGAATATGCATGCTTCTCATCGCCACATGGCACATACTCTGAAATTGACCACATAATTGAACATAAAATAATCCTCAGGAAATGCAAAATAACCAAAGTCACACCACACGCACTCTTGCACCACAGTGCAATAAAAATAGACTAAAAAATTGCTTGAAATCATGCAATTACATGGATATCAAACATGTTCCTGCTGCATGACTTTTGGGTAAATAATGAAATTAAGGCAGAAATCAAAAAGTTCTGCGAAATTAGTGAGAACAAAGATACAACATGCCAGAATATCTGGGACACAGTTAAGGCAGTGTTAAAAGGGGAATTCATAGCGCTAAATGCTCACATAAAAATTTTAGAAAGATCTCAAATTAACAATCTAACATCACAACTGAAATAATTCAAGAAGCAAGAACAAATCAACCCCAAAGCTAGCAGAAGAGAAGAAATAACCAAAATCAGAGCTGAGCATGTTTGTCAGGAAAGCGAAACATGAAAAACCATTCAAAAGATGAATGAATCCAGATTTTTTTTTTTTTTTTTTGAGATGGAGTCTTGCTCTATTGCCCAGGTTGGAGTGCAGTGGCGGGATATCAGCTTACTGCAAGCTCTGCCTCCTGGGTTCACACCATTCTCCTGCCTCAGCCTCCCAAGTAGCTGGGACTATAGGCACCCACCACCATGCCTGGCTAATTTTTTGTATTTTTATTAGAGACAGGGTTTCATGTGTTAGCCAGGATGGTCTCGATCTCCTGACCTTGGGATCCGCCCGCCTCAGCCTTCCAAAGTGCTTGTTTTACAGGCGTTTGTTTTTTGAAAATATTAATAAGATAGGCCACTAGCTAGACTAATAAAGAAGAAAAGAGAGAACATCCAAACAAACACAATTAGAAATGATGATGGAGATATTACTATTTACCCCACAGAAATAAAAATAACTATCAGAAACAACTATGATGCCTTTGTGCACACAAACTAGAAAACGTAGAAGGGATGGATAAATTCCTGGTCACATACATTCCAAAGACTTAACCAGGAAGAAATAGATTCCCTGAACTGACCAATAATGAGCTTCAGAGTTGAATCAGTAATAAACAGCCTACCAACCAAAAAAGCCCAGGACCAGATGGATTCACAGCTGAATTCTACCAGATATAGATCTGGTAAAATCCTACCAGTTCTACAAAGAAGAGCTGGTACCATTCCTATTGGAACTATTCCTAAAAATTGAGGAGAAGGGACTCCTCCCCAACCCATTCTATGATGCCAGCATTATCCTGATACCAAAACCTGGCAGATACACAACAGAGAAAGAAAGCTTTAGGCCACTATCCGTGATGAACATTGATGCAAAAATCCTAAACAAAATACTTGCAAACTGAATCTAGCAGCATGTCAAAAAGCTAATCCACTATGATCAAGTAGGCTTTATTTCTGGTATGCAAGGTTGGTTCAACATATGCAAATCAATAAATGCGATTCATCACAAAACAGAACTAAAGACAAAACCATGCGGTTATCTCAATAGATGCAGAAAAGGCTTTAGATAAAATTGGACAATGTTTCATGTTAAAAACTCTCAATCTCAGCCTCTGTTAACCATCCTTCTACTCTGTATCTCCATTAGTTCAATTGTTTTAAGTTTTAACTCCCACAAATAAATGAGAACCCATGATATTTGTCTTTCTGTGCCTTTGTCTTTCTGTGCCTGGCTTATTTCACTTAACATAATTGCCTCCAGTTCCATCCATGTTGTTGCAAATGACAGGATCTCATTCCTTTTATGGCCTAATAATACTCAATTACATGTATATACCACATTTTCTTTATCCATTCATCTGTTGACAGGCACTTAGGTTGCTTCCAAATCTTGGCTACTGTGAGCAGTGCTGCAAGAAACATGGTAATGCAGATCTCTATTTTTTTTTTTTTTTGAGACAGAGTCTTGCTCTGTTGCCCAGGCTGGAGTGCCGTGGCGCAATTTCAGCTCACTGAAACATCTGCCTCTCGATTTCAAGCAATTCTCCTGCCTCAGCCTCCTGAGTAGCTGGGATTACTGGCGTGTGCCACCACACCCAGCTAATTTTTATTTTGTACTTTTAGTACAGACGGGGTTTCACCATGTTTGTCAGGCTGGTCTCAAACTCCTGACCTCATGATCTGCCTGCCTTGGCCTCCCAAAGTGCTGGGATTGCAGGCATGAGCCACCACACCCGGCCCAGATATGTCTTTAATATACTGAATTCAGAGTCCAGAGTGCTCACCATTACACCATGGAATGGCTCTTCAATATAATAATATCTTTTTTTTGGGGGGGGGGGTATATACCTAACAATGGGATTGCTAGTTCATGTGGTAGCTCTATTTTTAGTTTAGTTTTGTGTGTGTGTGTGTGTGTGTGTGTGTGTGTGTGTGTGGGACCTCCAAACTGTTCTCCATTGTCTTTGTACTAATTGAAAATTCTCACCAACAGTGTGTGAGGGATCCTTTTTCTCCACACCCTTGCTAGCATTCATTATTGCCTGTCTTTTGGATAAAAGCCATTTTAACTGGGGTGAGATGATACCTCATTGTAGTTTTGATTTGTGTTTCTCTAATGATCAGTGATGTTGAGCACCTTTTCATATGCCTGTTTGCCATTTGTATATTATCTTTTGAGAAATGTCTATTCAGATCCCTTTCCCATTTTTAAATTGTATTATTAGATACTTTTCCTATAGAGTTGTTTTGAGCTCCTTTTATATTCTGATTATTAATCCCTTGTCAAACGGGTAGTTTGTGAATATTTTCTTCCATTTTGTGGATTTTCTTTTTACTTTGTTGATTGTCTTCTGTGTTTGCAGAAGCTTTTTAGCTTGACGTGATCTTGTTTATTCTTTTTTGCTTTGGTTGCCTGTGCTTGTGGGCTATTACTCAAGAAAATTTTGCCCAGACCATTGTCCTGGAAAGTTTTCTCAGTATTTTCTTTTGGTCGTTTCAGAGTTTGGGATCTTAGATTTAAGCCTGTAATCCATTTTGATTTGATTTTTTGCATATGAGAAAGATAGGGGTCTAGTTTCATTCTTCTGCATATGGATATTCAGTTTTCCCAGCACTGTTTATTGAAGAGGCTGTCCTTTCTCCAATGTATGTTTCTTGGCACCTTTGTTAAAAATAAGTTCACTGTAGATGTATGGATTTGTTTCTGGTTTCTCTGTTTTATTTCTTTGGATTATGCATTTGTTTTTATGCCCATACCATGCTGTTTTGGTTAGTATAGCTCTGTAATGTAATTTGAAGTCTGCTAATGTGTCTCCTCCAGTTTTTTTCTTTTTGCTTAGGGTAGTGATGATTTGGCTGTGTTCCCACCCAAACCTCATTGTGAATTGTAGTTCCCATAATCCCCACATGTCATGGGAGGGACCCAGTGGGGGGTAATTGAATCATGGGAGCAGTTATCCCCATGCTGTTCTCATGATAGTTCTCATGAAAACTGATGGTTTTATAAGGGGCTTTTCCCTCTTTGCTCAGCACTTTTCTCTTCTGCTGTCTTACGAAGAAGGATGTGTTTACTTGTGCTTCCATCATGATTGTAAGTATCCTGAGGTCTTCCCAGCCATGCAGAACTGTGAGTCAATTAAACCTTTTCCTTTATAAATTAGCCAGCCTTGGGTGTTTCTTCATAGCAGCATGAGAATGAACTAATACAGTAAATTGGTACCACAGGAAGTGGGGTACTGCAGTAAAGATACCTGAGAATGTGGAAGTGACTTTGGAACTGGGTAATGGGTAGAGAGGTTGGAACAGTTTGGAGGGCTCAGGAGAAGACAGGAAAATGTGGGAAAGTTTGGAACTTCCTAGAGACTTGGAGGTCTCAGAAGACAGGAAGATGTGGGAAAGTTTGGAATTTCCTATGGACTCGTTGAATAGCTTTGACCAAAATGCTGACAGTGATATGGACAATAAAGTCCAGGCTGAGGTGGTCTCATATGGTGATGAGAAACTTGTTGGAAACTGGAATAAAGGTGATCCTTGCTATACTTTAGCAGACTGGTGGCATTTTGCCCCAGCCCTAGAGATCTGTGGAACTTTTTACTTGAGAGAGATGATTTAGGGTATCTGGCAGGAGAAGTTTCTAAGTGGCAAAGCATTCAAGAGGAAGCAGAGCATAAAAATTTGGAAAATTTGCAGCCTTATGATGTGATAGAAAAGAAAAGCCCATTTTCTAAGGAGAAATTCAAGCCCACTGCAGAAATTTGTATAAGTAACAAGGAGCCAAATGTTAGTTGCCAAGACAATAGGGAAATGTCTCCAGGGCATGTCAGAGACCTTCATTCCAGCCCTTCCCATTACAGGTCCAGAGGCCTAGGAGAGAAAAATGGTTTCATGGGCCAGGCCGAGGACCCCCTGCTCTGTGTGGCCTTGGGACATAGTGCACTGCATCTCAGCTGCTTCAGCTCCAGTCATTGCTAAAAGGGGCCAAGGTACAGCTTGAGGCATTACTTCAGAGGGTGCAAGCCCCAAGCCTTGGCAGCTTACACATGGTGTTGAGCCTGTGGGTGCACAGAAGTCAAGAACTGAGGTTTAGGAACTTCTGCCTAGATTTCAGAGCATGTATGGAAACACCTGGATGTCCAGGCAGAAGTTTCCTTCAGGGGCATAGTCCTGTTGGAGAACCTCTGCTAGGGCAGTGTGGAAGGGAGATATGGAGTTGGAGCCCCAACATGGAGTCCCCACTAGGGCACTGCCTAGTGGAGCTGTGAGAGGAAGGCCACTGTCCTTTAGACCCCAGAATGATAGATCCACCAACAACTTGTACTGTGTGCCTGGAAAGGCCACAGACACTCACCACAAGCCTGTGAAAGCAATCAAGAGGAGGGTTGTACTCTGCAGTCACAGAAGTGCAGCTGCCCAAGGCTGTGGGAGCCCACCTTTTGCATCAGCATGACCTGGATGTGAAACATGGAGTCAAAGGAAATCATTTTGGAACTTTAAGGTTTGGTGACTGCCCTGTTGGATTTCAGACTTGTGTGGGGCCTGCAGCTCCCTTGTTTTGGCTAATATCTCCCATTTGGAACGGGTGTATTTGCCCAGTGCCTGTATCCCCATTGTATTTGGGAAGTAACTAAATTGCTTTTGATTTTGTAGGCTCATAGGTGGAAGGGACTTGCCTTGTCTTAGATGAAACTTTAGACTTGGATTTTTGGGTTAATGCTAAAATGAGCTAATACTTTGGGGGACTGTTGGAAAGACAAGAGAGTGTTTTGAAATGTGAGGATATGAGATTTGAGAGGGGACAGTGTCAGAATGATGTGAGTTGGCTGTGTCCCCACCCAAATCTCATTGTGAATTTTAATTCTCATAATCCCCATGTGTTGGAGGGACCCAGTGGGAGGTAATTGAATAATGGGAGTGGTTACCCCTATCCTGTTCTTGTGATAGAGTGAGTTCTCAGGAGATCTGATGGTTTTATAAGGGGTTCTTCCTCCTTTGCTTGGTACTTCTCTCCCCTGCTACCTTGTGAAGGAGGATGTGTTTCCTTCCCCTTCTGCCATGATTGTAAGTTTCCTGAGGCCTTCCTAGCCATGCGGAACTGTGAGTCAATTAAACCTCTTTTCATTATAAATTATGCAGTCTTGGGTATTTCTTCATAGCAGCATTAGAATGGACTAATACAGACAGCTTTGGTTATTCTGGGTCTTTTGAGCTTCCATATACATTTTAGGATTGTTTTTCCTATTTCTGTGAAGCATGTTATTGGTATTTTCATAGGGATTACATTGAATTTGTGGATTGCTTTGAGTAATATGGACATTTTGACAGTATTGATTCTTCCACTTCATGAACATGGAATATCTTTTCATTTTTTTGGTGTCCTTTACAATTTCTTCCATCAGTGTTTTATACTTTCCATTCCAGAGATCTTTTACTTCTTTGATTATGTTAATTCCTCGGTATTTAATTTTATTTGTGGCGATTGAAGATGGGATAGTTTTTTTATTTCTTTTTCAGATTGTTTGCTGTTGGCATACTAAAAGGCTTCTTATTTTTGTATGTTGATTTTGTATCCTGCAACTTTGCTGAATTTATTTATTAGTTCTAATAGGTTTTTGGTGAACTCTCTAGGTTTTCCAAATATAAGATCATATCATCTGCAAATAAGGATAATTTGATTTTTTCCTTTCCAATTTAGATGCCCATTATTTCTTTCTCTTTTCTGATTGCTCTAACTAGGACTTCCAGTACTATGTTGAATAACAGTGGTGAAAGTAGACATTTTTGTTAGGTTCCAGATCTTAGCAGAAAGGCTTTCAGGTCTTCCCCATTCAATATGATGCTAGCTGTGGGTCTGTCACATATGGTTTTTATTATGTTGAGGTATGTTTCTTCTATACCCTTTTTTTTAGGGTTTATATCATGAAGGGATATTCAATTTTATCAAATGCTTTTTTAAGCATTAGTTGAAGTGATCATATGGTTCTTGTCCTTCATTTTGTATCCCATTGGTTGATTTGTGTATGTTGAATTATCCTTGCATCCCTGGGATAAATCCCACTTGGTTGTGATGAATGATCTTTTAAAATATTTTGTTGAATTTGCCTTGCTGGTATTTTGTTGAAGATTTTTGCGTTAAAATTCATCAGAGATATTGGCTCATAGTTTTCTTTTTTTGATATGTCTTTGTCTGCTTTTGGTATCAGGGTAATTAATACTGGCCTTATAAAATGAGTTTGGAAGTATTCCCTCCTCTTCTATTTTTTGGGATAGTTTGAATAAGATTGGTATTAGTTTCTCTTTAAATGTTTGGTAGAATTCAATAGTGAAGCCATCGGGTTCTGGGCTTTTCTTTACTGGGGTACTTTTATTATGGCTTTAATCTTGTTACTTGTTGGTCTGTTCAGGTTTTGGATTTCTTCCTGGTTCAATCTAGGTAGGTTGTATATGTCTAGAAATTTATTTATTTTCTCTAGATTTTCCAGTTTATTGGCATGTAGTTGCTGATAGTAGCTACTAATGATCCTTTGAAATTCTGTGGTATCAGTTTTAATGTCTCCTTTACGATCCTTTGAAATTCTGTGATATCAGTTGTAATGTCTCCTTTATGATCCTTTGAAATTCTGTGGTATCAGTTTTAATGTTTCCTTTTTCATCTCTGATTTTATTTATTTGGGTCTTCTCTTTCTTTCTTAGTCTGGCTAAAGGCTTGTCAATTTTGTTTATCTTTTCAGAAAAACGGTTTTTCATTTCATTGATCTTTTGTATTGCTTTCTTCATTTCAATTTCGTTTATTTGTGCTCTGATCTTTATAATTCATTTTTTTCCCAACTAACTTTAGATTTGGTTTGCTCTTGCTTTTCTAGTTCTTTAGGATACATTGTTAGGTTATTTAATTGAAGTTTTTCTTCTTTTTTGATGTAGACATTTATAGCTAGAAAATTTCCCCTTAGTACTGCTTTTGTTGTATCCCATAGGTTTTGGTATATTGTGTCCATTCTCACTCGTTTCAAGACATTTTTCAATTTCCTTCTTAATTTCTTCATTCACCTACTGGTCATTCAGAAGCATATTGTTTAATTTTATGTGTTTTGTAGTTTCTAAAATTCCACTTGTTATTAATTTCTAGTTTTATTCCATTGTTGTCAAAGGAGATGCTTGATGTTATTTTAATTTTTTGAATGTTTCAAGATGTATTTTGTGATCTAACATATGACTTAAACTTAAGAATGATCCATATGCTGGGGAGAAGAATGTATCCTGTAGCCATTGCATGAAATGTTCTGTAAATATCTACTAGGTCTATTTGTTCTATGGTGTACATTAAGTCTTACGTTTCTTAATTGATATTCTGTGTGGAAGATCTGGCCAGTGCTGAAAGTGTGGTGATAAAGTCTCCAACTATTATTGTTTTGAGGTCTCTCTCTTTAGCTCTAATAATCTTTGCTTTGTATAGTTGAATGCTCCAGTGTTGGGTGCATATATATTTATGATTGTTATATTCTCTTTCTGGATTGATGTTTTATCATTATATAAGGACCTTCTTTGTCTCTTCTTACAGTTTTGCCTTAAAGTCTATTTTGTCTGATATAGGAATAGCTATTCCTGCTCTTTTTTGGTTTTCATTGGCTTGGAATATCTTTTTCCATTTCTTTATTTTCACTTTATGTATGTCTTTATAGGTGAAGTGTGTTCCTTATAGGCAACAAATCACTGGGCCTTTTTTTGTTTGTTTTGAATCCATTCAGCCACTCTGTGCCTTTTGATTGGAGAGTTTAGTCCATTTGCATTCAATGATATTTTTGATAGGTAAGGACTTACTTCTGCCATTTTGTTGTTTGTTTTCTGGTTGTTTTGTGATCTTCTCTTCTTTCTTTACTTCCTTCCTGTCGTACTTTTAGTGAAGGTGATTTTCTCTGGTGGTATGATTTAATTTCTTGCTTTTTATTTTTTTGTGTATCAGTTGTATGTTTTTGATTTGAGGTTACCATGAGGCTTGCCAATATTACCTTATTACCTATTATTTTAAACTAATGACAACTTAACACTGATTACATAAATAACAAGCAAAAGGGAACTAATAAAACTCTACATTGTAACTATTTCCCATTGCTTTTTAACTTTTTGTTGTTTGTCTTTATATCTTATTTTATGTCTGTGTCTTCAAAAGTTGCTGTAGTTATTATTGTTTATTGTTTCATCATCTAGTCTTTCTATGTAAAAGAAGTTTATACACCACAATTACAGTGTTATAATACTCTGTATTTTTCTGTATGTTTACTATTACCAGTTAGTTTTATACCTTCAGATGATTTCTTATTACTCATTAATATCCTTTTTCTTTTAGATTAAAGAACTTCTTGTAGAACAGGTCTGGTGTTGATGAAATCCCTCACCTTTTGTTTGTTTGGGAAAGTTTATTTCTCCTTCAGGCTTGAAGGATGTTTTCACCAGATATACTATTCTAGTGCAAAAGTTTTTTTTTCTTCAACACTTTAAATATATCATGCCACTCTCTCCTAGCCGAAAGGTTTCCATTGAAACGTCTGCTGCCAGACATATGGGAGCTACATCATGTGTTATTTGTTTCTTTTCTTTTACTGCTTTTAGGATACTTTCTTTATCTTGATCGTTAGGAATTTGATTATTAAATGCCTTCAGGTATTCTCTTTTGGGTTAAATCTGCTTGGTGTTCTATAGCCTTCTTCTACTTGGATATCGATATCTTACTCTAAATTTGTGACATTCTCTGATATTTTCCCCTTGAATCGACTTTTTATTCCTCTCTCTTTCTCTATCTTCTCTTCAAGACCAATAACTCTTAGATTTGCCCTTTTGAGGCTATCTTCTGGATCTTGTAGGCATGTTTCATTCTTTTTTATTCTTTTTTCTTTTGTTTCCTCTGACTATGTATTTTCAAATAGGCTATCTTTAAGCTTAGTAATTCTTTCTTCTGCTTGATCAATTCTGCCATTAAGAGACTCGATGCATTATTGAATATAGCAGTTGCATTTTTCAACTCCAGAATTTCTATTTGATTCTTTTAAATTGTTTCAATCTCTTTGTTTAATTTATCTATGAGATAGGTTTCTGAATTCCTTCTCTGTGTTATCTTAAATTTTATTGGGTTTCCTCAAAACAGCTATTTCGAATTCTCTGTCTGAAAAGTCACATGTCTTTGAGATTGGCTCCTGGTGCCTTATTTAGTTCGTTTCGTGAGGTCATATCATGTTTTTCTGGATGTCTTGATTCTTATGGATGTTCATTGGTGTCTGAGCATCAAAGAATTAGGTAATTATTGTAGTATTTGCAATCTGGGCTTGTTTGTACTCATCCTTTTTGGAAAAGCTTCCCAGGTATTCTAAGGGACTTAGGTGTTGTGATCTAAGTTTTTGGTCACTACAGTCATATCTGCATTAAAGCATACCCCGATCCCAATAACACTGTGGCACTTGCAGACTTGTAGAAGTACTGCTTTGGTAGTCCTGGATAAGATCTGGAAGAATCCTCTGTATTACCTGGCAGGCATTCTATTTCTTTTCCCTTATTTTTTCCCAAATAAACACAGTCTCTGTGTGCTATGCTGCCTGGAGCTGAGGGAGGGGTGACATAAGCACCTCTGTGTTCACTACTACTGAGACTGTGCTGGGTCAGACCTGAGTCAAACACAGCATTAGGTATTGCCCAAGGCCCGTGGTAAGTACAGTCTGGCTACCATCTATGTTTGTTCAAGACCCTAGGACTCTACAATCAGCAGGTGGTGAAACCATCAGGCTTGTGTTCTTTCCTTCAGGGCAGGGAGTTTCCTTCAGTCCTGAGTGGGTCCAGAGATGCCATCTGGGAGTCAGGGCTTGGAGTCACAAACCTTAGGAATTTATCTGGTGCTCTATTCTACTATGGCTGAGCTGGCACCCAAGTGACAAGATAAAGTCCCTCTCACTCATTCCTCTTCTTCCAATTAGCAGAGGAGTGTCTTCCCCTGGTCACCTTTACCCCAAACCTGTGGCGAGTACTACCTGGCTACCACTAATGTTCACTCAAGGCCCAATGGCTCTTCAGTCAGCTTGTTATGAAAGCTGCCAGACCTGGGAGCTTTCTGGATTCAGTTTCTCTTCAGGGCAGTTGGCTCCCCTCTGGTTCAGGGCAGTTCCAGAAATGCCATTTAAGATCCAAGTTCTGGAACTGGCAACCCCAAGCACCTGCTTGGTGGTCTACTCCACTGTGGTCAAGCTGGTATCTAAGCTGCAATACAAAATCCCCTTTACTCTTCCCTCTCATTTTCTGAAACATAAGGAGTCCCCTCACCGTAGCTACCACAGCTGGGAATGTGCTGGGTCTCCCCTGCACCCATCACCTCTCTAAGTCTTGCTGGGAGCCTATGGTGAGTACTCTCCGGGTACCACGGATGATTATTGAGGGACGAAGCGCTCTTCAATCAGCAGGTAATGAATTTTGCCAGAACTGGGCCTTTCACTTGAAGGCAGCAGATTCCTTTCTGGCCCAGGGTGTGCCTAGAAATGTCATCTGGGAAGTAGGGCCTGGAATGGGGGCCTCAGGACTCTTCCTGGTGCTCTATCCTACTGTGGCTGAGCTGGTATTCAAGTTGCAAGATAAAGACCACTTTACTCTTCCCTTTCCTTTTCTCAAGGGGAAGAAAGGAGTCTCTCCTGAAGCTGTGAGCTGCATTGCCTGGGGTTGGAGGAAGGGTGATACAAGCCCTCCAATGGCCACCATGGCTGGTATCTCATTGGATCTTGTGGGTCCCCACAAGTCCACTGGCTCCAAGCTGAGCACAGCACCAGGACTTGCCTAGGAATTGCAGTCTTTGTGGCCTAGACTGCCTTTCAAGTTTGTTTGTTTGTTTATTTATTTGAGACAGGGTCTCACTCCATTGCCTAGGCTGAAGTGCCGTGGTATGATATTGGCTCACTGCAATCTCTGCCTCCTGGGTTTAAGTGATTCTCCTGCCTCAGCATCTCAAGTAGCTGGGATTATAGACATGTGCCACCATGCCCAGCTATCAAGTTTATTTGGAATACCAGAGCACTTTAGTCCATGGTGGCAAGGCTTGCTGGAATTCAGGTTCCAACTGCAGGGATGGGCCATTCCTCTCTGGCTAGGGCTAGTCTAAATGCTCCCTTCTGCAGGCAACAGCTGAGTTCTGTCCATTGTTGCTTTCTGCTCTTATAGGGCAGCACTGAGTTCCAATATAAAGTCTCACAATCACTGTACTCTTCCTCCCCAAAGTGCACAGATTCTTTCTCTGTGCCACTTTCTCTGTGGCTGCTGCTGGGGTTTAGGGGACGGTTGGCATTGATGATTCAAGACTGTCTTTTCTACCCTCTTCAGTGCCTCTTTGAGTTTTTACCTATATAAAGGTAAAATCAGGTACTGTGATCACCTGATTTTTGGTTCTTATGAAGGTAATTTTTGTGTGGACAGTTGTTCAATTTGGTGTTCCTGTGGGGAGGATGATTGGTACAGGTTTCTATTCAGCCATCTTGCTCTGCTTGTCTGCTCCGAGACATTTTGTTAAGTGACAAAAAGCATGAAAAATATGTATAATGACCCCATTAATGCAAAAAAGTGTGTATATGCTCATATATGGTTGAAATATATAAGTAAGTAACTTAAAGGAAACCCTAAGTTGTCATGCCTTTGGAAAGTGGCATGTGTTTGGAGGTGTGGAAGCAAAAGAGACAATGTTCCATTTTACACTCTATATATTTATAACTGTATCTGGATCTATGTCTATATCTATACCTGTATCTTGTCAATGTTGATATAGTTTCCATATCTCTATTGTTTCGGGCTTTGAGTTCATGGAGTACTCATATAATAGCAATAACCGTTTTAAAGAAAAAGTGGCCCTTCAGCCTAGTCCTGGATTCACTCAGAAAATTATCACTGTCAGTAGAATGAAGGGGATGGTGAGAAAAGTCTAGAAAGGAACAAATGGTCACTTCTTTCATCTCCCATCTTTCCAGTATAACATGTAGAGGTAGAGAGCATCTGGCGGCATCTATGTGTGCTTGCCCAATCTTTTCATGACTCCAAGTCAAAATACACCCGAGGTTATATCTCTCTAAAGTGGATGGTGCCAATTTGCAATGTTTTCCCAATGCCTTGTTTCTTGTGCTTGGCTGATGTCCCTGGTGCTGCTCAGTGTGCTTGCTTGCTTTCTGTAGGTGTAAGAGCAATTTGTCTTACACTCTGCTTTGTACTTGCATAGTGGAACCACAAAGGAGAGCTTCTCATGCTGGGACCAGGACTGCAGACCATGAACTCAAAGCCCGTACTTTATTTATCAAATGGAATAGCTGTGCTAAAGGGATCTGCTGGGAATGCTGGCCTTATTTCTTAGGAAAAAAAAATAAACAGCCTGCACTGAGCATTTGGAGTGCTCTGCATTGGCTCATGCTAATTAGAGGTTGGTGCTGGCGTGGCACCTATGCCTCAGGGATGCAGATCACACCTTCCGCACAGGAAATGTGTGGAATAGAGAAGCCAGAAAGGCAGAAGCTTAGGATTGTCTCCTCAGCTTTTCCATTGATTATTCATTTATTCAGCAAACATGTATTAGCTTTATTGACTCTGGTCTGCTTATGGAATTAATCACTAGACACATATCAAAGCCCACCATTTCTATGATTTTTCTCACACTGCCCTCTCCCTTACCTATTTTGACTCATTGTTCCTGGCTTGCTTTAGTTTGCCCCTGGCTTGCTTGCTTTTGTCCCTGGCTCTCTGCTCTGTTGGTTGCACCCTTGCTCCCCATAGTGAGTGTTCTAGGACCCACTTGGTTTGAAGGAGTGCCTAGACACAATTTGCCTGCCCCAACCCACAGCTCTGTTCCTGGATTGTGATTTGCCCTTGGTTCTTTGGTTTGTTCCTGGCCCAAGGAAACCAAATGAGCTCAGTCAATCCTTTAGAATCTTCTAGGCAGTGGAGGGAATCAGATAATTCCATAGCCAGGCATTGAACGGGGGACTGGTTGGGAGTGGGGGGAACTGGGTCTACAAAGATTCATTATTCATTCATTCAGAAGACAGAAAAGTTTAAAAATACATAAAATATATAGTTTATCAGATGTTGAGAAGAGCTTTGAAGAAAAATAAAGTATGTAAGGGGAATAAAGGGCACTGGGGTAGGAGGAGGGATAGAAATGTAATAGGGGGTTCAGAAAAGGCCTCGCTCAAAAGGCACCAGTGAAAGAGTCTGCATTGTGGATTGCTTGGGAAGAAGATACTGCAGATAATGGGAAGAGTAAGAGCAAAGGCTCTGAAGTGACAGCATGCCTGGAATGTTGAAGAGTTGACAAGGCCAGTGTGAGTAGTGACAGGGAGAAGAGGAGGGGGCCATAAGCTCAGTAATATAATGGGTAGCCAAAGCGTGTGGAGCTTTGTAGTCCCTTATGAGGACTTCAGCTTTCATTGCTAATGAGGTGAGGAAGACAGTCACTACTAGTGGAGTCTCATGAATCAGGGTGAACACCCTACAAGTGCACTACATTTGGATCATCTCATTCGGGTTGATGGAACAGGTGTCTTTGCAAGGCTGATGGAGAATAGCCATCTCTGCCTGGGGTCGTTGGGGAAGAGTCAAGCCTGAAAGTATGAAGTGTTTTTCAGGCAGAAGGACTAGCATGAACAAAGGCTAGGATGTGTGACGTCATGACATCTTCAACGAATGCATAATATTAATAGTTTGCTCAAGATGGCAGAACAAGGGTGGAGAGGCAGGAAGGGAGCTAAGGGGAGCCTAGTGAGCTGGCAGGCAACAGATTAGACAAGCCTTATATGATGTAATAATGTGGTTAGATTTAATCCTACAGTCATGGAAAACCACAAGAGGTTTACAAATAGAGAAATGTGACTTACTCATTGGGAAAAAGAACATAATTTTACTCTTATACCTCAGTTTTCACATAACAGTGGGCAGGCTTAGGATCTAGAAAAAGAAATGAGATTGAGTTCTCACTTCTCAAACAGTCATAACTTTTCTGATTTATGAAATGGAATTTTTATGTGCTTTATATACCTCACCAGGCTGCCATGAGGAACAAAAGAGGTAGTGTATATGAAAGGGGATTGCTGTCTGCAGAGTGCTCGTTCTCCTTGTTTTCACATCCCCATGACCCAAGGGTGGGATTGGTGGACTTGGCAAAAGAATTGGGCAGTGTGCTCAAGTGGAAAATACATGGCTCTTGAGTTGGACATTAGTTGGCATCTTGGCCCACCATACAGTGGCTTTGTGACCTTGGACCACATGAAGGACCACTCTGAACCTCAATTTCCCAATTAATAAAATGGGTTTTTGCTTCCCAGGATTGGTGTAAAGATTGGAGACAAAGTGTGTGAAGTGCTTAGCCCTGTGTGTGGTCCAGAGGAGAAGCTCTGTGTTAGCTGTTATTTTCTGAGTGTCATCATGGTAAAGACATGATCAGATGGATACAGTCCTCCTGTGGGCAAGATACTGTGCCTGGTGCTGTGAGACGGAGCTATTAATGCTGGTAGGATGTGCCATTGCGCTGCTTCTTTAATAGTGAGGATGTGTTTGTGCTGGTCCTTCACCTTACCTGGATCTGTTTGTGCCTGTGGAAGACAGTCACTACTAGTGGAGTCTCATGAATCAGAGTGAACACCCTACAAGTGCACTACATTTGGATCATCTCATTCGGGTTGATGGAACAGGTGTCTTTGCAAGGCTGATGGAGAATAGCCATCTCTGCCTGGGGTCATTGGGGAAGAGTCAAGCCTGGAAGTATGAAGTGTTTTTCAGGCAGAAGGACTAGCACGAACAAAGGCTAGGATGTGTGACATCATGACATCTTCAAAGAATGCATAATATTAATAGTTTGCTCAAGATGGCAGAACAAGGATGGAGAGGCAGGAAGGGAGCTAAGGGGAGCCTAGTGAGCCGGCAGGCAACAGATTAGACAAGCCTTATATGATGTAATAATGTGGTTAGATTTAATCCTACAGTCATGGAAAACCACAAGAGGTTTACAAATAGAGAAATATGACTTACTCATTGGGAAAAAGAACATAATTTTACTCTTATACCTCATATATATCTGTGGTCAGGGTACATTTTGGATACATGGAGAAAGTGTAGCTAATGGGTCCCCAGGGTACCAGGCTTATGGCTGATATGAGGAAAACTGCAGGCTCTGCATGTCTAAGCTAACTAGCTGCAGCCCAGCTTATGGCCTTTGATTCAGACAGGCCAAAGGGAAATGGAGGGTGAAACATGGGTTCATATAACTAGCTTATAATTTTCTGCTACTGAGGGGGGAAAGACTTATTTTGTCTGAATTTAACAGAACAATTGTCCACATTGATTGAATTTTCCAAAAATCTTCTCATCTCCCTCCTCTGTTTTGTTTCAGAGCACACAGCTTCGCATTTAAAAGACAGAAAGAGAAAAATTACTGTCCAGCTGCAATTTCTTATTTGGCAGGCACCCAGTCATTTTCTCAGAATTTGACAGAATATGATCTCTCACTTAACTCACTTCTTAATACTGCCCCTGGGCAAGACTGAATTGAATCAGACCCTGGTGCAATCATTATCTTGGCTGAAGATTCACACCTACAGTTCTTCCTACAGATTGTTCAATGCAGCCACAGTGGACTCTGAGAAAAACAATCAGAAAACAATACACTTACCAAGATGAAACAGGGCTCACTGTTGTTTCCAACAGGGCTGCCTTTCAACAATTCTCCACAGTCATTAGTTATTCATTCATTCAATAAATAATTAAGCACCTAGTATGGTGCATAATGCAAGTAGTATAATCTATGGTATCTTCCCTCAGGGAACTTACAATTTAGTAAGGAAGATAAGATGTACACAATTAACTAGGTTGTCATGTGGGAGCACTAAGTAGATGAGAAATACTAAAAGTAGGATATGAAGGCAGGGGAAGTGACCTTTGGCTAGGAATTATTTCAGGGAGCAGATGGAATGGTTTGGGTGGGGAGTTGAAGGAGTTGGGTATGCAGAGATCAAGATGAGTAGGGATTGGTTGGTATCCCAATCTTAAGTGATGTGAGGAATAAGAATGGTGTGCTCTATAATTACTTTTAAAATTAAATCGAAGTGCTATCATTTGGAGTAATGCAATCCAACAGTCTGAAACTTTTAAAGAGCATGTATAGAGGGAGATGAATTAGGAAACTAAGGGTAGCGATGGATATGGTGGGAAAGGATGTGATTCTAGGCATATTTTAGACTTTTCAGTGTCATTTTAGCTTCTGTATGTGCTGCCTTCCCAGAAGATCCTTGTCTTTCAGTTTTCTAAAAAAAGTACTATTGAGGGTAATTGCTGCCTGTGTGTGACAAAGACATCTTCCCTCACTCCACCCATGGCACTACTGCCCTTTGAGTTATGGCTCTGCATCATTTCCAGCTGTGTTTCTTTAGGGTCATAGAACCACAGAATGAGAGGGCTGGGGCCTAGGGAACTTATAGTCCAATCTCTCATTTCACAGATGAGGAAAATGAGGTTCATGGAGAGGTAAACTGGCTGGTCTGAGGTCTGACAGGTAGTTAGTAGTAGAGTGGGACCAAAACCAGGTATCCTGATTCTGAGTCCTGTGGTCTTCCCAGATCATCACCCACTATCTTGAAAGGAAGCCAAGATGTGCTTCTCCTTTGTGGCAAAGACCATGCACCAAACTCATTTCTTCTTGCTCAAGCTAGTCTTCCCAGTTTTCTTTGCAACTAGTTGTGGCCATGTGACTGAGTTCTAGCCAGTAGAATGTCTGTGGAAGTGTGAATGCTCACTCTCAGGCCTGGCCCATTAAAAACTTCCTTGCACAAGCCTCAAGCTCTTCCCCTATTTACTAACTAGATATTGATGCCCAGGGCAACCTCGGAAGCAGTGTGTTAAAGATGGAAGAGCATCCGTTATCCTGGAACCTTGAATGACTTTATAGAGAAGACACTCCTACCCCACATTCCCATCCCAATTATAAATTCTATTGTGTAAGCCACTGAGATTTGTGGCTGTGTTAAAGCAGCTATTATTATCTCAACTAATTGCACTTTGTCACCTTAAATCTGGAGAAAGGGGATTCAGTAAGACCAACTGAAAAACTTAATATGTGCCCCCTGCAATTGGACTTGAGTTTGACTCTTCTCCAAGAAATCTAGAGGATAAGGCTCTTACACAGCAGAACTGGGATGGATGGGTTGAGATTGGCCTGCATTCCCAGTATATATCAAGGCAAAAAGGATAAGGACCATTTGGCCATGCAGGAGAAAAAATCTGCCTGGAGCTGTTTTGACTCCTGTCTAAGTGGACTTTAAGGGAAGGAGATACTGATAATGAAGAGAGTCTCTGGGTGGTGGGAAAACCTGAGGTGGAAGAAGAAGCAACAGTAGAGGAACCAGTGCCAGTGACCCAGCATTGGAGCTGCAAGTCAGGAGGAGCCTCCAAAGAACCCTGAAATCACTCACAAAGAAAGAATCAAGTTTAAAAATTAGTTAGGCCAAGGGTAAGATGCCAATTTAAGACCCTATCATTCAAGTAAGAGCTTTCTGAGTCCCTTTCTTCTTCTCCCTCCCTGATGTTCCAATTCTGGAGAGGTCGAAGAGAAATGAAGCCAACCATGTACCTTTTCTCAAGGCAGGAAACCTTCCTATCATAGGTTTCTAACTGGTAAAGAAATGGAAAGGAGTCTTAACCACGAATGAAGATGGAAGTGTGGATTAATATATTGGAGTGGAAATTCTATTTTCTCAATCGAGTCTATGTTTTACCACAGACAAATTACATCAGAGACCAAATTACATCAGAGGGCCTGACAGAGTTTTTATCCAGTGGCAGGGGAAAAATTCCCCAGCTGATAAGGTTTTCAGGGTCAGTGGGAAACAAAGAATAAAGGTGATTATTTCATCAAGTGACACTTGTTTAAGGTGACACCACCAGTTCCAAGCAGCATGATAAGCTCTTGAAAAAGAGTATGGGTTGGATGTTAAGGAAGCACGTGTGAGGAGTACTGAATCCAGACCTGCTGGAAATGACATCAAAACTGGAACCTGATGGAAGAAGCAGAGTAAAGGTGGAGAAGGGCTGTCCTGACACATAGAACAGTGAGCAAAGGGGATTTTAAGGAGCTGAAAAACAAATGTACAATGACTAGAATGCAAGAAGCAGGTGGTCCAGAGTGTTGCAGAAGCCAGCTGGTAGTAAACATGTTGAGAAATTTGGATAAACCTGAGGGACCTTGGGAAGGCTTGGAAGGATTTTAAACAGAGGAATGGTGTGATCTGATTTGTGTTTTAGAAACATTTCTCTGGCTACCATGAATTGATTGGAGGAGGTAGGAGTGGAGGCTGGGAGACAGATTAAGAGGCTTCACAGGTGTGTGATTTTTTGCCAAGAGTGCTCATCTGCTATGTGTAAGATATTTAGGTTTATGTAGGGTCATGGATTGGTCCAGGAGGTGTATTGGAAGCACGAAGGACATAAAACCCTGTCAACCCCCACTGCTCTGCCTTCTGGAACTTTAGCTCTCTGATCACAAATTCCCCTATATCAGATATTGGCAAATGATGACCCATGGGCCAAATCTAGTTTATTGCCTATTTTTGTACAGCTCGCAAGAATAATTCCTACATCTTAAAGTGGTTAAAACAAAATTTTTCACTGCATGAAATTATATGAAATTCAAATTTGTGTCTATACACAAAGTTTTATTGGAACACAACCACACTCATTTATGTATCATCTATGAACCTTGAATGTTTTACACTTCAGTGGCAGAGTTGAATAATTGTGACAGAGACCTGTGGCCCACAAAGCCTAAAATATTTATTATCTGGACCTTTAACAGAAAGTATGCTCACCCCTGCCATGTATCCTCAGTCTATACTTAAAATATTTATTCTTTCACTTTCTCGTCTTAACTTATTAGAATCAACTTTGGCTTCATATTGCACTCATCTAGGGATCCTAAAAAGTTCTAATATGGGCCGGGAGGTGTGGCTCATGCCTGTAATCCCAGCACTTTGGGAGGCCGAGGCAGGCGGATTGCCTGAAGTCAGGAGTTCGAGACCAGTCTGGCCAACATGGTGAAACCCCGTCTCTACTAAAAATACAAAAAAATTAGCTGGGCATGTTGGCATGTGCTTGTAATCCCAACTACTCGGGAGGCTGAGTCAGGGGAATTACTTGAACCAGGGAGGTGGAGGTTGCAGTGAGCTGAGATCACGCCACTGCACTCCAGCCTGGGTGACAGAGTAAGACTCTGTCTCAAAAAAAAAAAAAAAGTTCTAATACATAGGATTAATTCTGAGAGATTCTGATTTAATCGGCCTGGGGATATGGCCTGAGCATTGGATTATTAAATATTTATCACATGGTTCTAATGTGTATCCAAGCTTGGAACCCCTGCATAATAAAAACCTGCCTGCCCTCAAGGGGATCTCTTAGGTGGACACTGTTTTGTTCCACATGTCACATACCTCAGGGCAGGATATGGGGTAGCATCTGTCCTGCTTCCAGGCCATGAATTCCTTTCCGTGTTTCAAAATTGTTAGGTTTGAGGGTTAGCCACTCAGCTCTGTATACCCTTGCCCTATACTGGTTTATCATGGAGATTTCTTCACCCATTTTATTCATTAATTTTACCATCTGACTCATAGTCTAATTTTTCATATAATTCTTGGTGACTTCATCATCAACATGAATGAACCATCCAGTGCTTGAGACCTTGAGTAGTTAAAACTACTCATCTTTTTTTTTTTTTTTTTTTTAGACAAGGTCTGGCTCTGTTGCCCAGGCTGGAGTGTAGTGGCACAATCTCGGCTCACTACAACCTCTGCCTCCCGGGCTCAAGCCATCCTCCCACCTCAGCCTCCTGAATAGCTGTGACTATAGGCGCACACCACCATGCTCTGCTAATTTTTGCATTTTTAGTAGAGATGGGGTTTTCATCATGTTGCCCAGGCTGGTGTTGAACTCCTGAGCACAAGCGATCTGCCTGCCTTGGCCACCCAAAGTGCTGGGATTACAGACATGAATCACTGCACCTAGCTAATTTAATGACCATTTTGTTGCCTCCTCCTCAACCACAAGATCTCATGACCACACCTTGGACCCCAGGACTGCCATCACATATAAAATCTCATGTTACTTTCCAACCTTAACTTCCCACCCTTCTAACTTACTTGTGGAAGTGTGCCCATTGCTTTCCATGTTCAACCTTACTTAAATCTTCAATCCAGTCATCATCCCTCTTCCTCCTCCACCAATTTCTTACTCTCCATCAACGCACTAGCTTTTCATCCTTCTTTGACCTGCCTAGATGCCATATTTATCTTTATAATCACTCATCTGTAATTTAGAGATGATAATGACAGGACACCCACTTGGTAGAGTTGTGATGACGATTAAGAGAGTTAATTTTTTTAGAGTACTTATGACAGTCCTTGGCATACATTAAGAAGCTCAATAAATGTTAGCTGAATGTCACTGGAGAAAACATACCCATAAGCTGACTCTTTTTATTCAAAACCTGTGATCATGAACCTTAAGTGAATATTCCACTCTGCTGCTGATCCTACTGTGTTTCATTGGTAAATTAGCCTTCCTACTCCTTAAGAGGACTCTTTCACACCACCCATTTTCTCAAAACTCTCATTTATCTATCCTCACTTCTAGCTGACAACTTTATCTTGTACTTTAGGATACATCTAGAATAAAATCCAGACTTCTTAGTATGAGTCATGTGATCTGTCTGCAGAATCTTGCTCTGACTTGCTGTAACTTCCTATATGTGGCTTTCCCCTTCAGTCTCCGGTCACCTCTGTAATACACCGAGCTTGCTCCCATTTCAGGGCTCTTGCGCGTGCCCTTCCCCCTGCCTGGAACACTTTTCCTCCACTCATCTCATGGCATTTATTAATGTTTTTGAGTCTATTTTAAATGCCATATTTTTAGACAGGTCTTTCTATTTACTCTATATTAGTTTTCTATTGTTTCCATAACAAATCACTGTAAAAGATAGAAGTTTAAATAATGCACATTTATTATCTCACACTTCTGGAGGTAAGAAGTCTAATATCAAGGTGCTGGCAGGACTGAGTTCCTTCTGGAAGCTCTAGGGAGGGATGTGTTTCCTTTGCTTTACGGGCTTCTAGAAGTCACCTACATTCCTTAGCTTGTAGCTGCTTTTTTTCCACCTTCAAAATGTGCAACAGTGGGTCATGTCCTTCTCATGCTGCCATATTTTTGGTTCTTCCTTCCATTTCCCTCTTCCACCTTTAAAGACCCTTGTGATTACATTGGGCCAACCCAGTTACTCCAGAATAATCTCTCTATTTGAGGATCGGCTGATTAGAAACCTTAACTTCCTCTGCAACCTTAGGCCTGCAACCTAACATATTCACAGGTTCCAGGGGTTAAGATGTAGACATTTTGGGGGTCATTATTCTGCCTATCACACTACCTAAAGTAGGCTTCCATAATATTCTCTTGCTTAGCTCTTGTTTACTTTCATGAAACTAATCACAAATTTGAATTTATTTCATTCTTTTCTTGTTTTCTTTTTCTATTCCTTATGAGAACGTATTCTGCAGTAGGGCAGGAATCTCTGTCTTGTCTTTGTGTCTGTAACAAATAATAAATGCTCAGCAAACACTGGTTTAGTTGATGAATGAATAAAGGAAGAGTTGTGGATAGGATGGAGCATGGAATTTAAATTGGAAAGAGATAAAGGTGAAACTTTGAAGAGGTAGTGGACATCCAGACATCAGAGGAGTAGCTAAGGAAAGCTGGAAGGTGGGAGGCTATGCACTGAGAGTAGGACATTGGAATGTATAATTTCATAGATGAAAAACACTTTGGGCGATTTTAATAGCTAGGGAAGTTATTCTTAATTATTCTGGGGGAGGTCATGGGGTCCTTTGAAAATAAAATAGGAAGTATGGGCTCTCTCTCTAGAAAAGTACACAACATATGCATAAAATTTTGCATTTGCTTTAGGAAGCCTACAGTTGTCCTCATCTTCAGTGAATGAGGGAGTGACTTGGAGGTCAAAAATAACATTATAAGGAGGATAAAGTTATAGTGGTTAGTGGTATGAGCCTTAAAATATGCTTCCTCCCAACACTCCATCATAGCACTTTAACTTATGCCAGAGTTGGTAATAGTGAGTGGGTTGCAAGTAAGAGACATATGGGCCACTTAGAATTGGCTACTGGCCCAAGATGGGGCAAAAGGAAGTGAGATTTTCACCCCCACCCCTTTATTTTAGGGTTGTAAGTATAATGTATGCTATAAAGTGACAAAATAACTACTCAAGTTATGAACACTGTTCTTCTGGGACCGCATGCTCTTTGAAAATGAAACTCTGGGGGAATGGGTAAGATAGCTGTAGCCATAGACTCATGCAAAGGGGATGATAAATGTTGAATCTGGGGCCAAGGGTCTTCTGACAACTGTTCTGAAAAGCTTATATTACACAATTCTCACCACAAAGCATGGAATGAAATTTGAAGCTTTTATGTGATCATGAGGAAAGAATCTCTTATTGTTTATTAACTCTACAGGGTTGAGAATGCTGAAAATGAGACACAGAGATAGCGTTTATAGTTGCTAGATTACAGTATCAGTTAGATTTACATCTTTTGTCAGGGCTGTGGCTAGTTAGAACATTGTTTGGGAAGGAGTGGAATCTAGGCAACTGAGATGAGGGTTTCCACGAGAATCCTGGGCATTTGGAAACTCTGGTTCTCCAAACTGCTCTAGGCACATCACACTACCTTTTCCTTAGGGGAGAAAACTGGCAGTTCTCCCTCATTCTCAGTGGCAGAGAGTACTGGTTATCCCTTAATACTCTTTTTCCCTTTCTTCTAGAGAAACAGAATTTCTGATTTTTTTAGGGGCCCAAGGCATCTCAGAGTAAAGATTCCATTTGTCAGACCCCTTGCAGTTCAGTGGGATGATGTAGCTAAATTTTGGCAAATGGGATAAGAGTGACTGGTGCAACTTCCAGGAATGGATTTTTCTCTTCTCTTCCTCTTTTCTCATTCTTACTGGTTAGAATTCAGATATGATAGCTCGGATCAAATCAATCTATTCAATCATTAGGAGCCTATTGGACATAATGGAACAATAAGATTAGAGAATCTGAGTTCCTGGCACCTTGGAATGCTATATCAGCTCTGGGCCACCTATCTGGACTTTTACATGAAAGAAATATAATCCTGTCTTGCTTAAGCTATTGTTATTTGAGGTTTTTGTTACTCTCATCTGCCTAATTCTTATCCTTCTTGTCATTCACTCAGTGAGGTAGGGGAGGAATCTTATGATTTTATCAAGTAACCTGCTTTATGAATTATGGTTCCTGTTCCTGTGAATCTTGCTTCTGCTGATTTAGAGGTCTTGATACCTAAAGGTGAAATTCTTCCATCAGTGACAGGAATAGGTCCATTGCATCAGAAGTAGAGACTGCCACCTGGCCTGTGTTAGGCTCCTCACAGTATTTGCAAACAGGAAAAGGTGGTTATGAAGTTGACTGGGTGATTCACCTTGATTATCAAGGAGAAGAGAGGTGGCTACTACGTTAAAAATGGGTGCAATCTGAGGAAGCCTTTATGGTGCCAAACCAAGTGGTCAAGGTTAATGTGTAATTGCTGTATCCCTGTACAGGAAAAACCACTGGGGGCTCAAACCCCCTAGAAGAGTCATGTCTCCTGTCATGACAACCTCAACTGGTTCTTCAGAGGTTCTGGTTAAAGGTCAGAGGAACATAGAGTGGATATTAGAAGTTATGGAAAACTATAAACATCAGCTGTAGTATTATGGCCAGCTGGAGAAATGAAGTTACAGCCTCTGCTTGCATCTTCTTTCTTACTGTATAACATTTAAAAAAGATTTTCTTGCGTTTTCACTTTTCTTCTCAGTTTACTTGGGGTTGTTTAACATTTGTTTATCATTTAACACATAGTGCAAACCAGAGAGATATAATCATGAGAAGTTCTAGACCTAGAGAGTTTGAGATGAGACACTAAATAACTCTCTCTCTCCTCTCTCTCTCTCTCCTCTCTCTCTCTCTCTCTCTCTCTCTCTGTCTCTCTCTCTCTCTCTTGTGTGTGGTGTATGTGTGTGTGTCCTGGGCAGCTACCAGCAATGGACCCATGGTAGTTTATTATTTTTATCTGCCTATTATGATTTACCTGACCCCCTTCCATTCCTTTTTCTGGTAACAGATGCTTGTTACCCCTGATACTGGTTCCAGGCTGGGCCTTCAAATAGTATCCACGGCCCTGGTTCCAGGGATAAGTTGGGCCATTGCAGTTCTTTATTCAGAACTTCTAAACTTGAGCCAGGCATGGGGTGGATCAAGGCTGTTAGAGCTGAATCACCTATGGTAATGGCCTTTGAACGAAGCACTGCAGGTTTCTGCTCCTTTGGGTTTCCAAGACACTTTGATTTGTATCTTCCCTATGCCTGACAGTTCAGTCTTCCTGCAATATTGAAATGATCTCAAGCTGCTCTCAATTTTATATTTATGTTAGGCAGGTAATTTTTTTCTGTTGCCTGCACCAAAAGACATTAACACAGGATCCATGAATTCCAAAGTTGGACATGGCTTCAACACCTTATTCTAGTGAAGTTCAGATACTCACACTTTACAAATAAGAGAGGCAAGTGACTTTACAGCAGCCAGAAAATTGGTGGGAGCCAGCACTAGCACCAGCTCATTGACTCTTTGTTCAGTACTCTTTGAACTAGTATATATTGTGCTTCGAAACGGCTTTCCTCTAATGAAATACACAAATGGGTTGTCTTTTTTTCAAAGCAAAGTGAATGTAAACATGATGGTACAGGCTGTGAAACAGGGAAAATGTGAATCATCTTTGTCCATATTGGTGCTTGGAAGCAAAATAGCAAAACATTAAAAGAAACACAACA
Organism: Rhinopithecus bieti; assembly: GCF_001698545.2. Classification (NCBI taxonomy): domain Eukaryota; kingdom Metazoa; phylum Chordata; class Mammalia; order Primates; family Cercopithecidae; genus Rhinopithecus; species Rhinopithecus bieti. The sequence continues at coordinate 24,302 of NW_016804555.1, read as the reverse complement.
AAACCTGCAAGTGTTGATTAAAGACAGAACAAATTGTCCCCCAAAGTTACAATGTAAAGAGGCAATCCTGAAAATTAAGCTGACAGCATATACACAGTGTGATTTTTTCATAATAAACTGACAGAGATCCCCAGTTCCACACATAAAATCAACAAAAGCACAAACTACAACACTAAAAGGAAGGATATTAAGAGCTGTTGAAAGAAAGTACAGGAAAAAAAAATGTAATGAAAATCCACCTTTTCTGACTTGGATATCCCTGGGTAGGTGGTTTGACTGGGGTGGGGGCGGGGGCGGGGGGGGGAATGAAGGGACAGAGAAATAGTGGGATCTACAAGTTAATTTCTAGTGTCATCCCAAGCAGAAGGTACATGACGCAGGCACAGTGGCTACCTTTTTCTACCTTTTGAATAAAAGAAATATGAAATAAAGATGAAGAGAAGTGCCACAAGAACGAAGGAGAGCTGACCCAACAGAAAAACCTTCTTGGAGACAAAAGGGTGGCCTATAAAAGGGCCTGGCATTGTGTCTATCTGTCTCCTCCTGGTACCACTCTGGGTGGGGGATTCTGTGTGTGCATAAGTTCCTCTTCTTCCTCTACTCCCTCAGTGCTTGATTCTTAGGAGATTCTCTTGATAGATTCTCTTCATGACTTTGTTGACACATTGCACAAATTCAAACCATTTTTTTCAATTCATTTTATTATATATAAGAAATGGCTTAACTTTCAGTAAACAGATGCAAAATACAGATGCCTCCTGCATTCACCAAGTCCTCGCCAATTAATAATGGCACTGTTTCTCAATGAGTTTTTTATTGCATCAGAATTCTTATTAACACAGCTTCTAGCTAGCCATACCAGCCACTCAGAACTGGTCTGTGTTGTAAACCCTGTTTGCACTTCTGGAAAATTAGAAGAGTAGGCTTTAGAGGCAGATGGGTGAGAATTTACCTACTAGGTAGCCTTGGGAAAGTAACTGAACTACTCTGAGCCTCATTGGTAAAAATGATGCATATGTTGTACTAAATCTTACCCTGGATTTGTTTTAATCAGGTATGGTAAGACACACAGATATGGAAATGATTGTCATGAATAGGACTTTTATGTTCAACAGATCCCTAGAAATAGGAGGTATATAGCACACTATGCAGGGCCACATGGGGGAAGTGCCAGACAGGGACAGGAGGCAAAAGGAGGGTAAAGGAAAAGAAAGAAAGCGCAGGACAGAGCATTTGTTGTGGTTTTCGTGGGAAGGAATGGGTAGTTATGTTGACCAGGTTTGGTATTGGCAAGTTTGAAAAAGTTTAGCTGGCTCCAGGATGTAGGGGCTGTCCTAGTTGTCTGGTGCCTGATCCTGGGATAATGTGGGTAGAGGAATGTTGCCTCCTGGTGTATCAAAGCCAGATAGAGGAGCTAGTTCAGAGTATGGGCTTTGGATTGGTTGGTTTGCGTATTACAGGCATGCTCCCGATGAACAAGTCCTTTACCGGTTTTAGGAATTAGCTAGCCCTGGGAGGGGCAGTCTCTCAGGATTAGCAAGTTCCCAAGATGTGAAACCATTATAAATTACAAAAAGTTTAAAAAAAAAAACCAACACGATTAATATAGTTGTCCTAAAGTTTAAAGAAACACGTTCAGCTGGATTGTATTTTAGGTATTAATTGTTTTTTCCTGCCTGTATTTCTCCTTCACTTCCCTGCTTCCCACACATTGTGCACGATGCAATGCCAAAGAAGAGCTAAGTGAGGGGAAAAGAAGCTGAAATACCCTGCAGAGGGTTTCCAGCTTTTGTTTTTAAATGCACAAGGCTATCAGACAATGTAGAGGTTTTCCAGAGGAAGTAGAATTGTGGAAGAAACAGAAGGCCTAGAAAAAGCAAGAGGAAGGGAGGGGCTTTCCTCAGATGGAAGAAAAAAGATTCCCTAGTTCCTCTAGAGGTTCTGCATGTCTTTGAGAAGCAGGGATCCAGGACCTACTTCCTGACAGGACCCCAGAGAAGAATGGCTGCAGGTACATGCATCTCTAGGTGGGGTTTCCTGCATTGGCCCTGTTTAGGGAGCATTGGAAGATGGAGTGAGCCACTGGATGAGAAATGCCATGTCGGCTGGGACAATGGATACACCTGAGGGACGCTGTGTGCATACATGACCCAGGCTGGAGGACTCTAGTACTTTGGCACTGTGTATTGCCTCTTGGATTGCCAACACCCAAAAGATGACTGAGGTGAAATGCCATGCCAGCCTGGTAGGATGGGATCTCAAAATAAATATTGATTTATAGAAAATAGAAAGGTCCACTATTTCATGCACTCTGAGTCTGGACTGAGATTTATATCTGCTATATCTGTGAAGCACCTAGAACAGTGCCAGGCATACAGTGAACACCTTCAACCACAGATGCTGTTATTAGGAAAATTACTTGAATTCTTTTGTAAAAAAAAAATCCGTTACAATGTGCATAACTGTCCCAGTAAAACTACATTTTTCTCTTCATGCTCATTGTTCTCTACTTGCTCCCACCCCAGACTCATTTATTCCCGTTTTTCTGCTGCATTCTGCCCCAGAAGGCTGACTTTTATGGGCTGCCTGGCCCAGATTCCTTTGCTATCGGGCTCTGGGGTTGGGCTGACCAGGGGGAGTTACCGGCAGGAGCTGGGAGTGTGGGAGAGATAGAATTGGGGGCTTTCTTACCGGCTTCCTCCTTGCTCATCACCAAGGGTCTGGTTGCATCCCTGGGTGACCACAGCTCCTGCTGGGTGGCTCCCCCTTCACCTGTAATCACAATGATTTCTCCCTTGCTTGTTCAGGCCCCAGAGTGGGGATGGGATGGCTTTCTCCTGTGATTAGTTCCTTAAGCTCAGCACTCTGTTGGTTCTCTAATGCCCATTCCTCTCAGGGAAGTCCCTTCATTACATTCTCTCCATTTGAAACGTCTAAGTAGAATTGTTTTTTGCTAAGACCTTGACCAATAACATAAGCAAGATTATTCTTTTGGTTGTTTTTCTGGCAATGGGAATGGTTATAGTGATCTGGTCACTTTGTCCAACTCAGATTCCATTAAGACCCATGGCTCCTATCAGTAAGTATGAAGGCTGATTGAGATTCTGAGTCAGCTGGCACTGTGGGGCAATGTTTGGTGGAACATGGGAAGATGTATAGTCAGGGCCTTAAAAAGTCTTAGCAGCAATTTGACCTGGGTTCAAGTTTCATTCCTCCCTGTGACTTACTTGCACCTAGGTAATTTAAATAGCCTAAGTGTTCATTTCTTTGTCTATATTGTGTGCTTCATATTAGTATTCACCTCCTAGGGCTATGGTAAAGATAAGTAAGATAATGATGAAAAGAGCTGAGCACATATGTATTAACTTCAAGTATGTGAATGTGGTTAGAGGTGTTGCTCTTTGGCATCAGCACTTGGTTTCCATAAAGCCAAACCCTTGTCTTAGCTGCCTTAACATCTTGCTCTAAGCTAAAAAGGTACAGGTTCTCCCATCCTGGGAATACCTACGGTAGAGTGAGACTAACAGTTCAAAGCCCTTGCCTTATCTGTACAGCACAAAAACTTCCAGAAACGGAGAATGTATTCAGTTCTTGATAGTCACTTCCTGGGTGTGACTTTTGAGGCAAAATGAAAGTCTGCTCCAAGCTTCATGGCTTCATTGAATCTCTGATGCCTCAAAAGCCCTTTCATAGATTGCATAGTGAGACACGAGGCCCAAGCTGACCCGTGGTTGAAGAAGCAACCCAGCTTCTAATTCTCACTGCTATACAAATGACCTACAACTGAGCCTGTCTTGAACACATGCTGTGATGAAGTCCTAGAGGAGAGGTTTGGGGTTCTAGGTGCTCAGAAGGGTGGGAGATAATGGAAGGAATAGGCAGCTTCTCTAGGGAATTTTCTAGGAGGAAAATCATTGAGGAAGGTTAACTTGAGGCTCATTTGGGTTAACAATGTGGCACTGGCAGAGTCTTTTCTATGCAGGAAAAGGAGTCTGGGTAGTGATTCTCAACACTAGCTGCACCTGGGAATCATCTGGGGAGCTATAAGAAATTGATTCTTGGGTTCCACCCCAATTCCTAGAGGGCAGTGGCTACCTTGTATTACTAGATAATAGCCCTCTCTTAGGGCCCTTTATGTACAAATATCTGTTTGCCTTTCAGGTTTGTATCTCTGTTCACTTTACAGGAGGAAGTAAGTCTTGTTTTGAGGACTTATTAGTACTAGTCAAGATCATTTGTTAGTCAAATACTGACATAGGTTGGATATTTGTCCCCTCCAAATCTCATGTAGAAACGTGCTCCTAGTGTTGGAGGTGGATCCCTCATGAATGGCTTGGTGCCATTCTCATCCTCTCAGTAATGAGTGAATTCTCGCTCTATTAGTTACCATGAGATCTGGTTGTTAAAAAAAGTCTGACACCTCTTCTCTTTTCTCTTGCTTTCTGTCTCACTTTGTGATACACTGACACCCCCGTTGCCCTCTGCCATGTTTGTAAGCGTCTTGAGGCCTCATCAGAAGCAGATGCTGGCACCATGCTTCTAGTACAGCTTGCAGAATGGTGAACCAAATAAACCTCTTTTCTTTATAAATTACCCAGTCTCAGGTATTCCTTTATAGCAACACAAAATAGACTAACACAAACACTAAGGGAAACAACTCATACCTTTGGTGTTTCTTGCTGTAACCCACCATGCTCCTCTGACTTTGGGACAAGTAAATGAGTAGGGAAGAATAGGGAGGAGGAAGAGCTTTGCCATCTGACAATCAACAGTTATTCCATTCTCCTCCCCTCCTTGATGAGGATTTCCAAGCACAGAGGTCATCTGAGCTGGTGCATCTGTGTTAGCACTCCTGTCTCTTGGCTACTCCTGGTGTTGAATTGGTTTCTGGTTTAGTAGCTGGAGTTTTGCCTCCTTCCCTTCCTCTCATGTCCCCTTTCCTTTCCACCTATCTCCCTCCTTGGATTTACCAGCCCTCAACATAGTCCCTGATACTCAGCAGAGAATGAATGTATTCATGAGTGAGTACATGGATGCATATGCCTGTCCTCCTTGCTGTGGGACTCTCAGGGGACTGTGCTCCAGTGAGTCACTGCCCTCGTGTGCAGGGCTCATCATCACCAGCATATAGATTCTCAGCAGGAGCTCAGCCCCCAGTGGGAGCTTCCTTAGCTGAGGTCCCTGTTACCTGATCCTCTTTCTGCCCTGGCTAATATTCTCTGCCACAGTCTGTCACAGTGGCCAGCCTGTCAAGCCCTGCCAGGTGGAGACCCTTGGTCCCGCTGAGAGATGTCAAAATGACCATCCTGTGGGCCTTTGCTAAGGCAGGGAGGATGCTTTCATTTTAAATGACATTTTGATACGAAAAATAGAAAGTGAAACAAAGCATGACAATCAAGCTGGGATTCTAAGCTAGGTGAATGGGAAATCTTCTTGGCTCTGGGTGCTAAATAGTTCTTGTAAGCTTGGGTGAATGGTCACCATCTCTGGGCCTCAGTTTCCGAGTATGCACATTTAGAAGGAAATACATGATTTCCAAGGTCTCTTCCAAGATTTGTTCTCTATACTGCTCTGCTACCATGCCTCTTAGACAGATGTTACTTTGCTGACCGCTAACCACCAGCTGCTCTAATTGGGGCCCAGGAGCCTGTAGTAGGAAAAATGCCTAAAGTGTTCTGTGGGAAGACATTCCCAGCTTGAGTAAAATCTCTGTCTTCTGATGGAGGCCATGGAGTCCCTGGGTCATGCCCCTTGCTTCTGGTGCTAAATGTTCTTGAAAGGGAATCCTTTTAGAAGCAGGGGCTTAGCTGAGCTGAGGAAGGTGACTGGGCTTATAAAACAGAGCTGGATTTGGAGGAGACTTAGAGCTTCCCTCACCCTGAGTCCTTCATCCATCCACGTCTTTCCTACAATACAGGTAGGCCAGTGGACACCAAACTCCAGGTCTCATTTATCTTTTTTCTCTCCAGATGCCCTGGCAAAGACCAGGTTACAACCCAAGGATACATTTGAATTGAGATAGCATATGGCAGCAAATCTTTAATAAATGATGGCATTGATATTATAGCTCTGTTAGAGTAATTTACTCCTTACAGTAATTTTGACTCAGTTTGTTCTATGCAGAGTGTTATTTTAATCATCCTTTCAGTTATTATTGATGAGGGCTCTTGGGAAAAAAATTAGAAGATTCATTTAAAATTATCCCCCATGAATTTAAAACAAGAATAGGGATGTGAATACAGACTAAAACAAATCAAGGGCTACCATAGATATATTAAAAGATTGTTGTTTGCTACCATAGATACATTAAAAGACTATTGTTTGATACATTGGGGACATAATGGTAGCACTAATGGCAAGGTTCAGGCATACTCTTTATTATTCAGCTTGTCCTGAGATCGCCCCTTCCTCTCTCCTGGCTCCTGCCTCTTCCCTCATCACTGCCTTTGTGCCTTCCCTCATCACTGCCTTTGTGCCTCTGCTCATGCTCTTTCTTTGTTCTGTTATACTGGGCCCATCTAAAGCTCCCTAGTCCAAAGGATCCTTTTGATTCTCACCTTTCCCAGCTTTCTTTAAAACTGACGTCTCCATCTTCAATGGCCAGGGCAATATTATCTGTAAACATGTAAACATGCTCATAATGTTAAGAGGGGTTTCTGTTAGTTTCCCAACATACTAATAGTTACTCTGAGAAGGGCATGGAGTTTTATGAACAAAGATCTTTGAGGAATGCTGAGCTAAAGGTAAAAGTTTTTTTTTTTTTTTCCAGCATTTACCACAGCCTTTAATATACTGTTGTGCTTTGTTGTGAACCTCCCAATAGGAAGACAGAGTATGCGGCTTTTTCCAAAGTCCCTTGGTTTACCTCCAGTAATGGGGATACTTAATGTAAGATTCATGGAATAATATGAAAAACATAAATATTTCTAAAAATTATATAGTTACACTGCTGGAGGTTATGGAGATTGAGATATCGTTCAAGATCTGGAGGGCTCCAATGAGGTTTCAAGTTGTTTATATCCAGAGGTTAGGGACTCTGGTATCCTTTTAGAAATAGAACTCACATACTCACTGGGATATACTCCTATGCCACTACTATGCTTCATTCTCTGTCTCCAATTCAACTCAATTTTCATGGGAAAGTTAATTTGTCTGAATCAGCTAATAACTTCTGTCTCTGGTTGGACATACTCTTGTGCCAGGCCATGAGAAAGACCACTAAAAAAAGGTGAGTGTGCTCCCATTTGGTCTTTAATACAGTCAGTGGCCCCTTCTGCACAAAGTCAGCTTAAGCACCACTTCCCTAAGCAGGGGCTATCTGTCAGGCAACTCTAGTTAAGAGGAAGACTGGAAGAGGCTGACTCACAAGTGAACTAGGATAGTTCACTCCTTGAGCACAACACACACACATGCAAACACACACACACACACACACACACACACACACACACTCCACTTTTTTCCCTTTATATCTATTTCCAAAGAGACCACAGCTAATATGACCTAACTATCAAGCCTGCAACTGCAAAGGCACTCTCATCCCCATCTGGGAAGCAGCACAAAGTCATGGCAGATGGTGTATGTCGAGTTTCAGTTGTCTTGAAGCCTCAAGTGATCAAGTCCACAGTCTCTGGGTGATTTGCTTAAAGCAAATCACCCCCTAGGAGGGGTCGGTGAATTATGGTTTTAGTGTTGAAATGCATCTTATGTCTTTCAGATAGTGAGTGCATTGATTGCTTTGCATCTGGATTAGTGGGTATCTAGATAGTACTTGCAAGTGTGCAGCAAATTGTTATGATAAAACACACCTTTTCAGTCAAAGCAAAAAAAATCTCTTTTTAGGTTTGAAGGAAGGAAAGATTAATTATATTTAGGCTATCTTGTAGACGAGTGCTTCGCTTTGGAGCTTGCCGATAGGAGTTCAGATGGGTTACAGGCATCTTTGCTTCTTTACTTCCATATGGCCTCAGCTGACTCTCTAGGAAATATGCTGCCAGAGATGCGCACCATGGGCTGTCATTTTCAAGACAGTCAACCAACCCAGCATTCAGGCTTTGTAAAAGCAAATTTTCTAGTAGTCCTAGTTTTAGAGCAGTTGGAGAATGTGATCATATATGTGAGTTTGAATTTATCGAGGAGCTTCAAGTTCTATTATGGGAGAAACCATCTTATGTGTCATAAATTGCATGTCCCTGGCTTCTAAACATGATATTCAGTGGGAATGATTGATGAATTTGTACCAAGTGCTGATAAATAGAGAGTAGGATGAGGAAAGCTGAGCAGGGCAGCAGAAGTTAGCACTCCAGGCCAGGGGATCCAAGACATTTGACCATTGCCTATGCAGACTGGCTGGCGTCAGTGTCCAAAGGGTCTGATTTATGGATGCAGATGTGGCAAAACACAACTTTGAAGTTTTACTAAGCAGTGATGATTCTGATTGATTCTCTGTGTTAAGTTTAAGTATGTGTCTGGTGGAAGCCATATAGCATGGCTGAAAGTGAACACATTTGGGAACCAGACAGACCTGGAACGGAACTTGGATCTTACCACTTGCTAGATATTTACCCTGTATTAGTCAGTCCTCACATTGCTCTAAAGAGATACCTGTGACTGGGTAGTTTATAAAGAAAAGAGGTTTAATTGGCTCATGGTTCCAATGACTGTACAGGAAGCATGATGCTGACATCTTCTCAGCTTCTGGGAAGGCCTCAGGGAAACTTTCGATCATGGCAGAAGGCAAAAGGAAAGCAGGCACGTCTTACATGGCCAGAGCAAGAGCAGGTGGGTAGAGATGCCACACACTTTTAAACAATCAGATCTCATGAGAACTCACTATTGCCATGATAGCACCAAGGGATATGGTGTTAAAACATAAGAAACTGCCTCATGATCTAATCAACTCCCACCAGGCCATACCTGGTGATCATGATTTGACATGAGATTTGGGCGGGGACATAGATCCAAACCATATCAGGCCCTTAGATTTACTTTTGCATAAATCTCTAGGAGTCTCAATATTCTTGTCTGCAAAAAGAATATAATAATACCAACTTCACAGTTTTTCTTGTTTACATTACAGGATGGTGTTTATGCAAAAGTTTAGAAAATACCATAAACTTCATTGGCTTTCAGTAAACTTCTCTCTTTTTTCTCATCAGCGTGTAGGGGGTTTTGTCTTTTAGTTTACAAAACCAGTGGACTTAAGTTGGTACACATATCTCCTCTCACTTCTCCCTTTCCACCTCATTCCTTGTTCCCTTTTATTAATCAGAGAAAAATAATGGGGAAACAGTTGTAGCAAGAAGCTCAAATCTTGCTTGACATGTTTCATTTTTTTTTTTGAGTTCTTATAACTCAGTTATTTTTGGTATTATCCTGCTTATTTTAGGAGTATATCCTCCGCTCCACTATTCCCTGACTTTAAATTGCCCCATCCCAGGCATATACTCAAAACTCAACTCGGAAGTTTTACTTGTACATGACCTAAGAAGACATTCTATGAGAAGACATCTTTCCCAATAAAATAAAAATCATTTCTGTTGATTCTCTTAGCACAGCTGAAGCAGCTGGAATTCTCAAGCACTCCTAAATGTTAGAGGACAACAAATATGAAATAAAAACAGAAGAATAAAAAAATGTTGGTTTACATACTTCAGATTTCTGATCCTGCCACAAGTAGTCTTCATTCAAGGTTTTCAGGCCCTGTGCTTTGATTCTTCCTGATAATCAACACAAAGTTGTGTGTGTGTGGGCAGGGTGTGGGGAGGACAGAAGGATGGGGAATAGTGTGTGTGTGGTGGAGGGATTGACGCAACTTTACAGGCTGTGAGCTCCTCATTCTCACATACTTGTTTCTCTTCATTTGGAGGTGACAACTAACATGAGCCACCAAGATATATCACGGCCACTTTTTCACTTTGTAGTCCCCTGAAGGTTCAGACTTCCAGTTTAACAGGCAATAGCTTACATTCCCAACTAGTTAAAGCCAGGAGTGATTTAGCCTGTAGGTGAGCTCCTTCCTTTTTCACACAGGGAAAGGTCTTCCTTTTGCAAGCTCTAATGATAATGGTCATAGCATCTGTATAATTACAATATTCACACACAGCATCTAATGTCTTTCCCACGATCTCTCAAGTGGCTGGCAAAGGATGATATAGAGGAATCCAGCTGTGGAGTCCAGTCAAAGGAGAGGCTGGAGGGATTAGGCCAGAAGGTCAGAGTTTCCCTGTGGGAAAACTGGGGTTAAAGGAGAACTGGACTTATAGCTCCAGAGACAGGACACCCCCCAGGAGTGTTGGTTGTCATACAGGTGTGTCATACAGGAGCTAAAAAATCATCATCCCCAAGTTAGAGACCAGGTGCTTGGGGGCCAGACCGTGCCTGGGCCTCATGTGATGGTGGGGTAGGGACATCTATAGGATTAGTAATTCTGGACTTTGTGGACACAGGCCTTGGCAGGGCTGACCTTGAACTTTCAAGGGGCAGAGGTTGTTAATGGCAGCTGGGGAGACAGTGCTGGGGTAATAACTGGACCTCTCTCTTTTGGTCTTGCTCTTAGCTCTCTGGGATTCTTTCTAGAAAAGGTTCTAGTCTTTTCTTTATTTTCCCAGCTCTTCCTTAGGCCTAGATGCATAAAATTCCCTTGAGTGCCTGTTAAAATTGCAGTTTCCTGGGACCCATTCTAGTGATTCTCATTCTTTAGGTCTGAGCAAGTGCCCAATAGTCTGAAATTTTACCAGCCACACCAGCCAACTCTGAAACAAGAGTCTTTGAACCCCACTTGACAAAGGTTACCTTAGAGAGCTACAAAATCTAGACCTGGATTTTATTTGCCTTTATTTGAAGGAGTATTAAAATAATCCATTCTTAAGAATGTCCATTTATAACTGTTGGCTGAACATGAACTTGCAGTTAACTTTCTGACTATATCATGGGCATTAGTCAGGAGTTAAAACTGGTGTAAGGTTGTATGTTCTCACTCATAGGTGGGAATTGAACAATGAGAACACTTGGACACAGGAAGGGGAACATCGCACACTGGGGCCTGTTGTAGGGTAGAGGGAGGCGGGGGAGGGATAGCAATAGGAGAAATACCTAATGTAAATGATGAGTTAATGGGTGCAGCACACCAACACGGCACATGTATACATATGTAACAAACCTGCACATTGTGCACATGTACCCTAGAACTTAAAGTGTAATAAAAAAGAAAATAAATAAATACATTTAATTTAAAAAACTGGTATAAGGAAAAGCTATCATTTTCATTCACCAGATACATACGTGTGTAGTTCATGGCACTACACTTATCTGTGTGCACACACAGAGTTCATTTATCTTGAGTCTGAGTAGCAGAGATTGCCGCTCAGGAATTAAAGCCTATTTCTATAAATTGATAGTGGCTGCTGCTGCCCCTGACTGTGGATTGAAATGAACAATCAGAAATGTTAATGTTTCTCTGTTTGTGTCATTATTGCTGCAGTGTGATGTTTCCCAGCCCCCTCAGCTCCAAACTCTAAATGCCGTTGAAATATTTTTATTTAATGAGGCTATGCATTGCAAATGTTTCCAAGGTATTAAGATACACAGGGCTTCAAAGTTTAATCATTTCTTCTTTCAGGTGTGGAGCAGAAGAAATGTTTAAGGAGACTAGGTTGACTCTGTTCAGCTATGTGATGGGCAGCCTCTGGCTTCCTTGCTTGTAACACTTGATGAGGACGCTTCTGGAAAGTCTGGGCTCTTCTGGAAGGGCGTGGTGCTGCTATAGCCTGAGATGGTGGTGCTGCTGGCTGATTGTGCTGATGCTAGGTTAGCCTTGGGATTTAATTCTATATTTTTATTTTTTTCAGATCTCTCTTTACGTCATTATGTTTAGAGGTCATTTGTTATGTGGTTGATGAAGGCCAATTCTACATATGTATTCAGTAGTAGTACTGATGTCTGAGATCTTGTTCCTGCCTGTCACTAGCCAGGTGTGTGACTTTAGACAAATCCCTGCGTCCTTAGTTTTCTCAGCTTAAGACCGGGGATGGTATTTGTCTTATCTTCAAAGTCTTTGGGAGGGTCAAATGAGAGACTTGGTGGGGAACTTCTTGGGGCAACATTAACTTGACCCAAATCCAAAAAGTACTGTTATTTTAGGCCTGGTTTTAATAGAAAGCCATGGTGGAAAAATGTATCACAGTCTTTATTTTGATGCTTAATAACCAGAACCCAGTTCAAAATAAATATCATTTTTATAAAGTTAAAAAATTATATCCAGCAGCATTTGGAATCTCCTCTCTTCTTGATAATGATCTGTTTCTTGGTTTTCAAAATATGTGATTCCCAGGAATCTCTTATCTGAGGAACTCAATGTATGAATGAGTTCATTTATCCGTACCACCAGCACAGGAAGTAACCAATAAAATCTAAAGAACATTAAATAATCATAGCTCTAGAAAGAACAGTGGTTCCAATGGTGACAACAGAGATGAAGAACTTGCTGTGATCTATAAGGAACTTAAACAAATTTACAAGAGCAAAACAAACAACCCCATTAAAAAGTGGGCAAAGGATATGAACAGACACTTTTCAAAAGATGTACATGTGGCCGATGAACATATTTTAAAAAGCTCAATATTATTGATTATTAAAGAAATGCAAATCAAAGCCACAGTGAGATACCATCTCACACCAGTCAGAATGGCTATTATTAACAAGCAAAAAAATAACAGATGCTGGCGAGGTTGCAGAGTCAAGGGAACAATTATACACTGTTGGTAGGAGTGTAAATTAGTTCAACCATTGTGGAAAGCAGTAGGGCGATTCCTGAAAGAGTTGAAAGCAGAACTACTGTTTGACCCAGCAATCCCATTACTGGGTGTGTACCCAGAGGAATATAAATCATTTTACCATAAAGACACACACATGTAAATGTTCATTGCAGACTATTCACAATAGCAGACATGGAATCAACCTAAATGCCCATCAGTGACAGATTGGATAAAGACAATGTGGTACATATACACAAGGAATACATGCAGCCATAAAAAAGAATGCAATCATGTCTTTTGAGGGAACATGGATGGAGCTGGAGGCTATTATCTTTAGCAAACTAACGTCGGGACAGAAAACCAAATATCACATGTTTTCACTTATAAGTGGGAGCTAAATGATGAGAACTTATGAACACAAAGAAGGGAACAATAGACATGGGGCCTACTTGAGGATGGAGGGTGGGAGGAGAGAGAGGAGCAGGAAAAATAACTATTGAGCACGAGGCTTAATACCTGGGTGATGAAATAATCTGTACAACGAACCCCCATGGCACGAGTTTACCTATATAACAAACCTTCACGTGTACCCCCAAATCTAAAATTTTTTGAAAAAGAACTTGCTGTGGAATGCCAGTGTTGTCATGGAATATTTAAAGCAGGAACCATAAAGCTATTTATCAGCTGGGTCAGTGGTGGCTTCACACACACCCCTTAGGCAATTAAAAACATCTGCAATTTAGCATATACTAAGTATAAATCAGTCGATTAAATGTCACAACATCTGTCCCATCACTAGGAAATATCTGTCTCAAAAATAGATGGGTAGCTGGGCGTGGTGGCTCATGCCTATAATCCCAGCACTTTGGAAGGCTGAGCGGGGTGGATTGCTTGAGCTCAGGAGTTCGAGACAAGCCTGGGCAACAAGGAGAAACCCTGTCTCTACAAAAAAAAAAAAAAAAAAATTACAAAAAATTAGCCAAGCATGGTTGCCAGTACCTGCAGTTCTAGCTACTCGGGAGGCTGTGGTGGGAGGATCACTTGAGCCTGGGAGGTCGAGGCTGCAGTGAGCCAAAATCACGCTACTGCACTCCAGTCTGGGCAACAGAATGAGACGTTTCAAAGAAACGTTTCAAAGAAAAAGGAATAGGTTGTTTAATGTCTTTGTCAGTATCTGCAGAGTTGAATTGCGTCAATATTAGGTTCATTCAGGTGGGAGTAATTAAAATACTGTCACTAGATTAGGAATTGGTGGTGACAAAGGTTTTGGTGCAGAATCTACCACTAACATCCCATTAAGTTACCATTTCTCTGTTCTAGATGTACCATATGACGCAGTCATCCCATTACTGGGTATATACCCAAAGGATTATAAATTATTCTACTACAAAGACACATGCACACGTATGTTTATTGCGGCACTATTCACAATAGCAAAGACTTGGAATCAACCCAAATGTCCATCTGTGACAGACTGGATTAAGAAAATGTGGCACATATACACCATGGAATACTATGCAGCCATAAAAAAGGATGAGTTTGCGTCCTTTGTAGGGACATGGATGCAGCTGGAAACCATCATTCTTAGCAAACTATCACAAGAACAGAAAACCAAACACCACATGTTCTCACTCATAGGTGGGAACTGAACAATGAGATCACTTAGACTCGGAAAGGGGAACATCACCCACGGGGGCCTATCATGGGGAGGGGGGAGGGGGGAGGGATTGCACTGGGAGTTATACTTGATATAAATGATGAATTGATGGGTGCTGACAAGTTGATGGGTGCAGCACACCAACATGGCACAAGTATACATATGTAACAAACCTGCACGTTATGCACATGTACCCTAGAACTTAAAGTATAATAAAAAATAAATAAAAAATAAAAAATAAAAAAATAAAAACAGCACATTGGCAACTCAATCTATCTCAAGATTTTTTTAGCGCATTAAATGTGAAATTGTGAACAAATATAAGGTATTATTTTGATTTTCTAAAAGTTGTAGGGATCTCTGAGTTCATTCTTTAAAACAGTTGTCTTTGAGATATAACATGCATTTCATAAACAGCATACATCTTAAGTGTACATGAGCTCATTAATTTTTAAAATTTTATTTAAAAATTTAAATTCTTTGAAAAATGTTCTCTGCTGTGCCTTATGTGCTTGACCAAGAAGGTGTTATTACAGTAGGTTATGTGTTAAGATTGGATTCATCCAGGCATTAAAGCTGATATAATAATATTACTGGACAGAAATTAGCTTCGTGTGCACCTGTCTCTAATCAGTATTGTGTATGTGTATTTAAGCACTTACATTTGTGAATAAAAGACCAAAATTATGAGTTGGGGTAAGTGTGTGTGAGACCAAAAATAGGTGTTATGATGAGGGGGAGAGAGAGGGGGGAGAGAGAGAGAGAGAGAGAGAGAGAGAGAGAGAGAGAGAGAGAGAGACAGAGACAGAGAGAGAAGGGTTATTTCAACTACAAGGGGCAAAGACCCAGTTAAGAAGTAAAAGGATAAGGCTACATGTTTCTTAACCTCAGTTGGAATGGAAAACATCCTAGGATCTGGGGAGCAGATTCTTCATCATCATAGGCTGCTGCCTGGTGTCTTTTTAAGACTTTTTAAGACATGGTATGACTGCTCCTCTATTCATTACTCATAGTTTCTTCTGTTTCATAAATATGTGCCTTGCTCATGATTTCAACATGCCTTGACTTTACCTTTCCATTAAAGCATCTTTTCAGCTTTGGCTTTTACTAATAATGGACCAATCTTTTCCTGTGTTTCTTAGTTCAAATTTCAGAGAGAAAAAATGTTTTGTATAGGCTGCTAACCAGCCTACTGTTTGTCTTTGGGTTGAGAATTTCACCTCTGGCCCCATAAACTATGACCAAGGCATGGGTGGGGGAAGTCACTTGTGGGACAAAACATAGCAATCTATGTCTCTCTTGAGCAGGGACCGTAGGCTGCAAAGTGTCACTAGAACACGTGGAAATTAAGAGCTTTATTTTTTATTATTGAGCCAGAGTGGTCTTGCTTTGTCACCCAGGCTGGAATGCAGTGGTGTGAACATGGCTCACTGCAGCCTCATCCTCCTGGGCTCAAGTGATCCTCCCTCCTCAGCCTCCAAGTAGCTGGGACTATAGGTGCATGCCACCACACCCAGCTAATTTTTGTATTTTTTTGTAGAGATAGGGTTTTGCCATGTTGCTCAGACTGGTCTTGAACCTCTGGGTTCAAGTGATCTGTCTACCTTGGCCTCCCAAATTGCTGAGATTACAGGTGTGAGCCACCACACCTGGCCAACAGCTTTAATATTAGTGAAACTGGACTGGGGCACTGGGTACCTTAATTGTCACAGTAGATAGCAGGACTCTTTGATAAAAGAAGGAAAGGATAGGAAAAAGAGAGAGTGCTACAATAAAGGGGATTAAATTTTTCCCACTCATTCTGTAGAAACAGGACTTGTTCAGTGATGAAAAATCATGAACCAAGATAAGTCAGCTGAACAGGTCACTATGGTGGCATGGCTCACAGATTTACCATAGGGTGCTAGCTGCCAGAGAGGAGCTCATATTGTGAGAAATGAGTTAACCCTGGCAGATGTCGCTTCATAAAGAAAGCCCTGACTCATAAAACAGCATTCAGATGCAAGTGAGATGGACGGCTTCTGCAGGCTCAAGTATCCCAGAAATTCCCATGTCTCTGTGTAGTTTATCCTTAGTGTTGAAAATACGTGTGTGTCATACGTATTTTCTAATTATCTTAATATAATTCTGTAAAATGAAGGCTTTTCCAGTATTTTAGATGTATCCAGGAGAAAAAGGAAAAGAGAGTAAGCTGGAGAGAGGGTATTATCCCTGGCATTATTCCAAGAATCAGAATGCCTGGAAGAATTCAGAAAGGTAACATGGAGGGAGGTGCTGCCTGCTTATATTTCTAAGAAAGTAATCTCGATTTGACATTGAGTATATGAATAAGATTAGAGGAAATTAAGTAGAGGCTGTAGCAAGACATACTTTGAATGTTTGCTTAGCCAGAGACAGGTCCCTCATGAGCCTGTTGTCACCGAAATCCCATTTGTGCATCAGGAAGCAGGAGGCCCCTTCTGTCCTATTATACATCTTTGGGGGATGAGGGCAGTGCTGAGCAGTCCCAGCTCCTTATTTCCAGCCATAGTGCCAGCCTCTCCACTTCTTCCATTTTAGCTTGCCTTAGGCCTGCCCTCATTCTTGCTCCAGTGAAACAGCCAGGTTAATGCCTTGGTTTACAAATCTGTCTGTGCCACAAGCAGCTCTGGATGCCACATGGCTGCACCAGGTCTCCCTGGCAGCATGTGTCTGGAGGATTACCTATCTGGAAGTCTTACAGTTGCCTAGAGCTCTGGAAGATTCTCTTTTCTGGAGCATCAAGGAGGTTAGGGCACAGAGAAGAAAGAAGTAGTTAAAAACACTACCTATTGGCTGGGCGCGGTGGCTCAAGCCTGTAATCCCAGCACTTTGGGAGGCCGAGACGGGCGGATCACGAGGTCAGGAGATCGAGACCATTCTGGCTAACACGGTGAAACCCGGTCTCTACTAAAAAATACAAAAAACTAGCTGAGCGAGGTGGCGGGTGCCTGTAATCCCAGTTACTCGGGAGGCTGAGGCAGGAGAATGGCGTAAACCCTGGAGGCGGAGCTTGCAGTGAGCCGAGATCCGGCCACTGCACTCCAGCCTGGGCGACAGAGCGAGACTCTGTCTCAAAAAAAAAAAAAAAAAAAAAAAAACTACCTATTGTCAGAAGCATTTACCGCCTGTAGATGTGAGTGATTTTCAATACATAAAGCCATCTGGGGGTGCTGCGGTTACAAGAGATGCACGTCCCTTTCCTGAGCATGTCTGCTGCAAGTCCATGGTAGGTCTGGGGGCTCACAAGCAATCAGACAGCCGTTAAGTGATAGCTCCTCCAAACCAGGAGATGTAGATGGCAAAGTCAGTCTGTCATTTTGAAGCCACTGGCCAAGCCTGTGCTTTTCTCAGCAAACCCCGGGAGCTCAGTGGAAAAGCCTTCTGCTGCTCTGTCTTCAGCTGGACCTTTGCTAAGGGAGGGTAAGGATGGGCTATTTGGCAAGCATTTTCCTTAGCAATTGCAGGAGTGGTTTTTAGAATTCATTAAACATGAGCTGAGGAGATTGGCTTAGGTTTGCCCTGTGATGTTAAATTATGGGGCAAGGAGAATTTGGAGACAGGGCAAAAAGAATCGGAAATCAGGAACATGAAGGGAGCAAGGGCTCTTTCTGCCTGTGAACTGCAGTGAGCAATAACCTGTGGTTAGCGGTACTCCTCAATTTTGAAAAAATTCTATATAATCTATACCAACGTTTTGTCTGCATCCCTGCTTTCTCCTGCTTTGTGCTGCACTTGCTCCCTCTTTCACAGACCTTGCATGCCCACACAGCCTTTTCTTTTGTCCAGTAGTTCAGTGACCAAATCAGTGTAAGATATTTGCAACCTGTCACTTAGTCAACTATGTAACTGTCTATTTGTTCACAATCACTTTAGAAGGAGTTGAGTGGTTGGCTCATCCAGGCTATTTTACAGAGTCACCCAACTAATGTTTCTAAGATCCAGCTGTCCTCATGTCCCCCCTTGCTCCAGAACCTACCATAGCCATCCATGACTAAATCGTGAAATCCATACTCCTCTATCAGTCTCTCAGTGTCTCCCATGATCTATCCATTCCCATGCCTCTGCAATCCTTTTTCCCACTTCCCCCCAAATAGAACTGTCCATTTCAGTCACACCATCTCCACATCTGTTCCTTTACAGGGGATGAGCTCTCTGTCTGCATCAGACCACCTGGTAAAGGCTAATCCGGTCTGTCAAGTCTGCCTTAAATCTTACTTTTGACAAAGCTCCCATCTTCAGCTTCCCATGTTGTTTCTCCTTACCCTGCAATTCAAAGAGCCAGCTGCTTGAAGAGAAAGTTATTGTTTTAAATTTTAAAAACTTTGAATGTTAAGAAAAATGTGTGAGTGACTTAAAGCAAAAGTTTTGTTGTTGTTGATGATGTTTTGTAAAAATCATTAACCACAGAATAGGAGAGAATTACTGGGGAGTTTTTGGAGGCAAGAATTTTTTTTCTGGGCTGTTGGTGGGGAGTTTTGAGAGAAGTAGGAGAGGAAAACAAAAGAGTTAGAGCTACTCTTGGGCCCTGCTCAAACGCTGGGTTGGGAGGATGGAAAGTAGACACGTCTGGATAGATTTGGTGTCTGAGACCAGAGGTGGCACACACCTCACTTCCTGGGGGGAATTTTGGGAGGAGGAAGCTCAGCAAGTTGCCCTACCCACAATGTGATGGCTTCTGAAGCATAGAAATGGCAGCAGGCAGTTTTAGGCAGAAAGAGAGCCTGCATTAGACATCCTCCTTCCCTTTCCACCGTGGTCTAATTTGGCTTCTATAAGGCGTGGAGAAGATCTAACAAGTCTCTCAGATAATAATCACAGGTACAACCTGTGATAAGGATTCACCTTGGGATAGGTCAGAGAGCCAAAAGCAGGTGCTACAGGGTGGACATTTCAAGTCTGAGAATAAATTAGGGAGAAGTGGCTAGGGCTGAGGACCAGCAGAGCCAGAAAAGGCCAAGGTGTAGGCTGATGAGAGAGGAATCTGTCTTTCCTGGGGCAATCCCAGGCTTTGCTTATTTTAAGAGAAATGATGACAAGATATTCCTGAGGAAAGTGAACTTGGACCACTCAGCTGTTAATGATGATGAGTGCTATGAAGGAAATGAATGAAGAGTGGCGAATGAGGATTACAGGTGTAATGAGCTGCATAGGTGGCATTGACGTTGGGGGCAGGATGAGAAGAAAGCAGTCATACAGAAGAGGAAGGGTTCAAGGCAGAGTGAATGGCAGTCGTGCAGAAGAGGAAGGGTTCGAGGCAGAGTGAACGGTACATGAAGGCTCTGGGAGCAGAGGGAGCAGGGGAGCAGGTTGAGTTTGGGGAACTAAAAGAACTCACCAGCAGCTGGGCTGCAGTGAAGAGACGGAGGCAGGTCAGGCAGACCTTGTGGCCCTGGAACTGAGTTCGGATTTTTGTCCTCAGTGCAATGGGAAGCTTTCAAAGCAATTTGAACAAAGAAGTGACATGGTCTGCTGGGCTTTTGAAAGATTACTGTGGCTGTCCTGTAGAGCCCAGATTAGAGGGGCACTGAGAATGGAAGCCTGGAGACAAGATCCTCCCACTCACACAGGAAAGCCTGATGTATTCAATTTCTTTTCTTTTTTGGTTCTTTCGCCCTGAGCATCCTTTCTCACCTCAGGTTTGGCATGAGACTGAGGTGACTTAAAAGACTTTCAGGTGTTCAGTTTAACTCAGTACATATTTATTAAATATTTACATGTACTTGTCCCTGAGCAAGGCACTGCAGGGGATGCAAGAGACAAAGGTCTGATTTCTGTCCCCAAGGAGCTTTAAAATTACCTCAAGAGAAAAGGCATTTGTTTGTTAATCTAATATACAGCCATACTCTACCATCTTGGTGCTGAACATAGGGGAAGACTAAGATATGGTCTTTGCCCTAGAAGCAGTCCGGTTCTGGGGAGACAGAAGTTCCCAGAAAAGTTTGTTCAATGCAGTATAATAGAGGTCTATGCTGAGTGCTCAGGGATGGGTCTTGCTGTGTGGGGCCAGAAAACTTCACAGAGGAAGTGAAATTCATGTTGGATCTTAACCACAAGCAGGGATGGGTTGGGGACAGGGGTGAGAAAGGGCATTTTAGGTTATGAATCAGTCCTATTCAAAAGTAGGCTGCTGGATGCTATGCTCAATATGGATCAACAGTATGGTATGAGCTGGCTGCAAAGAAAGTGTCATTTTAGGTCGCATTAATGAAAACATAGTTTCTAGAAGGAAGGAGGAGATAGTTGTGAGGTGCTCTTCTTACCAAACAGAGTTGTTATGTGGAGATCAAGGTAGCTCTTTTTTTTTTTTTTTTTTTTTTAAGACTGGGTTCTACTGCCACTCACCCAGGCTGGAATGCAGTGGAATAATCAGGGCTCACTACAGCCTTGACCTTCTGGGGCCAAGCGATTCACCCACCTGAGCCTACCAAGTAGCTAGGACCACAGGCA
Source organism: Rhinopithecus bieti (assembly GCF_001698545.2). Taxonomy (NCBI): domain Eukaryota; kingdom Metazoa; phylum Chordata; class Mammalia; order Primates; family Cercopithecidae; genus Rhinopithecus; species Rhinopithecus bieti. The sequence continues at coordinate 3,422 of NW_016804555.1, read as the reverse complement.
TGTACCACCACAACTGGTAACTCTTTTAAAGAGGGTCATAGACATAGAATTGGATGGATGGTTAGTCTGGGACCTCTGAGAAGCAGATGACCATATGGGATTAAGCATGTAAGGATTTTTTCAGGGAAATGCCTTGAGAGAATATTAGGAGAAGAGCCAGGGAAGGCTGGGAGAGCCATCAGAGCACAATACAAGTCTGACCCTGATTGCAAGAGGTTGGGAAGGAAGTTGGGTGGAAGCATCTCAGACTAGCATGCAGGCTAAAGAAGGATTAGAAAGATTTTTAGGGCGTCCTTGAACCAAAGTCAGCTGGCAGAGGTGTCTTGTGTTTCTCAGGATTTAATATCACTAATGCACTTAGGCATTGAGTGGAAGCAGCCCAGGGCAAGTATAACCTGTGTACAAACATGGTGGTGGATTTCTGAGAAAGCAGCCGTAGCCCTTGGCTGATTAGACTCTTTGTGGCTGGGAGATTGAGAGGCTCACACTTATGTCTGCCCTCATAGGGTGGCTGTGGCGATGAGGAAATTCAACACCAGACCTTCTAGGTACAGAGCCTGAAGGCATTTCAGAGGTGGTTTATTATTATTTCAAAAAGATTTTAAAAATTTGACGTGTATTTATTAATGTGCCATATGCCAGGGATACCAATAGGAAAGAAACAGACCCTACCCTCAAGGAGCTCATAGTCTAGAGGAGAACAACAGTTTTTAATGGAGGCTGATATGTACCAAGATGGCTATATGAACAAAGAGCACCAGGAACACAGCTTAGTGGTGATACTGGTGGTTAACAGGGTCACCAGATTCCTGGAGGGGCTTGAGCTGGGTTTTAAGGACAAACTGCAAATCTTTAGGTAGAGGTGGGGGGAGGGATTCCACTAATATGTAAAGAGGCACTGTATATGGAATGACACTTAATTTTTATGTCAATAACATAATTGGATTATTTTGGCCCAAATTTTTGGAAACCATGGGAAGATAAATTTGGGATCTACATAAGCAAGAACTTTCTGAAGGACAGAGAAAGGTGGAATAGTGTTGTCTTGATGAGTTTCTAGTGCTGCTACGATCTAGCTGGGAGGCTGTTCACAAAAGTGGAGTCAAATCAGGAAAGGGTAGTTTTGGTTTTGGAGAAGACTTGAATCCTTAAGATTCTGTGATTTAAAGGAGCCTTTTCTGCCCTATAATACCCAGAAGGAAGGTACCACGACCCCTGGAAAAGTGGACCACTTTCTGTCTATGACTGTCTGTCTTCTCCCAGCTTCAGGCTGCACACTGGCCTGCAATTTTCTTTTGGCCAGTAGTGGGGACAAATGGGCCTATTTCTTGGAAAGGCCAATTTTAATGCCCACCTTGTGCTGTGCAACAAAGGCCAGGAGTCCCAGGCCATGACTCTTTCTCTGGCTGATCAGAAGAGAGATTTCCATGAACACTTGCCTGATTGCCCTCTCCAAAGAAAAGAGTGAGGTCATGAACATGCGCAATGAAATATGATTATAGCAAAGGCCTCCCAAAGACTCTATCCTTCCTGGAGAAGCCTTCCCTGAAGGCTTAGTATGACAGGGAGTAGACTGCTAATCAGCAAGGAAATTAGCTCACATATGCTCCTGACAATGTTCATTTTTAATAGAGTCAGATACTAGTTTAAATCTGTTGGAAGAACCCATAACCAAAAGATGTTCATTTTCAGAAGAAAATCAGAGAAGTCACTAAAGGGACAATTTCACATACTATTCAAAAAACGTTGCTGATAATTCTAAAAACTGCATGTCTTGGAAAAAACACTGGTCTTAGTCCCAGCACAGCCATGTGCTGGTTGTGGGGCCTTGAAAAATGTCAGTCTTTCTGGGACCCATTTTCCCGATCTGTAAAACAGGTATTAAATACCTCCTTACTCCACTGCTGCCCCTGAATCATTGTTAATTGCTTCTGTGTCTGTGGGTCCCTCCCTGGAGATACAAATCTCCAGGAAGGAGCATCTGATTGCTGCATCCAGGCTCCATGCTGAGCCCATGTTGGTGAAGGCTGGAAGAAACAAGTCTGCCCTTTTGGTCTCTACAGTTCCTCCTGAGACTCCCAAAGAAAGGAATTCCCTTCAACAGTAAGATTTTGGGATTAATAGATGGCCAAACATAAGACAAAGCAAAACAAATGGCCAGTGGCCACTGTGTTTTATCTCCAGAATTTGTGAAACTGATGAATGTATATGAAAGTATTTCATGCCATTAAAATACTCTATTAATACCAGGATTTACTGAAGACATGATAGGTGTCTTTCCACATATTGTATCCCACAGATAGGTTTCATTTTTGCTGTTCCATTTCTTGGCTTTAATTCACCTTTTCCAAAAAGCACTTCTAGACTGGCCATCTCAGCTTCCAGTTCTCCCTAAACTTCTTTGATACTCCAGTCTTTCCCAGTTTGATTTGGAGCATTGTTGTGTTGTGTTTGAAGTCTTGAAGAAATCACTTGAAGATTTTCACACTGCGTTCCATGAAGAGCCAGGGTTTAGCCTAGCCAGGGGCTGTTGAGATATAGGTACAAGGGAGATTGAAGAGTGATGCAGCCCAACACTAGCGTCTGTCTACTGCACAGGAGTCTGAAGCTAGAATGGCCTTCCATAGCTGTCCTGAGTTGGGCCAGGTTGAGCCAAGTTAGCTGGACTGTTAATGCCAGATGGTTATATTTGATCAGTCTTTGAATGTGGGCCACCCAGAGAAGGGAGTATAATCTTGGTTGAGGGGCGCTCAGCAGCTGAGGCAATCTCTGGAGGGCTGGTGGCTGAAGGCTGTCTTCTGCCCTCAGCCCCAGCAGCTGTGGTAGTAAGTCCTCCCTTAAGGTGGGGGGATCTGAGTAGCACATGGCAGTGTCCACCACAGCCTTCCTGTCTGCTTTCTCACCCAGCTTCAGTAAGAGAGAAGCAGCTCTGCACTGATCTGTTTTATAGATAGGGTTTCTACATGAGTAAAAACACGTGTTGCTTAAAAAGTTTGGACATCACTGCTCTTGTCCAGTTGTTTTATTTTTTAGGTGAGGAAATTGAGGACCAGCTTCTCTGGCTTCCAACAAGGTAACTTTTCCATTATACCATGGCTGGCACCTCTCTATTTCCTGTCTTTATCTCTGACACCCCTAAGGACAGATGAACTGTGGCATATACTGTCAGTTTCCCAGAAATTCTTTCTTTCTCTTCCTTCCTTCCTTCCTTCCTTCCTTCCTTCCTTCCTTCCTTCCTTCCTTCCTTCCTTCCTTCCTTCCTTTCTTTCTTTCTTTCTTTCTTTCTTTCTTTCTTTCTTTCTTTCTCTTTCTTTCCTTCTTTCTTTTCTTTCTTTCCTTCTTTCTTTCTTTCTCTTTCTTTCTTTCCTTTCTTTCTTTCTTTCTCTTTCTTTCTTTTCTTTCTTTTTCTCTCTTTCTCTCTT
>NW_016804554.1:2759629-2763906 GCF_001698545.2 Rhinopithecus bieti | reverse complement strand
TAGAATTACCATAGTGAATTTTTTAATAAAAGGTCTCCCATTACTTAAATCACTAAGTATTATACTCTGTACACATTGGTGTTTTACAAGAAAACATTTGATGGGATAATTTGGAAATAAGAAAAGTGGAAAAGTTCATCACCACAATAATTTGCAAAACACTTCTCTAGAATATAGCCACACCTGCCTCTAGGGACCTTTTCACTGTAAGGAATGGTTAAGTATTTTAGTTATAAAATACTCAGTATAAAAGGGTGCCATATTTTGGGGTGACAGTACTTGACTCCTTAATTACCTAATATAATCATTACTAATTTACTTTACTAACATGTAAAAAAAAGTGTGAGTAGCTCAGGGAAGGATCACATTTTGCTTATCTTTGTGTTGCACTATTTTTTCAGTCAGTGTCTGACTTACAACCAATAATCACTGATCATACAATAAATAAACAGATGAAATGTGCATGCATACATTTTATACATGCATACATGTGTATATAGATTTTATATAGTCAGTTTTGTTAATTATGACCATTTGGATTATTTCAAGGGCTAAACAAACCTCACAAAACTTTAATAAAAGTTAAATACAATACAACAAGAGAAACAAAGCCACAGAAAACATCTGAGACAGTCTGACACTTCTAGAGATATCTTCCAGAGTCCTTCCTTAATCTCATAGAAAGTGCTGCATCTTCAGAAGGTGAACCACTAAGATATGTGTGAGATACACTGATCTCAGTAAAGACACAGTGTCACACAAGGAGAGGTCTTTTATAACCCTTTAGTCAGAACTAATTTGCATGGCAAGGTTCAGTAGTAGAAATTAAGACACAAAACAGAAACCAAATTGTGACTGGGCTAAGAGATAAACAAATAGATAGTAAAACATTATTTCTAGCTGTGTGCATGATGGTATTTCTGGAAGAGATTAACATTTGAATTGGTAGACTGCATGATGAATATCGCCCTCAACAATATGGGTGGGCATGATCCAACTCCTTAAAGACCCAAATAGAAGAAACAGTCAAAGGAAGAGAGACTTCTCTCTTCTTAAGCTAGAGGAAACCCATCTTTTCCAGCCCTCAGACACAAATCTGAACTCCTGGTCCTTGGGCCTTCAAACTCAAACTAAGATTTACACTATTGGCTCTCCGGGTTTTCAGGCCTTTAAGCTAGACGAGAACTATATACCTGGCCTGCCTGTGCCTCCAGCTTGAAGACAGTAGATCGTGGGACTTCTCAGACTCTGTAATCATGTGAACAAATCCCTAGTCATAAATCTCATTCCATGCACATATGTGTGTATGTATGTATGTATGTATGTATGTATGTATGTATCTATCTATCTATCTATCTATCTATCTTCTATTGGTTCTGTCTCTCTAGAAAACTCTGGCTAATACATAGATGCATACCATCAACTGTTACATTTCGTATTTAAAATGATGACAAACTACTCCCTGATGCATAGCCTGCTTTCTGGGATGTTCTGTACCCTAACTCAGAAACACCTCAATCTCCAGTTAGTACATTCCATTCAGGCTTGGTCAAGAATTAGTACCATGTCTTCACTCCAAGTCTTTAGGGAGATAAGCATAGTGTTTGGAGAGATCAGATCCCCATGAAACTTCATTTACACAATGTGGGTGTTATATTTTGGTGGGGAGTGGAGAGAGAGAGAGAAGCCATAATGGAGTCCCATAATAATAGTGTTCATGCTTCGAAAGAAACAGTAAATCTAATACACTTCCTTGAAACCTGATTTATTAAGATCTTAATCATAAACCAGAAACAGGAAAAGAATGTTTATATTTTCTTTGACCTCACATGGAAGCAGAAAATCTATTCTTTAATTTAAAACAACTATCTTGCCAAAATTTTTTTTTATCTAAATTCATATTAGAAATGATGAATGGTCAAGATAATTATTGGATTAAATTTAGATGGGGAAAACACTGACTTCTAAATTTAGTGGGACAATAGGTTCAGCAACAAAAGCCTTCCCAAAAGTCTCATTTTCATATATATGTGTAGGTTTTTTCATTTGTATATCCCTGATTTTCTTGCCATATTTTAATTGTGAAATGGTGTGCAAATTACTTATCCTCTCGTGCATGTTTCTTTATCTGTATAATGGGGATTAAAACAGTATCTTCCTCACTGTACGTTATGGGAATTAAAGTAGTTTATAGCCATAAACTGTTTAAAATAATTTGCTTTACGCAAAGGATGTGCTCAAGAATAGTAAACAGTATGCTATTGTTTGCCACATGAGTGTGTCATATTATGCTCTTAAGGGTTCTCAGACATCTGATTTTATTATTTCTCAAATGCTTTCATGGTCAGGAGTTTGTGTTTATGTTATTTCTCTGTCCCATTTTTTTTAAACTTTAGGTCAATGCTACACAGGCCTGATTGTTCATTTAATTAATGTAAGTTTTAGTGTTATTTGGTACAGGTGTGTTCTATTTCTTTTACATAGCCCCAAGCTGATCATATCTAATGTGTCTTTTACTATGAATTTTTTTTTAATTGGGTCATTCTCATATTATTGCTAAGACAGACATTTCAATGATGTTTACATTTTATATGGCCTGAAAATAAATCAAGATTTTAAAATTTTAAGTGTATTACAAATTGCACCACAATCATTTCCAAAATTAAATAAACATAGCAATAACCATTGCATTGTATATATTCTTTTGCAATAAACTTAATTTTTTAAAAAAACTTTATTTGTTTTAGAAAAGTTTTAGGTTCACAGCCAAATTGAGCGGAAGATAAAGATTTCCCATGTATTTTCTTCCCTCATATTTTGCAGCTTCCCCATAACTGACGTCCTGCACCAGAGTGGTACACTTGTTACAACTGATGAACCCACGCTGACACATCATTATCATTCAAAGACCGTAGTTTATGTGAGGTTCTGTCTTGCTAGTGCATATTATTTTCATGTATTTATTATGAAACGTTTTCAGTACTTTTAACTCTCTGGGTATTCATACCACTTCAGAACCTTTAAAGTAGGCCCCAATATATGAAATATCCAAAATAAATTATGTGCCTGCATTTACCATTTCATGATATTTCAAATAAAATAATATGAAAATATTTTCCAATCAAAATAACAAAATATCATAGTTGAAAGGATCCTCCAAGGTGACCTACAAATTAAGAAAATTAAAGACAGATGCACAGTCTGAGATTTTGCATAAACTGCTGTTTCCTTGAAATAATTTTATAAAATTGACTCTGGTGTCATAAAGTAGTTAACAAATCTCCAGCTCCAATCAAAGAGCAAAATTATCTACAAAATCAGGCTCACTTATTGCACTTTAAAACAAAAGTTGTATAATTCCCAGACATCATCATCACCATTATTATTATTAATCAGGTTTCTCAAGCAACATTTTAAGTAATATTCTTCATCAGAAACCCCTCCCCTCTATACACACAAGGATGATGGATAGAAGAATTTGCATTCTTAAATGAGCATGCGAGGAAATCAAAGGAAATTTTACAATATTGTAGACTCTGGAATCCTGCTGTGCTTAGTTTCCCACTGTGCCACACTAGATCCTGTTTTCACAGTAAGATGACATGCACAGCAGGAAAACCAGACAAAAGACTCTTGATTATCAGTAATGGCCTAACATTCAAAGATGCTAACTTCTGCAAACCTTGGAAGTAATTATTGTTTCCATTAGTGTTTCTGTTTATCCTTAGCTTTTAAAACATTTGTTAGTCAATTAATGATTAATTTCCATGCTATCAGAAGGCACAGAGCATTTTAAATGAGACTTCTGCCCCTTAACACTCTATTTAGGCATTCACATAATATTAACAATTTGATAATTTATACATACCTATAAATACAAACACTTTTTTACATTATTCTTCAGCTATCTACAAGAACCTATGCAGAGAGACAGAAACAAAATGTTACTTTCTCAACACCTGTTAAATGTATTAGGAAAGAAGAAATTAATTTTACTCATTTTATGTAAAGATAACAAAATAGTATGTAATGCTGCAGAAATTATATAGGAAATTATTAAATTATAGAAATTGTTAAATTAATTTCGTAACTGTTTACTCTTAGCAAAGGGGTAACTTTTCCATGTTAAATTTTGCAATAGCAATGTAGAAAATGAAACTAAAGTTTTTAAAACTTTAGGTATCACTTTGGGAATAAATAAAAAATAAGATCAAATTACTGATAATGCACATAAAATCTCATTTCTTTAAAGGAGTAACAAAAGATCATATAGTTTT
>NW_016804554.1:2695066-2757083 GCF_001698545.2 Rhinopithecus bieti | reverse complement strand
TGACTCAAAGATAAGTGTCTGCCAAGATTCAGGACTTTAATATTTTATATCATGTGAGAATTTTGTCTCAAGGCAATTCTAGAAGAGATTCTAAATAATGTTTCATAAAGTGTTGTACCTGCTTATTCATGTGTTCCATTTATCACATTAGCTCCTAGCTAGGACTTCTCTATTATTGGTTGCGGAAAAGCTCTTTTAGAGGTACAAAGAGGAGCTGATACCATTCCTTCTGAAACTATTCCAAACAATAGAAAAAGAGGGAATCCTCCCCAACTCATTTTATGAGGCCAGCATCATCCTAATACCAAAACCTAACAGAGACACAACAACAACAACAACAAAATTTCAGGCCATTATCGCTGATGAACATCGAAGCAAAAATCCTTAATAAAATACTGGCAAACCGAATCCAGCAGCACATTAAAAACCTTATCCACCACGATCAAGCTGGCTTCATCCCTGGGATGCAAGGCTGTTTCAACACACGTAAATCAATAAATGTAATCCATCACATAAACAGAACCAACGACAAAAATCACATGATTACCTCAATACATGCATAAAAGGCCTTTGAAAAAATTCAACACAGCTTCATTCTAAAAACTCTCAATAAACTAGGTATTGACGGAACGTATCTCAAAATAATAAGAGCTATTTATGACAAATCGACAGCCAATATCATACTGAATGGGTAAAAGCTGGAAGCATTCCCTTTGAAAACAGGCACAAAACAAGGATGCCTTCTCTCATCACTCCTCTTCAACATAGTTTTGGAAGTTCAGGCCAGGCAATCAGGCAAGAGAAGAAATAAAGGGTATTCAAATAGGAAGAGAGGAAGTTGAATTGTCTCTTTGCAGATGACATGATTGTATATTTAGAAAACCCCATTGTCAAGCCGGGCACAGTGACTCACACATGTATTCCCAGCTCTTTGGGAGGCTGACGTGGGCCAGTCACTTGAGGTCAGGAGTTCCAGACCAGCCTGACCAATATGATGAAACCCTGTCCCTACTAAAAACACAAAAATTAGCCCGGCATGGTGGCATGCGCCTGTAATCCCAGCTACTTGGGAGGCTGAGTCAGGAGAATAGCTTGAACCCTGGAGGCAGAGGTTGCAGTGAGCCGAGATCATGCCATTGCACTCCAGCCTGGGAAACAAGAGCAAAACTCCATCTCAAAAAAAAAAAAAAAAAGAAGAAGAAGAAGAAAAGAAAACCCCATCATCTCAGCCCACAATCTCCTTAAGCTGATTAGTAACTTCAGCAAAGTCTCAGGATACAAAATCAACGTGCAAAAATCACAAGCATTCCTATAAACCAATAACAGATGAAGAGAGAACCAAATCATGAGTGAGCTCCCATTCGCAATTGCTACAAAGAGAATAAAACACCTAGGAATACAACTTACAAGGGATGTGAAGGAGCCCTTCAAGAAGAACTACAAACCACTGCTCAAGAAATAAGAGAGGACACAAACAAATGGAAAAACTTTCCATGCTTATGGATAGGAAGAATCAATATCGTGAAAATGGCCATACTGCCGAAAGTAATTTACCGATTCAGTGCTATCACCATCAAGCTACCATTGACTTTCTTCACAGAATTAGAAAAAACTTCTTTAAATTTTATATGGAACCAAAAAACAGCCCGTATAACCAAGACAATCCTAAACAAAAAGAACAAGCTGGAGGTATCATGCTACCTGACTTCAAACTATACTACAAGGCTACACTAACCAAAACAGCTTGATACTGATACCAAAACAGATATATAGAACAATGAAACAGAACAGAAGTCTCAGAAATAATGCTGCACATTTACAAACATCTGATCTTTGATAAATCTGACAAAAACAAGCAATGGGGAAAGGATTCCCATTTAATAAATGGTGTTGGGAAAACTGGCTAGCAATATGCATAAAACTGAAACTGGACCCCTTCCTTACACCTTATACAAAAATTAACTCAAGATGGATTAAAGACTCGACATAAGACCTAAAACCATAAAATCCTTAGAAGAAAACCTAGATAATACCAATAAGGACATAGGCATGGGCAAATACTTCATGACCAAAAGCAATGGCAATAAAAGCCCAAATTGAGAAATGGTATCTAATTAAACTAAAGATCTTCTGGACAGTAAAAGAGGCTATAATCAGAGTGAACAGGAGACCTACAGAATGGGAGACAACTTTTGCAATCTATCCACATGACAAAGGGCTAATATCCAGAATCTACAAGGAACTTAAGCAAATTTCCAAGAATAAAACAAACAACCCCATCAAAAAGTGGGTGAAGGATATGAACAGAGACTTTTCAATGGAAGACATTTATGCAGCCAACAAATACATGAAATGCATGAAAAAAAGCTCATCATCACTGGTCATTAGAGAAATGCAAATCAAAACCACAATAAGATATTATTTCACACCAGTTAGAATGGCAATGATTAAAAATTCAGGAAACAACAGATGCTGGAGAGGATGTGGAGAAATAGGAACACCTTTACACTGTTGGTGGGAGTGTAAATTAGTTCAACCACTGTGGAAGACAGTGTTTGGTATTTCTCAAGGATCTAGAACCAGAAATACCATTTGACCCAGCAATCCCATTACTGGGTATATACCTAAAGGATTCTAAATCGTTCTACTATAAAGACACATGCACACATATGTTTATTGCTACACTATTCACAATAGCAAAGACTTGGAACCAACCCAAATGCCCATCAGTGATAGACTGGATAAAGAAAATGTGGCACATATACACCATGGAATATGATGCAGCCATAAAAAAGGATGTGTTCATGTCCTTTGCAGGGACATGTATGAAGTAGAAAACCATCATTCTCAGCTAACTAACACAGGAACAGAAAACCCAAACACCGCATGATTCTCACTCATAACTGGGAGATGAACAATGAGAACCATGGCACACATGGAGGGGAATATCCCACACCGAGACCTTGTCATAGGGTGGGAGGGGCCTAAGGGGAGTATAGCATTAGCGAGAATACCTTCATGCACATGACGGCGTTGATGGGGTGCACGCAAACCCCATGGCACATGTACACCTATGTACCAACCTCCAGTTCTGCACATGGTATCCCAGGAACTTAAAGTACATTTAAATAAGTACAAATAATTCAATTACTTTTTTAATGTAGCCTGCAAGGTAAGCTGTTTTCGTGATCAGTATGTCCTAAATGATATCAACAATTGACATTTATAGCTTTACAAAATAATGAAGGGGACTTAAATCAGGTCTAAATGGGACACCTTTCTTTTAGATGTATAATTATTGTTCACTGGCTCGTTTCATTTTCCACCATTGTAACCTCTGCCTTCATGTTCACATCATGGTCAGTTCTTGCCTTTGACAGTTGATCTAAAATGTGTTCTCATGTCCCCTTATCTGTGCTCCCCAACCCCATCTTAAAAGATGAGGTGGCAGATTTATAGCAATTCACATCTGAAATTCAGAATTCACATAGTTTTATTATTCAAACACTTAATTATCCTTTAAATGAATACTTAGACATGTAGGAGCTCTAAGATTACTTTGTAGGCTCCATTGGCCTAGGCAATAAATGGTAAACTGTTTATTAGAAAATTACTTGGCATATTGATCTTATTCTTGAATGTAGATAGTTATTTGCAGTTATTTAGTAATTTAAATGTAAAGCTCTGTCTTCACAAAGCTTTAGATGAAACGTGTATATATTATATATATATATATTATATTATATATATTTTTTTTTTTTTTTTTTTTTTTTTTTTGAGACAAGTTCCATTGCTCCTGTCACCAGGCTGGAGTGTAGTGGTGTGAACTCGGCCTCACTGCAACCTCCGCGCCCCTGGGTTCAATGCAATTCTTCTGCCTCGCTCCCAAGTAGCTGGACTACCAGGCAAACCCCCCATGCCCAGGTAATTTTGTATTTTTAGTAGAGACAGGGGTTCACCATGTTGGCCAGGATGGTCTCGATCTCTTGACCTTGTGATCTGCTGCCTCAGGCTCCCAAAGTGCTGGGATTACGGCTGTGAGCCACCACACCCTGCCAACATTGGCTATAGTCTAAGAAAACACTATGATTTGAACTTAAAATTTTAAAATGAGTATAGAATGCAGAAAATCTCCAACATAAATATCTAATTTTATTATATTTAATTTAGTTTTCAAAACAAATTGGTCCTTTTCCAATCTGTTTTGGCCACGTACATTCTTTGATTCTATTAATTATTTTATTATGATTACTGGAAACACACACATACATACACAGAGTACTGGGATACATTTTTTAAAATCCCACAGAGTTATCTGTATCAACCTTGTGTGGTGGTCACTTAAACTGAGAAGAAAGTCACTCTTGCTTTTCTCTTTATCCTTGAATTCCCAAAATTAATAAGAAAATAAGTCAAACTCCCTAGTAAAGATTATTTTAAGCCTGTGCCTTAAGTGGCTATTTAATAATCAAGAAAATATCACAGACTTATTTTAATACCTAAGTATGCAAAATATTAATCCTGATAATTTAAGATCAAGTTATACAAAAATTAATCCTAATTCGTTTCTGTTGAGGATCAGATTATTCCTCCCCTGGAGAGTCTCTCTTAACCCAGAGGGACAGAAATTACTTCTGGACTACATTCCTGTGATGATTGCATCACTCTCTGAACACCGCTTCCCTCCTTAGATGCTCTCCAATCATATGCCTCCTTTGGGGGCATTAAAGTAGCAAGTGCTCTAGACAGAAAGCTCATTTATCAAGTTCAAATTATCAGGCAGCCATCTGTTAAGTGTAGAGATTTGTGATTTAATAATCACTGTTGTCACTGTCCCACAAATCACCTCTTTGAAGTGAAATAACCTCTATCCCATTACTCCAAGAAAATAGATTGAAATTATCCCAATTCAATACTTTCTTATGCAGATGATAATTAATTTGCAGCAATAGGAATTATAGTGTCAAATATGTTATAGGACTAGGCAGTACTGGTAAAATGCTCATTCTGCATTCTCATGTCTTGATGAATTAGCATAGTAAAAATAATTGTGTTACACCTAAGCTGTATGTTACTTGCTTGTATTTTTTTCTACCTCAAAGATGGTAAGTCATTAACCATCATTAGTTTTTAGAGCCATCAGAAGCTTTAGATAATATATGGCATTTGTCCATGAAGATATATCCACAAGCAGCATCTAGTGGCTAAAGTTTATTTTATATTGGCAGATGTGGGCACGAGAGAACAGTGCTACGTTCTTCCTGTCTTGAGCAACATTACACATTATCTATCTTGACAGTGGGAATTGCACCTGCTTCCTGTGATTCCACAGTCTGTGTTTCACTAAATGCTCAGCATGATTGTTGGTATTATGCTACCATTCAGAAACCCCATCTAGGCAGGCATGGTGAGCTTAGGCAGCAACATTTAAAAAAGGGAAATAAATAAGTTAAAGTACAGAATAGTTACTGTTTAAGAAACACACTTTAATCTAGCAAAACTGACTCTTCTCTTTTAACAGTGTGTACAAGGCAACTCAAGACCAAAAATAATTAAACTATGGTAAAGAAAAAAATGAAAACAAAAAACATAAGGTTGGTCGGGTGCAGTGGCTCATGCCTGTAATCCCAGCACTTTGGGAGGTCAAGGCAGGCAGATTACTTGAGGTCAGGAGTTCAAGACCAACCTGCCCAAGATTGTGAAACCTCATCTCTACTAAAAATACAAAAATGAGCCAGGTGTGGTGGTGTCCGTCTGTAATCCCAAATACTCAGGAGGCTGAGGCAGGAGGAACACTTGAGTCCAGGAGGTGAATTTGCAGTGGGCCTAGATTGTGCCACTGCACTCTGGCCTGAGTCACAGAGGGAGAATAAAAAGAAAAATAAAAAATAAGGTCAACTCATTTAGAATATGGATAATACCTCCTGGTGGTGACTTGAATTAACACATAGAAATTAAGAGTTCTAGGGACTTACTATAAGGCTGTGTATGGTAAGGACTTTTTAATTATGGCCTGGAGGTAATGTGAAAAACAATAATGAGACTTCAGGGATGCCCAGAAGTTTGCAGAATAAATAATTATTTGGAGTTATTAAAAAACTTCCTTCATGAAACAAACCCAAAAGCATAAAAGGAAAGGAAGCAAATATCAGAATTTCCCTATTTGAAGACACAGAGCAATATATATATGAGCATGGCTTTCAGGAAAGGGAAGGAAGTGAGTGTAGCATCAATTATAATCTCTTTTTAGAAGAAGAGAGTTTGTATATTAAATAGATTGGAACATTGAACTCTATTGTTGCAAAGAAAATGTATGGGAAATAGATAGAAGAATCCAGAGACTGATAACCCTGCATTTTACTACATCCATTAAATACCATTACATCTTAAACTAATTGCAATGTGATTTAACTTTCTAGTTGGGAACTTCATTTCTAGTGCATAATTTCATCTTCCATTAAGCAATAAGAAATCTGATCATCTCTGAATACCATGATCTCATCAGTTTTCCAAAGGAATTAAGAAAAGAGAACATATTCAGGAAACTCTGCAGTCTTCAATAATGACTTCAGATTTATGATAGTTATTTATGTACAATTTCCAAAGGATGGCTTTATGTAATGACACCAACAAAGAAAAAGAAAGATATTGTTTAAGATAATTACTAAACATTTTTTAAGGTGCCAGAAAATATAAATTGAAAACAAAACAATAGGATAGGTAATAATTCTATCTACCTGGAATGTTACAACATCAAATCTGTGGTCACAATCCTGCTGGGAGTGAAATCAATGCATACCCTTTTCATGTGTGGAAATATATTACAACTTGGCAGCCAGACGATATTGGCCTACTCATATGAAAAAGTCATAGATATTCTTAGTCTATTTGACCATTTTTAAACTTGAATTTTCTCACCATTTTTTTCCATTTCCGTGTGTGTCTGTACAAGCGTGTGCATGTGTGTGTGCGTGTGTGGGTGTGCATGTGTACACAGGTTGGGGTGAGGGTGATTAAAATCACAGAATTAGAAGTTGAATCAACCATAGATAAAATATACTGACGTTTAGGATCTATCATTAATTCCAGTGGACTTTACACTTGTTAAAAGTCTCTTGGCTAACTTTCTTAATCTTAGTTCATTCATCTATGAAATGAGTTAGATAAACCGATGTTTCTGCATTGGGCAAGCTGTTTATGTCTGTTTTATTTTTGTTTGTTTTTGCCTTTTGCAGCTTTGTTTGTTTTATTCTGTTTTGCTTTACTAACCAGCATTTTTTTTTCTGATCATATGTCTTCCCCATGCTACCCCCACCTTTGGAATGAGAATCGTTCCTCTATATTGTCATTTCATTAAGAAATAACATAATAGTTTTAACCAGAAGATTGGAGTAAGAGTGAAAATTGGGACTTTTGCTAGAATTATCAAGAAAGAAGTACTCTCTTTAAGTTGGCATATTAGCTGGTAGAATACATGCATGAGACTCTGGGTGCCCTTCTCACACATTCATGTTAAAATTCTACATGAACATAAAAATACAACAAAAAAGAACCTAACTGAGCAATGAAGATCAATAGTTGCATAATTTCAAATAATGCTGTCATTTAAAATCTTGTAACCAGTCATGCTTTAAGCTAATGAGATTCACTCTTTTGTACTCTCTAGTTCTATGATCCAAAATATTTTGCTTTAAATCAAACATGTAATTTGAGTTAATATATTATCTGTAACTATAAAATTTCCAACTCATCCACTCTCACAAGGTAGAAAAATACATAAAGAATATATTCTCTTAAAACTGAGATAACTTTAATCAATTATTTTTATTTTATGCTTTGTTTACGTTATTTGACACATAACAAAAAAGTAATACTATGAAGCAACCCATCATTCATTTGTTTACACAAAATTTAATGTGGGTAAAATGAAGTTATTTCTATCTTTTAAATTTTTTCATTTTAGAGTGATTTTATTTGTAACTTTTCAGAGGCTTGGCCTTGCAATAAGACAGCATGTTAAAATTCCACCAATCCTAAAGTCAATTGCCAGTACCACACACACACACACACACACACACACACACACACAAAATTACATTCTTGTTTCCCAGAATTCCTTCAGATCTACACACCATAATAAGAAAATGTATTATTATCACATACAATCTTTACTTTTAGATAGTGGCTATTGCTGATGTGAGTGGGTTTATGTTCCTTGAAGAGCTAACCAACACATGCCTTAGTGAAAAAGTAATAGACTACCAAATATCTACACATTTAACGTAAAAGTAAGTTCTAAATTCAAGTTTCTATAAAGGTATTACAAACATGTTTAAAAAATTAAAAAAAAAAAAAGAAAACCTGCCACTCTTCAAGGACAATGCAAAGATATTTCCTTTCACTACTGTTTTCTAACATAGTACTTGAATTATTAACTAATGCAGTAAGACTAGAAATGGAAATTAAACGTAAATATTTTGGAAAGAAAGAAATAATACTATCTTTTTTGCAGATAGCATAATTATCTACCTAGTAAATAATAAATAATCTACAAAAATACTTCTGGAACTATTAAGTGACAATAGTAAGGTTTCAGAATACAAGATTAATATAAAAGTCAATCACTTCCCATATATCAGCAATGAATGAAAAAGTGGAATTTGAAATTAAAAATGTAAACATATGAACAAGATCATAAAATGAAATACTGGTATAAATCTAAGAAAATATGTAAAAGATTCATATAAAGGAAACAACAAAAGTCTAATGAAAGAAATCAAAGAGGAATTAAATAAATTGAGAGACATTCTATGTTAATGGATAAGAAGACTCAATATTGTCTAGATGTCAATTCTTCCCAACCTGATCTATATTTTCAATGTGATCCCAACTGAAATTTTAGCAAGTTATTTTCTAAATACCAACCAACCGATTCCAATGTATATATGAAAGTGAAGACAGCCAGTACAATATTCAAGGAGAAGAACAAAGTCAAAGGACTGATACTCTCTGACATCTAGACTTACTATAAAGCTACATAATAAATACAGTGTGATTTTGGTGAAACATGGATAAATAGACCAGTGGAACAGAATAGAGAGCCCAGAAACACATCCACATAAATATAGTCAAGTGATTTTGACAAAGAAACAAATGGAATACAGTGGAGCGAAGATAGTGCTTTTAACTAATGATGCTGGAACAACTGCGCATCATATGCAAAAATGAATCTATACCCAGGCCTTCCACTTCTCACAAAAATTAGCTCAAACTAAATCATGGTTCTAAATGTAACACACAAAGCTATAAAAACTCCTAAAAAATAACACAGGAAAAAAAGTGTAGATGACCTTGGATTTGGCAATCACTTTTAATTAAAACACAAAAGCACAATTCATCAAATAAAAATTGATAAATTGTACTTTATTAAAATTAGAAACTTAAGCTCTGCAAAAGCACTATGTATATTTGAGAGTAAGAAGACAAGCCACATAATAAAAGAAAATATTTGCAAAACATATCTGATAAAGGGCTATTATTTAAAATATAAACAGAACTCTCAAAGCTCAACAATAAGAAAAGAAAAAACTCAATTTAAAAATGAACCAAAGATCAAACAGACATCTCACCAAAGGATATACACAGATGACAAATAAGCCTATGGAAAACGTTCCACATCACATGTCATTAGGGAATTGCAAATTAAAACAATGAGATGCCAGTTTACACCTGTTAGGAGGATAAAAATCTGAAACACTGAGAACATCAAATGTTGGCAAGAATGTGGAGCAACAGGGACTCTCATTCATTGCTGGTGGGAATGCAAAATTGGTACAGCCACTTTTGAAAAGAGTTTGGCAGTTTCTTACAAAACTCTTGCAATATGATATAGCAATTGTGCTCCTCAGTATTTACCCAAAAGAACTGATCATTTGTGCCCATAGAAAACTCCGCACACAGATGTGCATAGCAACTTTATTCATAATTGCCAAAACTTGGAAGTGCCAAAGATGTCCATCTAAGCAAGTTGATAAACTGGTACATGCAGACAATAGAACGCTATTCAGTGCTAAAGAAAACATGAGTTATCAAGCCCTGAAAAGACATGGAGGAAGCTTGAATGCATATTACTAAGCTAAAGAAGCCAATTTGAAAAGCTCCATACTATGTGATTCCAATCATATGGCATTTTGGAAAAAGCAAAACAGTAAAAGAATTAGTTGTCTGAGGTTGGGGAAAGGGAGGGATAAATAGGTGGAACAAAGAAGATTTTTAGGGCAGTAAAGCTACTTCCCTACTGATGTTATAGTGTGGATACATGTTACTATACATTTTTCCAAACCCATAAAATGTACATCACCAAGATTGAACCCTAATGTAAATTAAGCATTCTTAGTAATAATAGTGTGTCAATTATTCCTTGATTGTGACAAATGTACCACTGTGGTGGAAGATGTTGACAACGAGGAAACCATGCACATGGGGAGCCAAGGGGCATACAAGAACTCTTTGCATTTTCAAATTCTGCTGTCAGTCTAAACAGTTCTCCAAAATAAAGCTTATTTTTAAAAATGTGCCACTCAAGCATAGTACAAATAAAGAAAATTTTCAACTGGAAAAATATTTTAAATTATGTTTGAATGTGATGCTATGAGCTTTTATTAGTATTAATTACAAAACATAACAATTGAGCATATATTTTGCAATTAATATAAAGCTTATTAAACAATGTCGTTTGCATGAGGCCTCCACAGGAAATTTGTTTCCAAATATAGTGTCAGAAAATATTCTTAGAAATAGTGGTATGTTTATTGCTTGTGATAAGATGATTTTCAAACTGGCTGCTAAATCATAGTCCAAAGTAATAATCACAATAGTGACATTACCATTTCAGAGTTTGAGCATTTTATTCCCTCATTTTATGTTCTTAGTTTATCAATTAATGAGAGAAAGAAAGTGTTGAAAATTTCGCAGTTTTATTGACATTGTCTCTACCATTTTTGCATTAGATCATATCAAAACCTAATTAGAAGGTTTATCTTTATGTTAATATAATAAATAATGTTAAAATTTGCTATGACATTCGGAATACTAGAACAGAGTTCCCTTTAATCTTCTTTACATTTGAAACTATTAATATATTATGGTTTTATCTAGTTTAAAAGTTATTAATTTCCAATGTTCTCAAGTTATCTATAGTCATACAAAAAATTGCTATCCTAGGGTTACAAGAAATTTCTGTGGATGTAGAAAAAAATGCTCTGGCCTCCATTCTTGCATTGTTTTTTATTTGCACATTCTCAGACATTAAATGACTCCATAAAATCAAAGGTCATCATTTTATTTTATGTCTCCTTATCTGAAAGACCATTACGAACATATCAGCTTAAGACAGAAACATCTAAAGCCATGTGGCATTAGTTTTTTGGTTTCTATATAATATCTAGTGGACAGATACCAATATATCATATTCACTGCCATCACCAATATTATGCGTCAGGTGGGAATGATGAACCAGGTGACTCTGCAAAGTGAAACCCAGGGTGAAGGTTGTAGCCATCAATTTTATGTTATGATGTTTTATTTTTTCTTATATTTATTTTTCAATAGAGTTTGGCTCCAAAGAATTAGCCTGTGGCAATAAAGGCAGGTTAGAGTCTGTTCTCAAAGCTGGGAAAACATATGCCAATGAAACAAAAAAAAAATTTTTTTAATGTAGAATCAGAATGTTAAGTTAAATTCTCTAAGGAGGGCTATAAACAAATGGTTAATTCATCAGAGACATAGGTTTAGGGGATATTGCACAAAGGCAATGTTAAGATAACTTAAAACAGCTCTTCACTAATAATTTTATGAGAGTCCCTTATAAAATCTCTGTTAGAAAACACAAACTACATATGAGGAGTCTACCTCAAGATACTGCTTGGAACTAAAGACAAAGAGCTTTACGGATTAAAGTTTCCAACAGCTGATGGAAGAAAATTGCTGTTATGTATGCCCCTTTTCAAAACAAGCATAGCTGGGCTATTTACTTTCTTTGAGTTGAAGGAATTTGATAATTTATATAACAATTTTTCACTAATTTTCTAGACCCAATGACAATGCTGTATCTTCATCAGTGCTATTTTTTTCTCCATTCAAGCAAAATAATTTGTGACACTATAAATAAGTGTAATGGTTGTTAAAAGGCCTTTATTTGTCTGCTTAAATATTTCAGCCTCCACATTGAGTGCACTGTATGTTAAGTTCCCACACACTCTAGGTATCAGACATACCATTGCAAATTATTAATAAGATGCGTCCAAAATGGTTCCGTGTATGCCACTACACCAGGCTAAATAAGAGGGGCCGGGGTTCATTAGTACAGAAGATGATACTTCGAAAAAAAAAAATGTAGTAGTGGAGGATGCTGTAGTCAAGTGAAATGGGCATCGAGAGAATGCTTTGGTGTGATTGGGCAGGGTTTCTTTCTGGAAGGAGAGATAGGTATTTTCCTCCAACTGGCAAGCTTGCTGAGCTGTAGAAATGGGAGACTTTGCTATGACACCAGAGTTATCCACAATGAGAAGGAAGTTGAAAAAGTTGTTATGGTTATCTAAAATTTTGAAGAACATAGAGACTGGGACTGAATCCTCTCTTGAACTGTGAAGATAAGTGGCTGGCTGGAGCTTCCCATAGCACAGGATAAGGAAAGCAAAGCAATAGGAGTGGCCTGCACTTCCAGGTTTGGATGGAGCAATGATGCCTGAATTCCTGTGAACCACATGTTTTGTGGCATGTTGAATCATCTTGTAGATTTTGCCCAGGATATCTGCCTTCCAGATATAGGTACTCCAGTAGAAAGAATGGAGGTATGGTGCCAGAAGGCAGGAGCTTAGGAGTACATGTAAGACGTTATTCAGGGCTGGGCACAGTGGCTCACGCCTGTAATCCTAACACTTTGAGAGGCCGAGGTGGGTGGATTACTTGAGGTTAGGAGTTCGAGACCAGCCTGACTAACATAGTGAAACCCTATCTCTACAAAAAATACAAAAATTAGCTTGGTGTGGTGGTGGGCACCTGTAATCCGAGCTACTTGGGAGGCTGATGCAGGAGAATCACTTGAACTGGGAGGTGGATGTTGCAGGGAGCCAAGACTGCGCCCTAGCACTCCAGCCTGGGTGACAAAGCGAGACTGTCTCAAAAAAAAAAAAAAAAAAAAAAAAAAGATTTTTTTTAGAAATTTTAACAACAGAGAGAATGGGGAAAAAAAAAAGTCTCTAGAGGAAGGGTTTTCAAATAACCTACAAAAAAACTTCATGTAAAAGACAGTACTTCATGCAAAAGACAGTCAAAATTTAGCCATCTATCATATAGGGCCCAATGATAGCCAGGTTAAATCAACCCCAGGCAAGACATAATTTACCAATTCTCTCTAATCTGTTCTCCCCTTGTTCTCTGATGATGGAGGAGCCAAAAAGACCAGAATGAGCTAGTGGAGAGGAAGGATAACAAGGGCTAAAGGACACACCATGCTTTTCACCCATTATTAGTCTAACTATCCTAGGAGTTGGGCAGGGGGCGATTTGAATTAGCTGAGAGATTAAAATTTTGATTTAGATTGGTCAGAGTATTTTGATAATGAAACTGTTTTAATTGTCAAAAGACAAAAACATTTGAACAGCTGAAAAGATGAGACTGTTGTAACAGCTGAAAAATCACTGGAAGTACATGAGATATTCTTGTAATATTGGCAAGAGAAATGGGAGATCTGAGAAAGTGAATTGTGAAAGCAGCATCGGAAAATAAATGAAAAGCAATTTCCATATCGTTTTATGCTGAGACCAGGTCATTCTATAAACCAGACACATAAATAAAGAAAATAAAAGCAGAGCTCGTCTTATTGAAGTAAAAACGGTATTCTCAGTCTCAACTGCTCATCCCTTTCTTGCAAAGGTCTCTGATCATCATCCCCTGGGCTGTAAGAAATATACATTTAAAACCACCTGTGTCAATAGTCCTCCGTACTCATGCACAGACTAGCACCAGTCCCTTATAAAGTTTTTACTGGTTCAAGAGGAAAAGAAAAAAAAAAAAATAAGAAAGAGTACATTCTTTTTTAAAATATTAAATTTACATCTCTACAATGTATTCTAACTAATAAATGACAATTATTTTAGAAAATGATGAAATAAGAGAGTAGAAAGAAGATTTTGTTGTTTTTTGTACAGACTACTTCTCAGAAAAAATTAAAATTTGCCATCCCTATGTCTAATACTACACATTTTATATTGATTTCTAAAAGTCCACTCCTTAAGCCTAAAACCCTCTAGTTAACGTTTTTCTATTCTCATTTTACTGATTTAATATAGAGAAAATATTTTTAAATTTTGTATTACAAAACAAAAAAAGCAAGCATTGAGCAATGCTATAAATTTCAATAGTAATAGAAACAGATTATTTTATATTTCCAGTAGATGATCCTGAGGTTCAATCTCACTGTGCAACAAACTTATGTTCACTATATTTATATCCTTTTCCATAAGATTCCCTTATCTTTACCCAACCCCTCAGTTGAACTATCTTCGAGTACCACATTACAAAATTATCTGTGGCACATTTATGCTCCACGTCTACATCTAAGGTAATCAATGAATGGAATGAGTACTGAAATATCATATTTAGAGTAATCAGTTCTCATTGAAAGAAAAGCATTTCACTTCAAGGAAAAACTCTGATTGAAAATACCTTTGTCACTTTCCTGTTACATATTGCATCTTACCCTCAATTCCCATATACAACAGCACTATTTTTCTATACATGCACATAGCTATTCAAGCTACATTGCTGATTATCAACAAATAAACCAAATTATTCAGTGTGGAATGAGTCAATTTCAAGAATGAACACCAAGAGCCACTCCTCTAATTTTTATTTCCAACAGTACTTTACTTCATAACCCAGTCACTTGTGCTAATACAACTTGTTCATGGAGCTGCAGAAAGGAGTGTGGAAATCTAAAAAGAATTTTCAATTTATTGGAAATCTGTAAATTCATACTTTTTCATCTAATCCTCTTGTCCCTTTTGTGCCATGAGTACCTCACACACTGTGCCTTGTTTCTTAATATTTTCCTAATGGAGATGCTTTTATTCCCCACCATTCCACTACAATGTCCACCTTGAACAGCCAACTCAAAACTTCTTTTAATAAGCTGTCTATATCATTCATCCATTGATGGATACTTAGGTTGTTTCTATATCTTGGTTATTATGAATAATGCTGCAATAAATGTGTGAGTGCAGATATCTCTTTGACATACTAATTTCTTTCTTTTGAATATATACCCAATGATGAGTCTGCTAGATCATATGTTAGTTCTACTTTTAGTTTTTTTATGAACTTCCATGTTGTCCATAATGACTACACCAATTTATACTCCTACCAAAAATGTGCAAGGGTTCCATTTCTTCCACATCCTTGCCAACCCTTTTTATCTTTCTTCTTTTGATAATGACAATTCTAACAGATGTAACATGATAATTCATTGTGGTTTTAATTAGAATTTCCATTATAATTACCAATGTTGTACTTTTTGTATATATCTGTAGGCCATTTTTATGTCCTCTTTGGAGCAATGTCTATTCAGATTATTTTCCCATTTTTAATATGGTTATTTATTTTCTTGGTAAGTTGTATGAGTTCCTTATGTATTTTGAAATTTACTCCTTATCAGATATATAGTTTGCAAATATTTTCTCCCATTCTGTAGGTTGTCTCTTCACTCTGTTGTTTTCTTGGATGTGAAGAACCTTTTTGGTTTCATTTAATTCCATTTGTATATTTTTACTTTTGCTATCTATGCTTCTGGGATAGTATCCAAAAAAATCATTGCCCAGACCAATGTCATGGAAATTTCCCTCTGCATTGTCTTCTATTAGCTTTACAGTTTCAGATCCCACATTTAAGTCTTTAATCCATTTTGAGTTGATTTTTAAATGGTATAAGATGAATGCCTAATACATTCTTCTGCGTGTAGATATCTAGTTTTCTCAAAACCATTTGTTAAAAAGACTGTCTTTTGTCCACTGTATATTCTTGGCATCTTCATAAAAAATCAGTTAAGTGTAAATGGGTGAATTTATTTCTGGGCTCTCTGTTCTCTTCCATTTGTCTGTCTGGTTTTGTGCCAGTGCCATACTGCTTTGGTTACTACAGCTTTGTAATATATTTTGAAATCAGACAATGTGATGGTTTTAGTTTTGTTGATTGTTTCTCAAGATTGCTTTGACTATTCAGGGACTTTAGTAATTCCATATAAATTTTAAGATTCTTTTTTATATTTCTGTGAAAACAATGCCATTGGATTTTGGATACAGGTTGCATGAATTTGTAGTTTGCTTTGGGTAGTATGAATATATCGATAACTTTTTTTCAATCCATGAATATGGGCTATCTTTCAATTTTTTAATCTTTCAATTTTTTCATAAATGTTTCATATTTTTCAATAAAGTTTATTTATACGTATCCTATTCTTTTTAGTGCTATTGTAAATAGAATTGTTTTGTTGACTTCCTTTTGGGTGGTGTATTGCAAATGTAAAGAAATGCTACCGATTTTTGTATGCTCACTTTGTATTCTGCAACTTAACTGAATTCATTAATTAGTTCTACCAGTTTTTTTATACACTCTTTGGGGTTTTCTTTTTTTTGTTTTTTTTTGTTTTGTTTTGTTTTGTTTATTTTTTTTTATTATACTTTAAGTTCTAGGGTACATGTGCATAACGTGCAGGTTTGTTTACATATGTATACAAGATATGCCATGTTGGTGTGAATGCACCCATCAACTCGTCAGCAGCCCATCAATTCGTCATTTATATCAGGTATAACTCCCAAATGCAATCCCTCCCCCCTCCCCTTTCCCAATAAAGAATAAAAAGGCCCAGATAAGAAAGGAAATGATTCCCCTTCCCAGGAGTCCAAAGATCTAATTAGAAAAAAATGTATTCAGAATTACACAACCTATGAGTGAGAACATGGCGGTGTTTGATTTTTCTCTTCTTTGCGACCAGTTTGTCAAGAATGTGGTTTCCAGCTGCATCCATGTCCCTGACAAAGGATGCAAACTCATCTTGTTTTATGGCTTGATAAGTATTCCATGGTGTATTGTGCACATTTTCTTAATCCAGTCTGTCACAGATGGAACATTTGGGGTTGATTGCCAAGTGCGTTGCTGTTGTGAATTGCCGCAATAAATATACGTTCTGTGTCCTTTTACGGCAGCATGATTTATAATCTTTGGGTATATACCCAGTAGTGGGATGGCTGGGTCATATGGTAATCTAGTTAGATTCCTTGAGGAATTTGCCATACTGTTTTCCCCATAATGGTGAACTAGTTTACAACCCACCAACAGTGTATAAAGTGTTGCCTATTTCTCCACATCCCTCTCCCAACAACTGTTGTTTCCTGACTTTTCTAATGATTGCCATTCTAACTGGTGTGAGATGTACTCATTGTGGGTTTCGATTTGCATTTTCTCCTGAATGCGAGTGATGGATGGCATTTTTTCATGTGTCTCTGTGCTTTGTATGAACTGTCTTCTTTTTGAGAAATGTCTGTTCATATCCTTTCCCGCACTTTTTGATGGGTTGTTTGTTTTTTCTTGTATTTTGTTTGAAGTTCTTTGTAGATTTCTGGATATTAGCCCTTTGGTCAGATGAGTAGATTGCAGAAAATTTTCTCCCATTCTGTAGGTTGCTGTTTCACTCTGGATGGTGGTTTGCTTTTGCTGTGCAGAAGCTCTTTAGTTTAATTAGATCATCTTGTTCAATTTGGGCTTTTGCGGCCGTTGCTTTTGGTGTTTTAGACTGAAGTCCTTGCCCATCGCCTATGTCCTGAAATGGGTACTACCTAAGAAATTTTCTTCTAGGGTTTTTATGGTATCTAGGGTCTAACATGTTAAGTCTCTAATCCATCTTGATTAATCTTCATATAAGGAGTAAGGGAAGGATCCAGTTTCAGCCTTTCTACTTATGGCTAGCCAAATTTCCCCCAATTTTTCCCAACACCTTTATTAATAGGGGAACGCTTTCGCCCCTTTCTTGTTTCTCTCAGGTTTGTCAAAGATCAGGATGGCTGTAGATGTGTGGTAATTTTCTGAGGACTCCTGTTCTGTTCCATTGGTCTATATCTCTGTTTTGGTACCAGTACCTTGCTGTTTTGGTTACTGTAGCCTTGTCTTAGGATCATATCATCTGTGAACAGAAGCAAGTTTACTTCTTCATTTCTGATTTGTATAACTTTAATGTATTTATCTTGCTTAATTACTCTGGCTACAACTTCCAGTACTATGTTGATTAGAAATGCTGAAAATAAGCACGCTTGCATTGGTTTGACTGTTAGAGAAAAAGCTGTCAGTTTTTTTACCATTGAATGTAATGTTTTCTGTGAGATTTTCACATATGGCCTTTATTATTTTCAGGTAAGCTCCTTCAATACCAAATTTGTTGACAGTTTTAATCACAAAAAGGTGTTAAATTTTGTCAATTTTTTTTGCATCCATTGAAATGATTATGTGATTTTTATCCTCCATTCTATTAATGTGGTATATTAGATTGATTGATTTGTGTATGTTGAACCATCCCTACATTCCAGGGATAAATCCCACTTAGTCATGGTACATGATACTTTTAATGTGCTATTATATTTGGTTTGCTGATATTCTGTTGAGAGTTTTGCATCTATGTTCTCTAGAGATATTGGCCTGTAGTCTTTTTTTTTTAAATTATAGTGTCTTTGTCCTTGCTTTGTTATTAGAGTGACACTGACCTCATTAAGTGAATTCTGACCTCTTCTATTTTTTGAAACTGTTTCAAGTATTGGTATTAATTCTTTATTAAATATTTAGTATGAACCACCCATGAAGCCATCTTGTCTTGGACTTTTCTTTCTTGGAGGTTTTTGGATTACTGATACTGCCTCCTGTATTGTTAAATGTTCCTTCACAGATGAATGGACAAATAAAATGTGGAGATATATACATACATAGACAAATAGGTAGATATATACACAATGTGTATACAGTATATATACAATATATCTCTGTGTGTGTATATATGTATATATGTACATATATGTGTGTTTATATACATATATATACAAACACACAAAAAAATACACACATACAAAGTGAAACATTATTCAGCCTTAAAGAAAGGAAATCCTGTAATTTGGAGCAAAATGAAGAAACGTAGAGGGCATTATGCTAAATGAAATACGCCAGACCGGAAGAACAAATACTACATGATTTCTCTTATGTCAGGAAATTAACATAGTCAGCTCAGAAGCAGAGACTAGAACGAGGCTTACCAGGGCCAGGGAGAATAGGGAATTAGGGAATTATTGGTCAGAGGGTACATAGTTTTAGTTATGTGAGATAATTAAGTCCTACAGACCTTACTGTGTAGCATAATACATATAGATAACAATACTGCATTGTATACTTAAAGATGTATGAAGCACATGGATCTTATATCAGATGCTCTTATCACAAAAAAAGGGAGAAAGGAAATTTTTAGAGATAATGGTTATGTTTATGGCATTGTTTACGGTGATGTTTTTACTGGTGTATACTCATCTTCAAACTCATCAAGATGAATGCAGAAAATACATACAACTGTTTTGTATGTCAATCATGCCTCAATAAAGTTCTTTTAAATAAAAATGTTTTAAAGTTGTCTCTATGCCAGTGTTCACTTACTTATTTTTAATTCCTCAGTACTTAATAGTCCATGTCATATATATACATATATATATGCAAAAGTATATATATATATATATATATACACACACACACACACTTAATCATATACTTTTGCATTGAGTTTGTGAATTATCTCCACAAAAGTGAGGGAAAGTTTTCTTTTAGTTTGATTTTGTTTTGGTTTTGAACAAAAGATGAGACTTGTTTTAGCTTCGATCAGTCTGCCAGGATTTAGACTTTCCCTATACCAATGTTACGTCTATGGCTTTAGATGAGTCATTTGACCTTTCTGAATCTCAGTTTTCTTATCTATAAAATGGTAATGAAAACAATTCCTATTTCTTAGGTTTGTTAAGAGGTTTATATGAGCAAAGCCACTAAAATATAGCAGAGTGCCTGCCATATTGCAATCATCCTCAAAATGTTCCTCCTTTGTTATCTTCCTCTCCTTGTATTAATTATTATTTGACTCAGGAGGTCTAATACAATATTGATGACTTAAGAGTTATTCAATAATTACTCAATTCTACATTTAAAAATAGTCTAAAAGTATTTTACAAATCCATTCAATCTTTGCTTCTCCCACTAGCACCACTACCATTATCCCATCTCCACTTTGGATTGAATTTGAGCCCAGTTTTTATTAAATTCATTCTGGTACTATGAGTTTACATTTCTCATCACTCTCATTGAAAATCTCAATCTTCTTTCATTTCCCTCTTCAAAAATACAAAAGTTGTTAGAAATGTGTGCCAGTTACTAATGTATTGTCTCTCAGCTCCAAATTTACCTTTTTACTTCCTCAGTAAAAATAAGTATCAGTCCTCTAAACATTTTTCCTTTGCCAGCAGGCACTGAAGCTTTAACAAATACGGCACTGGTGAGTGATTTCAGCAGGAAAAGTTTCTGCTACCTGGTTCCTGTGTGCTCCCTTGGGAGACAACTGCAGCACACACCTGTGCCCAGGTTTTGTAGTACAGAGGCCAGAGCACTCAGTGGTCAGTAGCTTTCCTTAACACTCACCATGGAAAGTTTTTAGTAGAGTGCATCAAGAGTGTTCATTCCTTATGAACAGCATCTCCACGCACTTTCAGTGCAGGTTTCCAGCAAGTTCTGCCAGCGTGGATCCACAATGGATTATCTGTCGTCCAGTGATCCATCGCTATGCCATCTCTATCAGGGTCTGGACTCATCCTTGGGGAAAGGAGGAATGTGGGGGCCCTTTTGGGTGCTCTCTCTTAGCCCTAAATTAATGACCATCCTTGTATGTGCTCTTCTTTAATTCTTACTACCAAATCTCTCATTACTTCACTCCATTATTATATATAGTTTATTTATATAACTTTCCCTCTTCAAATTATTGTGTCTTTTTTCTCTTCTGTTGGACCCAAGCTGATCTAGAGTTCATCATAGTTTTATAGTTTTACTTAGCAACATATTCCAGACCTTTATCACATTTTCAATGATATACTTAAAGACAGGTATTAGATATTATGTGGACTCTTTTTATATAATCAATTTTTTTTTTAAATGCAAGTAAGGAAGAAATAGCAATTCTTCAAAATAAAAATGGTAAACAGCATAGAAGTATTTTAATTCTCAAGTATGTAGCTGTAGGGAAAGGAAAATAATTTTTTCCAACCCTCAAATGTTCTTAGTTGGAATGCACCCCTGCAACAAAAAACAGATTAACAAGAGAAAAACAAACAGAAGTTTATTAACATGTATATTGCACATACACACAGGAAACATCCAGGGAATGAGTAGTTCTCAAAGAAGTGACTTTGAATTCCAATTTCTATCAGTACTTCAACAAAGAATTTTAAATTTTTTTAAAAAGTGACAAGACAAAGGAAAGGACTTTGAGTCTATAGGGGCAGCAACTTGTGGAAGGCAAATAACTAGCAGAGAAAGGCTAGTTAGTAAAGCTTGCCATATTGGTTTCCCTTGTGCCATATTAAGGCCAATAATGGTCTAAAGTTGTCTTCAGTGGTTAACCTTTGTTCTCCCTGGTAGAAGTGGAAGCAGGCTACCTTGGTCTTTGTAATTATGTCCTGCTTTTAAGACAAAGAGAGGAAGGGCAGAGAGCTTTCCTGCATATGCTGTTTCTTAATTGCCCTCAGTGTAACAATTCTTTGTAGGTGGGGGTGATATATTCTGGTCTCCCACATAGTTCATTCAGTCAAAAGATAAAATAACCACCTATATCTGGTATTTTCTACCGGAAGAAGTCATTTATTTTTTCAACATATAATCAATTGTAATTTTTTTAAAAATTAGCTGCATATTTTAATTAGAAGAAGTTGAAAGCTTAACAGCTCCAAGTGATAAGATATAGTTACTGCATTCTAATCAACCTGAGCATTAGAATTAGATGCAAGGGCAAATTAATCCAAAACCGGATGAGCTTCCTGGGTACAAAAAGAAAAGAATGAAGAGGAAGAGCGGGAAAAGGAGAAGGTAGAAGAGAAACAGCAGAAGGAGGAAGAAGAGAAAAATAAAGAGAATTGGGTGTCATTTTCTCAGCAAGACAACTGCTATCTGCTGATCAGGCCATCTCTGTCTCAGTGCTCCTTGGTATCACTTTCTTGTTTTTCTCAATTTATTCAAAAGTCCTTTCAAGTAGCATTTCTTATTCTAACAATACATAATGCAAATCTCTTTTCTGAAACAAAGTTTTGAAATAAAATTATGTAAGAATAAAACACCTGTTTTCATCTTTGTTTTTTGTATGTTCAATTTAAGAAAGCAGTAGGCTTAAGGCATGAGTAGCATTGTTTTCCCTTCTCCATCTATCATTTGTCAGATCAGCTCTACTAGAAGTATATTCTTTTGTTTCCAGGATGAGAGTGGAACTCACTGGCCTTAATGCAATCAAGTCATCTTTCTTCTTTATCAAGCACCCTTCTGAGTCCCAGGAAACTGCCAAGTAGCTGCTGTCAGGAGCAGATGCTATTAAGGTTAGAAAACAAAGTTAAAGTGGGAAGTGGATGATTCAATCTTCGCTTGGGAACTGTGTTTACCTTTTTACAGAAACAGAGCAGCTCTAGTAAATATGCAATAAAAAAGGCAAGCCTGAAAGGACCCCAGAATATGCAGTTTTATGTTGAAACAGATTTGTCAACTTATTACCTATTAGAGTGTTCACATAGTTTTGAATATTCACTATCAAATGCCTTTTAAATTCAGCAGTGAATTCTGCTGCCCTGCAGATGATCTCAGTTATTATAAGAAAGGACATGCACACATACACATACAACAGGCAATATCAAAATGATAATGATTGCATTCCAAAGATACCTATTTGTTTATAGCCTCAAAGTTTAAATCTCTTTAGTACCTTGAGATATAGCACTACATTAAAAAGCATTAGCATTTAATGACCCTTTCATACTAAACAGGAAGAAAATAATAGGTATTACAGAAGGAAAGAAAAAATATTTTAAAAGCCTTTTTCCTCACTTTACTCTGACACATATGCTTTCAAACAGTAAAAATGTACCTGTATAAGCAAAATAAGAATACGATTCTCATTATTTTGGGAA
Source organism: Rhinopithecus bieti (assembly GCF_001698545.2). Taxonomy (NCBI): domain Eukaryota; kingdom Metazoa; phylum Chordata; class Mammalia; order Primates; family Cercopithecidae; genus Rhinopithecus; species Rhinopithecus bieti. Next base: position 2,733,795 of record NW_016804554.1, on the reverse strand, counting down.
ATGTTACTGTCAAAGTGGAAATATCCTCCAGGAAATGTGATGGTTAACTTATTCTCCTGTGCAATGCACACTAAAGATTCTGGTACAAATATTGAAAAACATAAGTCATAAACATGGAAAATGTCATAAAACAGATGTTAATTTCATACTCAAACTTTTACTCTAAAACTATACCTCAAGAAGAATAATTTAAACAGCACAACTCTTTTCTGCACATGGCGTTTTTACCTAACCTTGAAAAATAAGTGAGTCTTTTCGCTCTACAAGACAAGCCCACGGATGGCGTATGTTGTTTATCTTAATGGATTTATTCAAATACATTTTAAATTTTCTCTACCTAATGAATATACTAATGCCAAGTTACCACACAAAGAGTACTTACACTTAACAAAACCAGCTGTTATTATGATTAAATATTTTGTCAGAAAACATGGAATTATATTTTAACAGAAGTTCAAAATCATCAAAATCACTTTAGCAATACAAAGCATGCATTGTCAATCCTTAGTTTACTGGGTTTTTATTGCTATTTTTCTCCTCTGCATTTTGATGCTGGAGTTCCTTCATTAATATTCATGAAGATTGTTTCCAAATCTTAATTGCCCACTCAGATACCTGACAATAAAACAGAAGGATCAAGTCAGGTTACTTATTAGTCAGGCTCAAATGGAATATGGTTTGCTCTAATGTGTAATAACTGCAAACAAAGGCAAGTATCTTTTATAGGTCTATCAAAATCCAAAATGTTGTATGAGCTACACTGATTGATTTATCAAATATTTATAAGCACCTTCTATGTATTAAATTGCAAAGCTAGGTACTGATGATACCAAAATGAATAATGCATTTCCGTTTTTATTTTACATGTCTTTAAATAAATGAACAGACTGGTAGCCATGACTGGCATGTAAATAGATAACAGTAACCATACTGTTAGTAAAATATATCCCAGAGCAGGCATGGAGTGAAGAGTATCTACCTGCTCACAAAGCAGATAACTGAATTGGCCTTTCAGGTATATACAGAAGTTCACCAGGCAACAAACAAGATTCTAAGTCACAAAAAATAATAGGTAAAATACAAAAATCATGAAAACAACTTGAAAAATTAAAGGGATTGTCAGAGGTTAGGTAGACATGACAGGAGTTTTTGAAGGCAAGTGATGAGATGCAGGACATGAGGTGAGAGAAAGAGAGTCAAAGACCACATCATGGAGGCTCTGAAAAGGAAATTGCCCTTTATCCATAGGACTACCAATCAATGACTCCGTATCAGTGGAAATCAGATAAGCATTTTAAGATCAGCTAATTCAGACTTCACAGTGTTTACAATAGAATGAAGAAGATGAAGAAGAGCAGATCAGAAGCTGTTCCTATCAACCAAGTGCAAGATGTTGAGGGAATAAACTGGGACACTGGCTGATATCAAATAGGCAACACATGAAAGAACATAAACCCAAACTAATTCCCACCTTGGGATCCCAAGATTACACACATGTGAACCTGAGGGGAACAAAGGGAGATAAAATAAAAACAAACAAAAAACAATTCCTGGGAGTTCAGAGAAAGTATGACCATAATACCGAATATATTTAAAAAAAGGTTCATTGGTCCTTAAAGTTAGTATAAGTTCCTGATACAAACTACCACATAAAAAAATGTGCATACTACTACTGACCCTAATGTTAATTTTCTGGAAATGGTCAGTCATTTATTTCTAGTTGCCTCTGTTATTCATTCCACAATTAAAATCAAATTTCTTTCAAATCCACAATGCAATATAATAGAAAACATATTAGAAGAAAATGCTATTACTCTTGAGATTTTCAATTGGTAAACAATTCATTCAAAAATAACCCACATAAGTATAAAACAGTGTTTTCTACATTTTCTACCTATATTGTACTAGGTCGTTTAAATGACAATATAAAAATATTAAATATTCCTCAAGTTAAAACATCGTGTTTTCATATTCACCTTTCTCGTTCATTTATTGGCAAAGAAGAAAGGATTACTTAAAGGAGTTATAGAATTTGAAGGCTATTTGATTTTCTTTTATCTTTTATGTTATCATACAGAAATCATTTAAATAAGTTACATCTGTAATGGAAACTGCCAATAAAGATTCAAGTGGTTTAGCTATCAGGTTACAGAAATTTAAAAGCTACCAACCAAAGCTAAATATCCAGTTTAAGGGAATTCACATGCTCTTATCTTGTAATTGAAATCACACGAGGGTTATTTACTAAGAAATGAAAATGAATGTCTTGTGAGCTGAGTTAAATATAATTATAAGTCCGCATTTCTGAAACCGAAAAAGTATCTCTTTGTGCCAGTGCCCTTACTCAGAGTGTGGACAAGACAACTACAAATAGCTCGTATATTGTAGGGAAATAATCTGTACAGGACACCAATGTAAACATTATTTATTTTCAAATGATGTCACTCTTGAAGGCTCTTTTTTTTTTTTTTTTTTTTTTTTTGAGATAGAGTCTTGGCTCTTGGTCACCCAGGGGCTGAGTGCAGGGGGCCAGACCCTCAGCTCACTGGCAGCCTTCCGCCTCCGCGTTCACGCCATTCCCTGCCTCAGGTGCCTCCGGAGTAGCTGGGGGACTACAGGCGCCGCCACTCGCCCGGCTAGTTTTTTGTATTTTAGTAGAGACCGGGGTTTTTCACGTGTTAGCCAGGATGGTCTCGGATTCTCCTGACCTCGTGATTCCGCCCGTCTCGGCCTCCCAAGTGCTGGGATTACAGGCTTGAGCCACCGTGCCCGGCCGAAGGCTCATTTTTTAATCATTGCTCACAGTAGCTTACCCTTGAAAGATCTAATATTCACAGATGTTTTAAATATTTCATTGTTCTAATATTCAGATGATGAAAAGGTTTTTCTACCAATGTCACACTCACTACCACCACCCTCTCTGAATTTTTTGTATTCTTGTTTTATATTTTGAGGTGAGTAGCTGAGTTTGGTTAAAATGTATTGAGGCTTGGGCATGGGCTGAAGAACTACCTGCTGGGTACTATGCTTACTGCCTGCCTGACGGGATCATTGGGACCCCAAGACTCAACATCACTCAATTTACCCATGTAACAAACCTGCATGTGTACGCTCTAATCTGTAATAAAAGTTGAAATTAAAAAAGATATAGAGAGACAGTGGGTTGAGAGAGGGCTATTCTTGAATTATTTTTGTACAAATCCCCATAAGTTCACATTAGAAACTCTCCAAAGAAAACTTGTGCATAACTGGAAAATTCTAAAGTCTGGCAAGATATCCCTTAACTATATTAGCATAGAAAATCTACTATTGTGTAATTATAAAAGTTTAAGGTTTTACTCAGGTATGTTTGTTATTTTCTAGCAAAATGACAACTTCTAGTATTTTCCTTAAACATATTTAAAAGAATTTGACTTGATTTAACTGATCATAGAATCTAATAAGTAGCAACAGACTCTAGGTTTACCAAAAAACAGACTTTCGAGTTTTTCTACTGAGAATAAAATGAATGAAAAGCTCTTCTCCCCTTTTTTAACAAGGGAGAAACTTAGGGATCAGAGGATAACATCTGTGGGTGATGACATGGGATCATCCATTTCATATTTACTCTTCTAGAAACATTTCCATCTTATGTGAAAGCCGTTTGGATGAGAATCTACCCAAGAAGGTATCAAAAGTCTCTCAGTGCCAGAATTACATTTTAACAACACAGAGAGCAAAGATAAGTTCATGCGAAGAATTTATTTCCCTTATGTACAGCTTTACTTGTTTTACTCTAGAATAAATTTGAAAAAGAATATATGTTGCATTTCAGGCTTGTTTGCTCTTTAGAAAGTAGGAAACCAGCCAAAGTCTTGTTGGTTATGATTTAGAACTAGAATTGGAAGAATCACCATGTTTCTACCTCTTTAATGGAGTCAGCTGAATCCTCAACTGACTTCTCAGCCAGAAAAAGCTTTAACATCAGGGTAAAGCTTGGTATATTAGGATGTTCACGGAGATACATAACTCAGGAGCATCTTTCTTACATGAGAAGGAGTAGAGTTTCCTGAGTGAGAAAGGTGATGGTATAGAGAGGTGGAGGGAGAAGGGTCCATTGAATTAAGTAGGTGGAGTGAGCAGTCAGAGTTAAATTACAGTGTAAAATCCAAGGCTGCCTTGTCCCTTGCCTCTTTCTCTTACAAGGAAATCATATTTATCAGTTCAGCTCCGTCTTCTATAATGCCTTAAGTTACTTCACTAATCGCTGAGTAAAGAGTGCCCAGCATGCAGTGGAGCTCACTGTGGAGTCAGACTAGGGAAGATAATACAATGCCATGTACTGAATGATAGCACTCATTTCCTATTGAACTGGTGAGGCTCACTTGGACCACTAGGCAACGTAGACTAGAGACCAGCAGGACACTCCCCAATTACAAAAGCCCATGATTCTCTTCATCTTTCCCAATGACCTATATTGTATCAGGAAACAACCTACCTGCTCCTTGACTGGCCATAGGTCAGAAAAGATAGAGGTTGTTCCTCCCAAATTATTTACATCTGTCTGGAAAATAGAAACACTATTTTTACCCTTAGCATCCTTCTTCATCTCTCTGAGAGGCAAGCATTTAAGAAAAAAGGGGTGAGAAAAATGAGAAGCTGATTTTTTCTAAACTCTAGTAAAATATTTTTTTCTGAAATGCTACATGCAATCAACAAGTATCCAGTGATTTTTTTAATATATCCAGCATGTGCTAGACCGTGTGCAGAGATATAAGGGAATATAAAATATTACAGCCACTTAGAATCTATTTAAACAGTCAAGACACATATGGCGTGATTAGAAAATATGGCAAATACATAACCAAATGTTAAATTCTGTAAGAATTCAGAACTAGTAAGCAAAGCTTTTAATGCTTGCAATGGTGTGGAAAGACTTTCTATACAAGGTAAGACTTGAGGAAAACCTAAAAGAAAATGCATATAAAGAATATAAGTATCCTACTACCTATTCTCCAAAAATAATGAGAGAGAGATAGGATTGACCTCACTTTTTCACCACGTCGTAATTCAAAATCATTTCTTTCTTATATAAGCAAGCCAGGGAAACAGAGCCTGAGGTAAAAATTCCACTCTGCAAAGTCTCTATATAAACTCCTAACACATCTCTAGGAAATATATGTCCCCTTTTCTTTTAAGAAGAGTCAGTAGGATTTTCTTACCTTTGACACACAAAAGGCTGAACTTCAATTTATCTATCTCTCATCCTTGCAATGGAGGAAAGAATAAAATTATTTTGTGTGGAAACTGGGATTTATTATAAAGTTCTATCTTGTGCTATGACTCTGCACTTTACATATCCTTTCTTTTATTTTTAAAAATAATTTTAACAAATAGATGTTACTATTCCTGTTTTATTGATGATGAAATTGAAGTTGCAAGGGGTTAAGGAACCCTGGGTAGAATAAAGATTCTTTTCTCTTACACTCCAATGCTTATACTCTTCCTTTTATCTCATGTTTTCATTATAAAGAACAAAAATCTTGGGGATAGTGGGATGGTTTTACAAATATCCTACCTTTCTGAGAAGGGAAATAACAGTACTCATTAGAAAAACTTTTATGAGAAATATTCCTTGCATGTAACTCCCCCTAAGATCATGGCCCCTTCCAGATTCTTCCCTATCCCCTTCTGGATTCCATTGCCCAAATCCAGATCACATACTTACACACTCCTGACGTTCAATGATAGCTAAGTAGACATGGGGGTCGTCCTCCCTTCCTAGAAACAGAAAGCTATTGGCATAAAGCTATCCAAGTAGAATTACTTGTAAGTGTTCTATTTAAAAATGTGTTTGTTCAAATATGTATAGAAAATACTTGTGAAACAATGCTAAAAGTATTTAAATGAATGGTTTCTCTGATTCTTTGACAAGATAATGTGTAATGTGATACTACTAAAAAGACAAACATTATGTAGTAGTTCCCAAATGCATTTGACCCTTGAATTCTGTTTCAGGGATGGACAGTGGAGGATAGCTTATATCTATTAACAGCTAGAGAAAATATTAGTACTTTCTGAAACTTAGTTTTGGGGATATAATCCTAGGGAAGGAATTGGAAGGCATAAATGTCCATTCTAAGATTACGGAAGGATCTGACCCTGGAAATGAGTCTAAAAAACAAAATGAAGATCAACTGAGTGAGGTAAACTCTTTTTTACTGAGTTGTATCTTCATGGTTTGGAAGAAATTAGCCTGATCCTAGATAGTTCTTTAGGGTCTGACTGACCACTAATAACTAATGGAGCTAAAATCAGGATGGACCAGCCCATGATTCAACTGCAGAGTATTGAGAGAAGATACTATTGAAAACAATTATTACTGGCTGGATGAGATGAGAGAAATACAATTTCAGCTGTAAATCTCAAGTCATGCTAAAGGGTTGTGGTACATGCCATAAGAAAGAGCAGATATTTTGCCAAAGATAGGCAAAGAAGAAGCTGGTGTGGATTCAGTAGTCATGACAAGAAGATCCTGAATGAAGAACCAGAATCCACCAATCTCTTTGAGTCGAAACCAGATAGCAAACTTTGTACAGGATCTTTACTGCACATGACGTATTGGGAGAAGGCATGAGGTATAAACCCCTTGAGTATGGCTGAACTGAGGCTAGATAGATCAACCCTCTCCTAACAGACTCAAGAATTGGGAGATTCTCACTGTGGCTCCTGTGGAAACCTTAGCATCACGATATCCCTGATTACCATGACATTACTAATTACCTAGAGAGTGATAGCTAATTTTTTACCTAAACTGATCTCCCACTAGAACTTATGCACGGGGAAGTGGCTACAAGTCTCTGGTGTGGAAATTTTTCACATTTCAAATTGGGAACTCAGTATGACATATGCTAACTTCCCAGAAAAGAAACGATGATTGAGTAAGTCAGTTGACACTAAACTTATACTTGTATTTTTTAAATCTAGGACAAAAAATTAAAAGTTAAATACATTTAAATTTACATTAAATTAGTTAAAATACATTTAAACCCCCAACACTTCACTTGCAGTAACAAGAAGCATCTCTCCTTTAAATTTACATTGTCTCTTTCTCTGATTATTTTTCTCCTACCTTCTACAGCTAGATATGCAACTGAAGAGAAAAGCCAACCTTTCAGCCATATCTGAACACTTTAGAACCACAAAATTTAATGTATCACTGAATATGAAATAAAAAGACATAATAGAATAACAACCAGTGCTGAAGTCCTGGAAAATTAACTCTAGAATAACCTGCACATAGTCTGGGAACTAACATAATAAACCTTACTATATTTTTTCTCTGAATTGAATTCTTCCACATACTTTTTAGCCACCTGACTAATTAAATTAAAAAATGGTCTTATTTTAGTAATGAGTATCTGCAGCATGGAGAGACTGACTAATTTCAATCATGAACCAGGTAAATCAGAAGGGATCAAATTCATGTTGTTACATCAGTCTTTAGTCACAAAGATAACGGGTGGCAAAGCCTGGCTAGCTATGCACCAAACAGTTTACCTTTTTCTCTTGGGCACACAGCTAGTCCATATTTACCAGGTTTCTTCGTTGTGAGTGTAGCCACAAGTTCAAGTCTTAGAGAATGGAATATAGGCAGGAGCAACGTACACCACCTCCAGGCCTGGCCTATAAAATCCTTGTTATGAAATCTTTCATTTACTTTTCCCATCTACTACCTCTTCCCCAGGCACAAAAAGTAAGAAGTACCATATTATTGCTTCAAGCCATTGAAATTGGAGGACTTTTTATTATTTCATATCTTTTCATAAATTAGCATGCCCTGATAATACAGAAAAAAAACTTGTGATATTGTAATAAAAATGAATGTTTCAAGCCACAGTTCCCTCATTGGCTGCTAGGATTCAGATTAACTCCTGTCTTTCCTAATGTTGACATCTTTATAGACCAAAATGGAATATGGCTCCACTGCTACTGGCCTTTCATAGGTCAAGTGATGCAAAGTTGGATCTTGGAAATGAAAACTTAGAATCAATATGTTGACCTCTGCTATCCAATTTGTGATTCAGGGATAATAAACATTTTTTAATGTCATTAAGAACCTTATGAATCAGGTGCTTTTTATTTTCCTCTTCTGATTTCCAGAGTAATATCTCAGTACAATTGTTAATACTTTTCTGTGTAAATGTGGCTTCACCTTTGAATGTCCTATTTTAAAATATATTTATAACTTTTAAAATATATACAGAAAATCAGTTGACAGCAAAATATCAATAAATTCATAATATTCAAAATGGAAAGTTGTCTCTCAAAATGATATGGATATGAGTACATTCTTATTTGGGGGAGTTAGGACTGCTGCATGATACACAGGCATATTTTACATTCTTTTTGAAAATGTGTCTTTTGGCTTTATGTTAATTAGATAATAAGGTGGTCTGACTTAAAATTATAAGCGCAAATTGAATTTAGCAAAACGGAATTGTCATAGTGTCTTTATAGAATCCATATCTTAGCATAAACTACAACAGAGTTGAGAAGGATCTCTTCCAAATTGCTACAGATTTTAAAAAACAATGTTGTAATTATTTTCTGTGTGAGTCTATTCATCTACCTGGGAGGGTGAGGCAGGAGAATTGCTTAAACCAGGGAGGTAGAGGTTTCAGTGAGCCGAGATCATACCTCTGCACTCCAGCCTGGGTGACAGAGTAAGACTCCATCTCAGAAAAAAAAAAAAAGAAAAAGGAAAAGAAAAGAAAAGAAAAGAAACCCAACCAAAGGACAGCAACTTCAAAGACTGAAGGAACATCACCCCACAGAGATGAGAGAAAACAGTACAAAAACTCTGGCAACTCAAAAACCAGAGTGTCATGTTACCTCCAAACAACTGCCTTAGGTCCCCAGCAACAGTTGTTAAATAAGCTGAATTGGCTGAAATGAAAGAAATAGAATGCAGAATATGGGTAAGAACTAAGATCATCAAGATTCAGGAGACAGTCTAGACTCAATCCAAAGATTTTAAGGAAAAAAAGAAAAAACGCTAAGGAAGATGAAAGACAAAATGGTCATTTGAAGAAAGAACCAAACTAATCTGGTAAAGCTGAAAAACTCATTTCAAGTATTTCAGAATACAACTGCAAGTATTAACAGCATGCTCATCCAAGCAGAGGAAAGAATCTCAGAGCTCAAAGACTAGCTCTCTGAAATAACTAAGTCAGACAAAAATAAAGAAAAAACAAAGAAGAATGAACAAAACCTTTGAGAAATATGGGATTAAGTAAAGAAATGAAATCTGTGACTCACTGGTGTCCCTGAAGGAGAGGGAAAGAAAGCAAGCAACTTGAAAAACATATTTCAGGATATCATATATGAAGATATCCTCAACTTTGCTAAAGAGGCCAATGTTAAAATTCAGGAAATGTGGAGTACCTTTGTGAGATACTACACAAGAAGATCATCCCCAAGATACACAGACATCAGATTCTCCAAGGTTGAAATAAAAGAAAAAATGGTAAAGGCAGCTAGAGAAAAGGGGCATGTAACCTATACAAAAAAAAAAAAACCCCATAAGACTAAAAGCAGAACACTCAGTAGAAACTCTACAAATCAGAAGAGATTGGGGGCCTATATTTATAATTATTAAAGAAAAGAATTTCGAGCCAAAAATTTCATATCCAGTCAAACTAAGCTTCATAAGTGAAGGAAAAATAAGATTCTTTTCATATAAGTAAATTCTAAGGGAACTCATGACCACCAGGCCTGCCGTATCAGAAATTCTGAAGGGAGCGCTAAATATGGAAAAGAAAAGCATTACCAGTCACTACACAAACACACACACACAAGCTAGAAAACTTACAAGAATTGGATAAATTTCTTGAAGAATAGTGAAACTATAAAACAACCACACAAATAAGTCTGCATAATAACCAGCTAACAACACAATGACACGATCAAATCCACCGTACCAATACCAACCTTGAATGAAAATGGACGAATGCCCCAATTAAAAGGTACAGAGTGGTAAGTTGGATAAAGAAAAAAGACCCATTGGTATACTGTCTTCAAGAGACCCATTTCACATGCAATGACACCCATAGGTTCAAAGTAAAGGGATAGAGAAAAATCTACCAAGTGAACAGAAAACAGGAAAAAAAGAAAAAAAGAAAAAAAAAAAGCAGGGGTTCCTAGCCTAATTTCAGACAAAACAGGCTTTAAACCAACAAAGATCAAAAAAGTCAAAGAAGGGCATTACATAATGGTAAATAACTCAACAAAAAGACTTAAGCATCTTAAATAAATATGCACCCAACACAGGAGCACCGAGATTCATAAAGCAAGTTCTTAGAGACCTATAAAGAGACTTGGAAAATCACACAATAATAGTGGGAGACTTCAACATCCTACAGACAGTATTAGACAGATAATCAAGACAGAAAACTAACAAAAATATTCAGCACCTGAACTTGACACTTAACTGAATGGACCTAATGGACATCTACAGAACTCTCCACCCCCCAAAAATAGCATATGCATTCTTCTCATCTGCACATGGCACATGCTTGAAAATCAACTATACAATCAGACATACAATACTCAGCAAATTCAAAGAAACAAATTATACCCACCACACTCTTGGACTACTGCACAATAAAAATAAAAATAAATACTGAGAAAATCTGATGGTTTTTAAAACCATCAAATCTCTTGAGATCCATTCACTATCACAAGAACAGCACAGAAAAGATTTGCCCCCATGATTCAATTACTTCTCACTGAGTGCCTCCCACAATATGTGGGAATTAAAGATGCAATTTGGGTGGGGACACAGTCAAACCATATCACAACCTGAAAAAGGCCAGGACCACATAGATTCGCAGCCAAATACTACCAGATGTATATAGAAGATCTGGTACCATTTCTACAAAAACTATTCCAAAAAAGTTGAATAGGAAGGACTCCCTAATTCATTCTATAAGGCCAGCATTATTCTTATACCAAAATGTTGCAGAGACACAACAAAAAAAGAAAACTTCAGGTCAATGTCCTTGATGAACATAGATGCTAAAATTCTCAACAAGAAGCTAGCAAACCTAATCCAGCATCACATCAAAATGCTAACCACCTAATAATCAAGGAGGCTTTATTTCTGGGATACATGTTTTGTTCAACATACACAAATAAAAAAATGTGATTCAGCCGGGCGCGGTGGCTCACGCCTGTAATCCCAGAACTTTGGGAGGCCGAGGCAGGCGGATCACGAGGTCAGGAGATTGAGACCACGGTGAAACCCCGTCTCTACTAAAAATACAAAAAAAAAAGAAAATTAACCGAGCGCTGTGGCGGGCGCCTGCAGTCCCAGCTACTTGGGAGGCTGAGGCAGGAGAATGGCGTGAACCCCGGAGGCAGAGCTTGCAGTGAGCCGAGATCTTGCCATTGCACCCCAGTCTGGGCGACTCCGTCTCAAAAAAAAAAATATGATTCATCACATAAACAGAACTAAAAACAAAAGCACATGATCATCTCAAAAGATGCCGAAAAGGCTTTGGTTAAAATTCAACATCGCTTCATGTTCAAACTCTCAGCAAACTAGACATTGAAGCTACATGCTTCAAAATAATAAGAACCGTCTATGACAAACTCACACCCAACATCATATTGAATGGGCAAAAGCTGGAAGCATTCCTCTTGAAAGTTGGAACCAGATAAGGATGCCCTGTATCACCATTTCTATTCAATATAATACTGGAACTCCTGACCAGAGCCCTCAGGCAAGAGAAAGAAATAAAAGGCATCCAAATAGAAAGACATGAATGTAAACAATTCCAGTTTGCAGACAATATGATTCCATACCTAAAAATCCCCATAGTCTCTGCCCAAAAGCTCCTCCATCTGATAAACTACTTCAGCAATGTTTCCAGATACAAAATCACTGTACCAAAATCAGTAGCATTCCTATACACCAACAATATCCAATCTGAGAATCAAATCAAGAATATAATCCCATTCATAATAGCCACAAAAAGAATAAAATATCTAGAAATACAGCTAACTAAAGAGGTGAAAGTTATCTGTAACTAGAATTTTAAAACAGTGCTGAAAGAAATCAAAGAAGACACAAATAAATGGAAAAACATTCCATGCTCATGAATAGGAAGAATCAATATTGTTAAAATTTTGGCCATACTGCCAAAAGCAATTTATGGATTGAATACTGTGCCTATTAAACTACCAATCACCTTCTTCACAGAAATAGAAGAAATGATTTTAAAATGCATATAAACAAAAAAAGAGCTCAAATAGCAAAGGCAACCCTAAGCACAAATTTGGAAGCATCACATTACCTGCCTTCAAACTATATTACAAATTTACAGTAACCAACACAGCAAGATACTGGTACAAAAACAGACACCTAGACCAATGGAACAGAACAGAAAGTCTAGAAATAATGCTGCATGCCTACAACTATCTGATCTTGAAGAAAGTTAACAAAAACAAGCAATTGATAAAGGACCATATTCAATCAAGGATGCTGGAATAACTGGATAGCCATAACAGAAGGCTAAAATTGGATCCCTTCTTTACACCATATACAAAAATCAACTCAAGATGGATTAAAGATTCTATAAAACCTAAAACTATACAAACAAAAAACCTGGAAGATAACCTAGGAAATTCCATTCTGGTCATAGACCCTGACAAAGATTTCATGATAAAAATGCCAAAAGCAATTGCAAAAAAAGCAAAACTTAGTAAATGATATCTAATTAAGCTAAAGAGCTTCTGCCCAGCAAAAGAAACTATCAACAGAGTAAACAGACAATCTGTAGAATAAGGGAAAATATTTGCAAGCTATGCATCTGACAAAGGTCTCATAATCAAAATCTATAAAAAACTTAAATCAACAAGCAAAAATCAGGCAATCCCATTAAAACCAGCAAAGGACATAAACAGGCACTTCTTTTTTTGTGTTTTGTTTTGTTTCGTTTTGTTTGAGATGGCTTCTTGTTCTGTTGCCCAGGCTGGAGTGCAGTGGCACGATCTTGGCTTCCTGCAACCTCCACCTCCCGGGTTCAAGCAATTCTTCTGCCTCAGCTTCCCAAGTAGCTGGGACTATAGGCATGCACCACCACGCCCGGCTAATTTTTGTGTTTTTAGTAGAAACAGGGTTTCACCACATTGGCCAGGCTGAAACAGATACTTTTCAATGTAAAACATACACACAGCCAAGAAGCATATGAAAAAATGCTCATCATCACTAATCATTAGAGAAATGCAAACCTAAATCACCATGAGATACCATCTCACACCAGTGATACTGGCTACTTTTAAAAAGTCAAAAAATAACAGATGCTGATGAGGTTATGGAGCAAAACGAACACTTATTCATTGCTGATGAAAATGGAAACTAGTTCAGCCATTGTGGAAAGCAGTGTGGCGATTTCTCAAAGAACTCAAACCAGTATTACTATTTGACTCAGAAATCTCATTATTGGTTATATATCCCCCAAAATATAAATTGCTTTACCATATAGACACACGCATGCTTATGTTCATTGCAACACTCTTCACAATAGCAAAGACATGGAAACAACATGAATGTCCATCAATGGTAGACTGAATAAAGGAAACATGGTACACATATACCATGGAATATTACCCAGCCATAAAAAAGAACAAGATCATGTCCTTTGTGGCAACATGGATGGAGCTGGAGGTCATAATCCTAAGTGAACTAACAGGAACAGAATAATAAATACTGCATGTTCTCACTATAAATGCGAGCTAATTATTGAGTAAACTTGGACAGAAACAAGGAAAACATAGGCATTAGGGCCTACTTGAAGGTGGAGGTTACTATGCTTGTTACCTGAGTAGTGAAATAATCTGTACACCAAAGCCCCGTGGCACACAATTTACCTATATAACAAACCTGCATGTGTACCCCTGAACCTAAAATAAAAGTTTTTTAAAAAACAGTAAAAGCTAGAGCAAAGCAGAAACTTTTAGTTCAACATATCCCCTAAGTTTCAAATATCAAAGCCAGAAGCTGATTTATGATATTCCTGAAGGATGTTTAATGCTGGAAAAGATTCAGGCTGTTAGAAGTTGTTTCCTTCTTAAGTTTATAAGCTCTCATCACATATAGTTTTAAATTAATGAGATCTCAAGAAAAAGAACAACAGAAAATGATAGAAAAGGGAAGAAACTCTAATCCTCTCAATGAACATGGACTCCATTGCAAGCATGAGTAGAGAGATGTAAAATATTGTTCTCTCAGTTGTTCTCAATTCCAATGTACTTCTCTCACTGTAAGCACCTTATCAGGATGAGTATTGAAAGATATAAAGTTGCAAAAACTAGCTACTTATTTAATGGGCAAAACCTAGAGTCAAACCTAGAGTCAAAAATATTTTTGTTAAACTCTGTTGTGATTTGTGAGGGAATCAAAGAATTTTTCAAAGTAATTTTCATTGAATTTGAATTGCACCTTCCCCATTTTGGAATTTAAATCATGTGAAAGTATGAGTTCACTCAATTTTATGAAATAATTTTTAAAACTAACTTCCTAACTCATCTCCTCTGGTTCTAGCCTTGGCCCTTTCCAACTGAACCTTGAAGAGCTACTAAAGTGATATTTCTAAAATAAAAATCTGATCTTCTCTCTCCCCTGATTAAAATATTTCCAATGAAGTTGTATTACATAGAACAAATGCCAAGTTATTTAGTTTGGTGTAAAACTTTCTCCCTAATTTGACCCTTAATGTTTATTTTCATAGCATCACACCAACCATTCCAAGATAATACTTAATGCTTCCACCAAACAAAACACCTTGTATCTTTACACCTTCCTTCCTACCTGCAAAACTGTAATTCATCTTTCAAAACTCTCCTCAGGTATTGCCTTGATTAAGAAGTCTTCCATGAGCCCTAAATCAAATTAAATTGTACTCTTATCTGTGCTTCTTTTGTATTTTGCATGTTTATAATCTTGCATTTTTTTAATCCTTGTCCTCTGTTTACTGGATTGCGAACTTCTTAAAAGCGAACATTATAATGTTTCTTTACTTTTTGAGTGCCTGGTATAATGCTTGATTTATTAAAGATGCTCTGTAAATCCTTTATAAATGAATCCATAAAGCATTGTTCCATTAGCACCTCACTAGCCTAATGCTTTAAAACTAGGTTTTCATATATTTGGAACAATTCTCAATTACATTTCTTATGCATTGAGAGTTTATTTTCTCCCAGTCTTTGCAAAATGGAGAGGGACACTGCCAAGATATGACATTGCTGAAACTTACCTTCCTAGTTAAGGAGAATCTTGCCACAATTTCTATAGCTTTTTATTTAGCCCTATGAGCCTTTTATCTTGTCTAAATTTTATCCACGTTAATCAAATATAACATGAAATTATTATAAAATTTATTACAATAGAGAACTTTCTCTGCTCACTGAATCATAGATATTAACCATACATCCAGAATGAATCGACATCTGGGAAAAACATGGACTATTAAAGCCTGAATGACAAGGATCATCATATCTACCGGTAAATTCTGGGAGGATATGAAATGTGCAATTTTGATTACATATGTAAACTTGTTGGTGTATAAACCTGAAATTATCCATCTTTCCTGTATAACGTAACCAACTATGTTGGCAAATGCTCTTTTTCCACTAGATAGACTGCTCTTGATGTTATCTCAGGACAATTTCATTAATTTCAGCTACGAAAACCATAGCATATCAATTATTAAAGTGTATTCTTAAGTATTTTTAACATTTACCACATATATGATTAAATATCAGTATAACCTCATGTGGGCTGGACTTGTTGTCTTACAGCCTTGGTGTAAAGGTGTGTTGTGCTCACTCTTATTTTCCCATCCATCTTAATTTACCTTAGACTCAAGTACTGGGGTGAGGAGGAGGGAAAGAAGAAATACTATCTATTTGTATAAATGCCCATGGAAAGTTTTCTTTTATCTTCATATTGATCTCACCATTGATCTAGAGTCATTGGCAGGCACAAAGTTATAAGCAACTACTATAAGCAAAAATTAATGTCTTCAAGATGAACTATAAATCTCCCAACCCCACCCACAAACTTCCACTCAAGACACACACCTCAGTCTCACAAAGTATCCCTTTGGTGTGTACACCGCCTTGCCCTGGTTCTGTGGTGAACCCCAGAAATCCCACTGCTATTATGTCACTTGACACTTACGGCCTCAGCATGGTGAAATTAACCTTTTATAGCCCTCAAGATGAAGAATTTAAGAGGTAGTTTTTATGTTCTCTTTACCTGGCCTATTTTCACATATACTACCCTACTATCATTCCCTAGTGCTTTTTCTCCGGATTCAGGGTGTGGGGCATATGCACAGATCTAGTGACTAAGCAGGCATGAAACAGAGAAAAGACCTCAGTCTCCCATTTTTTCACGTACACAAACATTTTATGAACAGATCTTTCCCCACCTCATCCCTTTGATTGTGGAGAAGAGAACCAACAGAGTACCTTTTTCTCTTTCTTAAAAGAGAGAAAGGGATGGGTGTTTAATTCCTTGAACACTGTCCACTCCATAAAGGTGATCTGCCTTACCTTCCAGTCCTACTGCTAATTGCTCATGGTAAAAACAAAACAAACCAAACCAAAACAAAACAAAGAAGTAATTTTGGCTTACTTTACAACTGAGACATCAACTCATTCCAAAAATTGAGTCTTCTTTAAAACAGCCTTTGAAGAATTTAGTAACTGCTTTCATGAGGCATTTCTGCTGCATTCTTCAGGCACTTTGGTAATCTAAGTAATTCACATTATTACAAGACACTCACATAAAGTAGAAATATTCTATAAATAATAAAATGTGAGTTTAAATATTCACACTGCACACTGTATGTATATACTCTTTTGGCAAAGGAGGTACTTTTCCACAATGTTTAAAAGTCGTGTAGCCTTCTAAATTCCTATTGTAATTTGGTTTTGAAAGTAGATGGGTTTATCAACATGGCTTCAATGCAGTAGTTGTGTATCCAGGGAAAAGTAACGATGCTACTGAAACAGCAGTTAGAATTTATTGCATATTGAATATTCTCACAAATTCTATTACACACAAAATCTATCAGAGAATTGCAGGAAAAGGAAAACAATTAGTAACTAGAAATGTAATTTTGACAGAATATGAGCCATGTCTCTATTGAAAAGCGGTAACATCAAGCGTGTGTCAGTATTACAGACCTGTTTCAAATCAAGAAAGAGACTGAGGAATAGACAGCTATTCACCATTCACCATGATTTACACTAACAGACTAAGTGCCTAGGAGCTATGGTTTTACAGAAGCTCAGAATGAGGCACAATAACAAATTTATAGTCACTCTTCTAACCTTTAAATCAGTGCTTGATTACTAAAAGGTCTGTAGAAGTTTGGAATATGCAAAAAGCACATAGGAAATTTTACAGCAAAAAAAATCCATGCATATTTTCAAGGCATAAACAATATTCAGGTCACTCAAATTTGATTGGGAACATGTTCATGCATAACAAGGCTACAGTAATACATCCTGAAATATTTTATATTCAGTAAGTTATTTTATTTTCTTATTTCCTCTGAAATTAAATTCTATGTGTTTCCCTGAATCACAGCTCTTAACAGCAAACCTAGAAACCACTGTCGCTATGTTTATTGCTTACGATATTACAAGAAAAATGGTTATGCTGAGAGCATACACATTTGGAAGTATTTTTCTTAGCATTAAATAGAATTTAATAATTAACTAAATAAATAAATCTTTCAAATAAGACACATAAATCTTCCAAGTATGCGTATGGAGTGCTCAGAGTAACCTTTAGTCTGTATTCCTTTACTACCTCCATGTGGAAGTACCAAACATTACCACCTCCCAAATGCTAACCCTCAAAACTTCTCAGCAGGTCATACAGAAATGGCAAGCAGCACACATGGATTTTATAATTTTCTTTTTTTTTTTTTTTTTTTTTTTTTTTTTTTTTGAGATGGAGTCTCGCTCTGTCGCCCAGGCTGGAGTGCAGTGGCCGGATCTCAGCTCACTGCAAGCTCCGCCTCCCGGTTTTACGCCATTCTCCTACCTCAGCCTCCCGAGTAACTGGGACTACAGGCGTCCGCCACCTCGCCAGGCTAGATTTTTGTATTTTTTAGTAGAGACGGGGTTTCACCGTGTTAGCCAGGATGGTCTTGATCTCCTGACCTCGTGATCCGTCCATCTCGGCCTCCCAAGGTGCTGGGATTACAGGCTTGAGCCACCGCACCCGGCCATATTATACTTTTCTCAAAGTCTGAAGTCATGGACATTCCATGATTTTTACATAATTCTTAGAAATACCTTGAAAATAATATAAACCTTACGTTCAGTCTCCCAGAGGAAAATTTTATTACAGTATTTGCAATCATGTTTCTAATACTGTTCTCTTGAAAAATAAACCTTATTAGAGTATAAGTTACTTCCTATTTGATTTCCCCCTTAGCTCCATCAGTTTTTGATTTATAGTTCCTGAAGTTCCGTTATTATTGATTTTAGAATCTTTATATCTTTCCAAGAAATTGTTCCTTTTGTCATTATGAAATGTGATACTTTATCACATATCTTAAAAATCTACTTTCTCTGATAGTAATACAGCCATTCCAGCTTACCCAAATGTGTGGTTTACGTGGTATTTGTCTTACTACTGTTACTTTCCATCTGTGTCTTTATATTTGAAGACCATGTCTTGTGAACAACATATATTTGTGTCTCGTATTATAACCAGGCTAACAATTTGCCTTCTAATGTATATACTGATATGATTGGGTTTGTGTCTATCATCTTACTATACTTTACCCATTTGTATCCTCTCTCTGTGTCTTCTTTCATTTATCTTCTGGGATAATAGAACAGTATTATTACATTTACTTTCTTACCAAAACGTATTTAAAATCTTCCTACATCATTTCATTCTTCTTGCTTCTCACTTCTCGTTTCACACTTGCACCCCAAAATGTAGAAACCTTAAGAAAGTATAATTCCAATTACCTGCACTTGTCTTTTTCACTATTTTCATCATTGTTTATATTTCTGTGTATGTTACAAATCCCAATTTAAAATGTTATTATTTTGGCTTTAAGTAAACACTTGGCTTTTAAACACATTATGAGAAAGGAAAAACCCAGAATATTTTGTATGTTCACATATGTTTAGTAATATTTATTATTGCCTATAGATCTGAATTTCTATATGTTAACGTATCATTTCTTTTTGATCTGAAGAATAGCCTTCCACTTTTCATATAATGCATTCTCTTAGCTTTAATTTATCTAAAAATACCTTCATTCTAGTCTCTTTTTTGAAGAAGAAAAATTTTTTTGGGTGGGTGTAGGGTGTAAAATTGCCATTGATTTGCTGGGGTTTTCTTTTCAATTTTATTTTAAGTCCCAGGGTAAATGTGCAGGATGTGCACGTTTGTTACATAGGTAAATGTGTGCCATGGTGGTTTGCTGCACAGGTCAACCCATCACCTGGGTATTAAGTCCAGCATTCATGAGCTATTCTGCCTGATGCTCTCCTTCCCTGCAAACTCGCCCAACAGGCCCCAGTGTGTGTTGTTCCCCACCATGTGTCCATGTGTTCTTATCATTAATCTCCCATTCATAAGTGAGAACATGAGTTACCATTGTTTTTTTTCAGCACTTAATGAGTTTTTTGAAGTTCAAGTTGCTATTATTTCTGATAAGAAGCTAGTCATCATCTGTATAATTATTTATCTCTATGTAACATGTCAGTTCTTCTTTCTGTTTTCAAGATTTTTCTTTTACCCCCAATCATCAGCAGTTTCACTATATTTAGGTGATATGGTTTGACTATGTCCCCACCCAAATCTCACCTTGAATTGTAGTTCACATAATCCCCATGTGTTGTGGGAGAGACCCTGTGAGAAATAATTGAACCATGGGGAGATTACTTCCATGCTGTTCTCATGACAGTGAGTGAGTTCTCACAAGATATGATGGTTTTATAAAGGGCTTATCCCCTTTTGCTTGGCACTTCTCCTTCCTGCCATAATGTGAAGAACGTGTTTGCTTCCCCTCCCACCATGATTGTAAGTCTCCTGAGGCCTCCCCAGCCATGCAGAACTGTGAGTCAATTAAACCTTATTTCTTTGTAAACTACCCAGTCTTGGGTATTTCTTCATAACAGTGTGAGAATGGACTAATACAATAAATTGGTACCACAGAGCGTAGGGTTCTGCTATAAAGATAGCTGAAAATCGGGAAGCAACTTTGGAACTAGGTTACAGACAGAGGATGGAGGGCTCAGAAGAAGACAGGAAAATGTGGGAAAGTTTGGAACTTCCTAGAGACTTATTGAATGGATTTGACCAAAATGCTAATAGTGATATGAACAACAAGGTCTAGGCTGAGACGGTCTCAGATGGAAATGAGGAAGTTCTTGGGAATTGGAATAAAGGTCACTCTTGCTATACAAAGAGACTAGTGGCATCTAGATATGAGACATGAAGTCAAAGGACATCATTTTGAAACTTTAAGGTTTAATTACTGCCCTATTGGATTTTGGACTTGCACGGGATAACTCCCTTGTTTTGGCCAATTTCTCCCATTTGGATCAGGTGTATTTACCCAATGCCTGTACCCCTATTGTATCTAGGAAGTAACTAACTTGCTTTTGATTTTACGGACTCACAGGTGGAAGGGACTTGCCTTGTCACAGATGAAACTTTGGACTTGAACTTTCAAGCTAATGCTAGAATGAGTTAAGACTTTGATGTACTATTAGAAAGGCATGATTGTGCTTTGTGTTGTGAGGGCTTGAGATTTGGGAGATGTCAAAGGTGGAATAATTTGATTTTGCTGTGTCCTCATCCAAATCTCATCTTGAATTGTAGTTCCCATAATCCTCACATGTCGTGGGAGGGACCTGGTGGGAAGTAATTGAATCATGGGAAAAGTTAGCTCCATGCTGTTCTCATGATAGTGAGTGAGTTATCATGAGATTTGGTGGTTTTATTAGGGACTCTTTCCCTTTCACTCAGCACTTTTCCTTTCTGCCATAATGTGAAAAAGGATGTGTTTGTTTTCCCTTCCACCATGATTGTAATGAGGCCTCTTCAGTCATGCAAAACTCACTGTTTTCTTTACACATTACCCAGTCTTGGGTATTCTTTCATAGCAGTGTGAGAAGGGACTTATACACTAGGTATAATTTTCTTTGTATTTATCTTGCTAGGGAATCAATAAGATTCTTACATCTGTAAACTGATATTTTTGCCAAATAATAAAAATATCCATTTATATATTTTCTCTTATTCTCTTTCTGAGATTTCAGTTGCACACATATTGTGCCATTCAATATTTTCTTTTTTGTTGTAATGGAGAAAGAGTCATTCTGTATTTTCAACAGTCTTAAAGTATATGTTCATTTTTATGTCATCTCTTTCCTCTCTTTGATCACATTCCAATCTATTTGTGTCTTTATATTTAAAGAGCATCTCTTGGGGCACAGTGTATATTTTGTTCTTGTTTTGGATGCAGCTTGACAGTCACTTCTTTTCAACGTATTTACTGATTTCACTGAGTTTATGTCTAACACCTTGTCACAGATTTTCCGTTCATGTATTTTATCTATGTCTTCTTTCCTTTATCTTTTGCAGTAATGGATGTCTTCAAATTCACTGATTTTTTTTTCTATCTTTGATCTCCTGTTAAATAAAACTAGTGATTGTTTTATTTTCAGTTATTGCATTTTTAGCTTTTGATTTTCTTTTTTTTCTTTTTTCTGCAACTTTTATTTGAGAATCAGGGGTTTCATGTGCAGATTTGTTGCAAAAGTATATTGTATGCTAAAGTTTGGGGTATGACTGAACCCATCACTCAGGTAGTGAGCATACCACCCAATAAGTAGTTTTTCAGTCCTTGTCCTTCCCCTGCCCCTGCCAGTACTCTCAAGTGTCTACTGTTCGTATTTTTATGTCCATGTGTACCAAACATTTAAACTCCTGCTTATAAGTGAGGACATGTGATATTGGGTTTTCTGTTTCTGCAGTAAGTTCACTTAGAATAATGTCCCCCAACTGTATCTATGTTGCTACAAAGGACATGATTTTACTCTTTTTATGGCTGCATAGTATTCTATGGTGTACATGTACCCCATTTTCTTTATACAGTCTACCACCGATGGAAACCTATGTTGATTCCATGATTTTACTACTGTAAATATTATAGTATTGCAATAAACATACAGGTTCACATGTTCTTTTGGTAGAATAATTTATTTTCTTTTGAGTATATACTCAGTAATGGGATTGCTGGGTCAAATAGTAGCTCAACTCTTAGTTCTTTGAAAAATCTCCAAACTTCTGTCCACAGTGGTTGGACTAATTTACTCTCCTGTCAACATTGTATAAGTGTTCCCTTTTTTCCGCAGACTTAACAACAGTTGTTATTTTTTGAATTTTTAACAAAAGCCATTCTAACTGGTGTGTGGTGGTATCTTATTATGGTTTTGATTTTCATTTCTCTGATGATTAGTGATGATGAGTATTTTTTCATGTCTGTTGGCCATTTGTATGTCTTCTTTTGAGAAGTGTCTGTACATGTTTTTTACCCACTTTTTAATGGGGATACATATTTTTGACTTGTTAATTTAAGTTTCTTATAGGTACAGGTTATGATCTTGTCATCATTTGTTAGCTAGCTGTTTTGTAGACTTGATTTTATACTGGAACTGTAGTGTCTATGGGCTATTTGCTAAAGTGTGTATTTGTAGTAGCAGGTATTGTTCTTTTGTTTCCATGTTTAACACCTCCTTAAGGACCTCTTGTAAGGCTGATCTAATGGTAATAAATTCCTTTATGTGTTTGCTTGTCTGAAAAGGATTTTGTTTTGTCTTCACTTAAAATGCTTGGTTTGCCAAGATATAAAATTCTTGGTTTAAATTTATGTTATTTAATGATACTGAAAATAGGCTCCTAAGCTTTTATGGCTTGTAAAGTTTCTGCTGAGAAGTCTTCTGTTACTCCTAAAGGAGGTTCCTTTATAGGTAAGCTGACCCTTCTTTCTAGCTGTCTTTAAATTTGTTTTTCCACATTGACCTTGTTGAGTCTGATGACAACATGCCTTGGAGATGGTCACCTTGTACAGTATCTCACAAGGGCTCTTTATATTTCTTGAATTTGCATGTCAAACTCTCCAATGATAATGGGGAAACTTTCTTGGATTCATATATATCCTCAAATATGTTTTCCAAGTTTCTTACTCTCACTTTCTCTCTCAGGAATGCCAATGAGTTGTAGGTTTGGTCTTTACATAATTCCATATTTTAGCAGAGATTCCGTTCATTTATTTTTTAATTATTTTTTCTTTCTTTTCATATGACTCTGTTGATTCAAAGAAACTATGTTCAAGCTCTGAGATTATTTCCCAAGCTTGGTCTATTTTACTGTTAATGCTTCCAACAGTATTATGACTTTCTTGTTGTCAATTTTTCAATTCCAGAAGTTCAGTTTGTTTCTTTCTTAAAATGGCTATTTCATCTTACAACTCTTGAATCATTTTGCTAGATTTCTTGGATACCTAGGGCTGGGTTGCAACTTTCTCCTGTATCTCGATAAGCTTCCTTGCCATCCAGATTTAGAATCTTATGTATGTAACTTCAGTCATTTCAATCTGGTTAAGAACCATTTCTTGTAAGCTTATGTGCTTGTTTGGAGGTAGGGATACACTCTGGTTTTTTGAATGCCAGACTCCTTGCACTGGTTCTTTCTCATCTGAGAGGGCTAGTGTTCCTTTAAATTTTTGGATTTTCTGTTATTAGCATTTTCGTTTTAATTTTGTATGTACATAGTAAGTGTATATGTTTATGAGGTACATGAGTTTTTTTGTGGCTGTGGTTATTATTATTTTAACTATTAAGTTTGGGGTACATGTGCAGGTTTTTACATAGGTAAATTTGTGTCATGGGGGTTTGTTGTACAGATTATTTAATCACCCGGGTATTAAGCCTAGTATCTGTTAATTATTTATACTGATTCTCTCCTTCCTTTTACCATCCACCCTCCAATAAACCCCAGTGTATGTTTTTCCCCTCTACGTGTCCATGTGTTCTCATCATTTAGCTCCCACTTATAAGTGAGAACATGCCGTATTCGGTTTTCTGTTCCTGCATTAGTTTCCTGAGGATAATGACCTCCAGTTTCATCCATGTTCCCTCAGAATATATTATATTGTTCTTTTTTATAGCTGCATAGCATTTCATCATGTATATGTGCCACATTTTCTTTATCCGGTCTAATTTTAGGTTTTTCAATGTGTTTGCATGTAGTTGCTCATAGTAGCCAGTCGTAATGACTCTTTCTTCATTTCTGACTGTATTTATCTTATTTTTCTCTCTTTTATTCTTGATTAGTCTGACTAAAAGTTTGTCAATTTTGTTTAACTTTTCAAGAAACCAATTTTTTGTTTTGATCTTATGTGTTGTTTGGTTCATTTCAATGTAATTTATTTCTGCTCTGATCTTTATTATTTATTTTCTTCCACTAAGTTTGGGTTTGGTTTCCTATTGTTTCCCTAGTTCCAAAAGATGCCTGTTAGATTATTTATTTGAAGTTTTTCCACTTTTTGATGTAGGCACTTATAGCTATAAACTTCAGTACTGCTTTTGTTGCATCTCATAGATTTTAGTACATTGTTTTTCCATTACCATTTGTTTCAAGAATTTCTTCAATTTTCTTCTTAATTTTTTAAGTGACCTACTGGTCATTTAGGAGCATATTGTTTATGCTCCATATATTTGTACAGTTTCCAAAATTCATCTTGTATTTATTTCTAGTTTTATTCCATTGTGTTCAGAGAAGATGCTTGGTATTATTGTAATTGTTTTGAATGTTTTAAGACTTGTTTAGTAACCTAACATATGATCTATCCTTAAGAGTGATTCATGTGCTAATGAAAAGAATGTGTATCCTGTAGGCGTTAGATGAAATGTTTCACAAGTATCTATTAGATCCATTTGGCCTATAGTGCATATTAATCTCAGCATTTATGTGTTGATTTTCTGTTTGGAAGATTTTTTTATTGTCAAAAGTGGGGTGTTGAAGTATCCAACTATTATTGTATTGGAGCCTATCTCTCTCTTTAGCTTTGCTTTATATATCTGGGTGCTCCAGTGTTGGGTCCTTGTGGCTTAAGCTGTCTTTCAAATTTATTTTGAGCCCCAGAGCAACTTAGCCCACAGTGACATGGCTTACAGGAACTCAAGTTCCAACCACTGGGATTGGCATTTTTTTTTTTCTGGCTAGAGCTGGCTTAAATGCTCCTTCCATCGGTGGGTGTCAGCTGAGTTTGGTCTGGTTTTTCTTTCTGCAATAAAAGGACAGCACTGAGTTCAATGGCTCACAATTGCTGGGCTCTCCCTCCCCTAATGCCCAGAGATGCTCTCTGCACCATGCTGCCACTGCTGGGGAGGTGGATAGGAGAGGGATGGCATCAGTGATTCAAGACTGTTTGTTGCTCTATCTCTTTGTGCCTCTTTCAGTGATACAGACTTAAAACAAGGTACTGGGAATGCTCACCTGATTTTTGGTACTCATTAAGGTAATTTTTCTGTGGAAATAGTTGTTAAATTGGTGCCCTTGTTGGAGGTACAATTGGTGGAGCCTTTATTCTGTCATCTTGCTCCTGGATTTGCTGTCATTTGTATGGAGCTTTGTAATTTTATGCTCTTTATTTCCCTTGAAAGCTTAACTGATTTGAGTTGGGTATAATCTGTTGGCTTCATTTTTGGATGCTTTCAGAGTGCCATGTCTCTGTACAAGATATGTATCAGTGGCTAGATTCTTGCCCTGGATTTCACCATCAGTGTGTATTGAAAGAATATTTTTGATGTCATTTGGGCTGTTATCAGTAGATATGCTTAAGAGCAATGACCAGCAGATAGGTTTTTACTCAGCCATGGGGCTTTTTTGTATTTCAGGGCATTCCAGCAGTGCTTCCTTCTTTAGGAGCTGTTTAAGCTGGAGAACTTTTCCTGTTCTCCTACTCCTGCAGGGTTACCAGCTTCCTTTCTTTGCAACATCAATATCTGCAGCACCTCTCTATGGACTCTCAGTGTTTTACTTTGATTTTCCATTTAGACTTTTTGTTATAATTTGCATGGCTTCCCTGAGGTTTCATCTATTCACTCTGTGGCCATTTTTTTCTTACTCATTGAACATATCTAGTTGTGTTAAAGATTTTTTAGCTAATTTCAAAATCCGGGCATCTCAGAATCTGTTTTTAACTGTTTTTCTGCTCACATATTTATCCCACTTTCCAGTTTCTTGGAATACCTGTCAACTTTTATTATATAATGAACATCATGAATTATGTATGCTAAAGACTCTGAATACCTTTATCCTTCCTCTGGATATATGTTATTTTGTCATAATAGGCAGCATAATTGCTGGTGGAGTTTTTATAGGTTTGTGTAGTGTTGGTTTATGCTCTATTAGGGCAGATCTGCAGCAAGCTCAAGATATCTTTCAGTATTTCATGGGAATCAACTTCCAAATTCTGACTACACTATGGCTGTTTACACAGGTTAGGTTTGTGCTTTCTAAAGATAAATCTAGTTCAGACATTATTCTAGGAAGTAATCTTAATGCCTAAATCATGGCTTTTCTTGTGTCTCAACTGTATATCTAACTGAATAGATCATCTCTCCACTCAGACTGTGCCAGAATTACAATGTCCCACAGTACTGCACAACCTCAGGAAATTATTGTCCATTCTCAACTCTGTAGCCACTGCTCTCAGACAATCTTTGTGCAGTCTGGCCCTCTATTTGTGCTGTTCATTGTACAAGTATGAACTTGCTCAGGGCTCCCCCAGGTGGTCTATATGCATACCCCAACACATATCTCTTTGATCTCTGGTGCCCTGCCCCCAGAGAGTCCTACTGATGCAAATTTCCCAAAACTCTATTCCTTCAGCTCACCAGGACCATCTCTCCTCAGGCAGAGAGCAGGCGTTCCTATTGTCAACACACCAAAATAGTTGTTCAATATATATATTTTTTGTTTTGTGGTTGTCTATTGTAGTGGGACTAATCTGGTACCAATTCCTTTATAGCTGGCTGGCAAACTTCTCATGTGTAGAGATCTCCATATCCCTGAATCTACCATACCTCCAATGAACTTTAGAGCTTTAAATATTGTTTGTAATTTACTCATAAAAAATAGTTGCGCCATATTCATAAAGAAAGCTGTTGTTGTGAATCTCATTCCACAATTCTTGATATTCATTTAAAGGCATCAACAATTTGGGAGAAAAAAAAACTGTATGAGAGCCCTCAGTGTCACAGTTAATTAAATTAGCTATCAGAGAAACTACCTGTTTTCAGCCCATGTATTGTTTATGTAAGAAAGTTAACAGCAGTTAAGTGAAAAAGTAAAGAAATATAATAATTTGCTTTTTTTAATTTGAGATTTTGGGTTGTTTCTTAAAGAAAGTAGAAGACATATATAGATATATAGATATGTGATGGTGGACATATAAATTTCAAGGGAAAAAAAAAGACAACCAACAATTTCCTGGGGCTTCTGACTCACAAGAGAAAGAAGATCTCCTGCATGGGATCTAATATGTCCTATATACAGTGTTATTTTATTTGCTTTTTGTTTTTTTATTTGTTTTTCACATAATGTTCTCTGTTTGTGAATTGGTGTTGAAGAAGAGATAGTAAAGAGAGCTATTCTGTAGTATTCTACGATATTTAGGGAAAAAATCATAGGTTTTCCTTCCTGTTGACTGAAACCAGGGTATGTCAAATTGATTACCTGGTTACAAGAGAAAACTGAAGTGATGAATAAGAATTATGACATAGGAAAATTTTGTTATAAAGTATTTTTATCATTTTATTATCAATTTTGGGGTTTTAAATAAATGATAAATGAAAATATGTGGAAATATATTAGTTCGTTTCCATGCTGCTGATAAAGACATACCTGAGACTGGGAAGAAAAAGAGGTTTAATTGGACTTACAGTTCCACATGGCTGGGGAGGCCTCAGAATCATGGCAGGAGATGACAAGCACTTATTACATGGTGGTGACAAGGGAAAAATGCAGAAGAAACAAAAGCGGAAACCCATGATAAACCCATCAGATCTCATTAGACTTACTCACTATCACTATTATGAGGGCCCCACCTCTGCAACAGACTTTTGCCTGGGCCTCCAGGCATTTCCATATATCTTCTGAAATCTAGGCAGAGGTTCCCAAACCTCTGTAGTGACTTCTGTGCACCCATAGGCTCAACACTATGTGGAAGCTGCCAAGGCTTGGAGCTTCCACCCTTTAAAGCCATAGCCCAAGCTCTATGTTGGCCCCTTTCAGCCATGGTTGGAGCAGCTGGGACCCAGGGCACCAAGTCCCTAGGCTGCACACAGGATGGGGACCCTGGGCCTGGCCCATGAAACCCCTTGTCCTTCTGGGTCTCTGGGCTTGTGAAGGGAGAGGCTGCCATGAAGGTCTCTGATATAGGCTGGAGACATTTTCCCCCTGGTCTTGGGGTTAACATTAAGTTCCTTGCTATATATGCAAATTTCTACAGCCAGCTTGAATTTCTCCTCTAAAAATTGGTTTTCCTTTTCTACTGCATCATCAGGCTGCACATTTTATGAACATTTATGCTCTGTTCCCTTTTTAAAATGGAATGCATTTAACAGTACTCAAGTCACCTCTTGAATGTTTGTTGAATTTCTTCTGCCAGATACCCCACATCGTCTCTCTCGAGTTCAAAGTTCCACAAAGCTCTAGGGCAGGGGCAAAATGCTGCCAGTCTCTTTGCTAAAACATAACAACAGTCACCTTTGCTCCAGTTCCCAGCAAGTTCCTCATCTCCATCTGAGACCACCTCAGCCTGGACTTTATTGTTCATATTACTATCAGCATTTTTGTCAAAGCCATTCAACAAATCTCTGGGAGGTTCCAAACTTTCCCACATTTTCCTGTCTTCTTCTGAGCCATGCAAACTGTTCCAACCTCTGCCTGTTACCCAGTTCCAAAGTCACCTCCAGATTTTCAGATATCTTTTCAGCAATGCCCTATTCTACTGGTACCAATTTACTGTATTAGTTTGTTTTCATGCTGCTAGTAAAGACATACCAAGGCTAGGAATAAAAAGAGGTTTAATTGGACTTACAGTTTCATGTGGCTGGGGAGGCCTCAGAATCATTGCAGGAGGAGAAAGGCACTTCTTCCATGGTGGTGGCAAGAGAAAAATTAGGAGGAAGCAAAAAACCTTAGTAAACCCATCAGATCTCATGAGACTTATTCACTATCATGAGAATAGCACAGGAAAGAATGGACCCCATAATTCAATTACCTCTCCCTAGGTCCCTCCCACCACACATGGGAATTCTGGGAGACACAAGTCAGGTTGAGACTTGAATGGGGACACAGCCTAACCATATCAGAAAAGTCATATGTAAATCACCAGTAATTGCAAAGGATGAGTAGACTATGTCCTCTTCATCTTTGTAACTTCCAGAGCTCCCTGGTGTCTGGAAGATAACTCAGTATAATATATGGAAAAATGCATTGAATTAGAAACTAATTAAAAGCAAATCGAGCTCTACATAATATGTACATAAAGTTATTATTGTTTCAACTTTCAACTAGAAAGTTGACAGAAATGTCTGACTCCAGCATTAACTTCAATCTCAACTTCTCTTTGAAAAAAGCAGTATCCCCATCTTCTAGTAATCTATGTAACTTTCTTATCTCCTTTATAACTTTTTTAAATACCTAATTGGTATTTCTCACATGTCATTTCATTTTTGTATCTTTGATACTAACCATAACATTTAGATTAGAACAAGTTTTTGATAAACTGTTGTTGAACATAAATGCATAGTTTCCTCATCCTATCCCTGCTACAGTCCTGAGAAGATACTGTCTTTTTTTCATGATATGCTTAGGAATACAGACCTTGAACAAATTAGGAAGTTTGTAACTGATTATAACTTATGTAAGCATTTAATTTTGAAACCATTTGAGAAGTAAGATTATAAGTATTGGTTGTGACGATTTTGAATGTCAAAGCTCACCTTCTTCAGTCTCACATAAGCAATAAGACTTCTTGTTGGATTCCAGACTGATAAATGATGTTTACGGTCAGAGGGAAGAATCCAAAACCACATAAAGTGTTGAAGATTTTTAAGACAATTCAAAAGAAACTCCAATTCAGCATTGGAGCTTCTTTTGTAGTTTGTAATGATAATTATCACTATCATTATATATTGAAAAAATGTGTATCTCATGCTGAAGATTTAACGGAGTGTCAGCAGGAAAAGGCTCTGCTTTTAATAATACCCCAAAAAGATGTTCTAACTATGAACATTCTTTAAGACATTTACTGACAAAAATTTTTTATCATATACAAATACATATGAATAATTGGTGTATACCTCAAAATGCAAATACTTTCAAAAGAAATTTAATAAAGTATATATCATTGTTGGAAGACTCTAGTGAACTATAAATCATGACATACTTCATTCAACAGAACTACAAAAATAAACTGAATATAAACAGGATAATTCAAAAATGTATTTATGAAACTAATATTGTTTTTTCTCTAAGATTTTTCATTTCTGCTTTGGTGTGTTTGTGTGCACATACATGTGCATATACATTTACCCTAAACAGTTTTGTCAGGTCTGTGATCTACTTCCTCAATGCTTCCACTAATAAAAATACCAGAGTATATCACAATAAATAAATAAATAAAAATAGATATAGCATTGAACAGAAAACTAAGGTGATTTGGCTCATTAACATGGATTAGTATTCTCATGATTTTCTTTTCAGAACACTTGTATCTTTGTAAACTCTGTGTCTTACCTCCTTGAGGGGGTAAGAAAGAGGAAAGAAGAAAACTATTTTTGATATATTTCTAGAAAAAATGTGCTTGACACTAAAAAGGAAAAGTTAAATAATGAATAAGTTACAATGTAAATACACAGAATCTAGTAACAATGAATTTACGATGTCTTACCTCTTAAAAGTTCAGAGCAACCGCAGCTCAAATGATCAGACACTTTAATTTAAAATTTAGAAGTCTGTAGCCAAGGGCCTTGAATCAAAAGATAAGGTGACATAAATTCATAAAGAAGGGTAAGGAAAAAAGTATGAAATAACCAGGAAGTCCTGGTGCAAAGGGATGAAAATTAGAACTATAGATACTACAGATGGGCTCTATAGAGTAGATACTCAACAGATATTTATTGGATGAATAAAGGAGTGAATGTATCAGTTTCAAAAATCTGTTTCCTATATAATAAATCACAGCAAAACTTTACAGGTAAAAACAATGATATTATTTTTTTATGATTTTGTGGATTTATTGAGATCATTGCCCATTGTCTGAGGCCAACTCAGTTTTCCTACACATTCATTCTTACTTTCTCTCTCTCTCCCCCAGCCACCATCTCTCTCTTTCTCAATCTCTGTATACTCTTTCCCTCCTCCACATGGTTTCTCCTTACTCTCCTCCTCCCCACCCTGCCCCAGGCCCTTCCATGTGATCTCTCTCTGCAGCAGGGTAGCTGAACTTCCTCAGAGCACTGAAGTTGAAATCATGAAATTATGGTTTGTATGGAGATTAATAAACTATATATAAAAATACATTGTATTTTCTAAAAGAAAGGCATTATACCAATGTACTTCATTATGGTATGGTAAGACCTATGAATGTTACCTTTTTCTTAGATTCTGGTCCGTTAAAATTAATTGAAATACCTGTATTTTAAAATATCATATATAACAATGCATTCCATTTTACCTATTTTAAATGTGCAATTCAGTGGCTTTAATACCATTCACAATGTTGTGTAACCATTGACACAATCTATTTCCAAAACTTTTCATCACCCCAGACAGAAACTCTGCCCATTAAGCAATGACTTTACATTGCTCCTATCCTGAGACCCTGGCCACCTCTAATATATCTACTTTCTCTCTATATAAGTTTGCCTATTCGGTATATTTCATATAAATGAAATCACACAATCTTTGTCATTTTGTGTCTGGCTTATTATTTAATGCTTTTAAGGTTTATCCATGTTGCAGCATGTGTCAGTAATTTATTCCTTTTGATGGCTAAATAACATTTCATCACATGTACATACCACATAGTGTTTATGCATTCACTTGGTTTGTTTCCACCTATTATAAATAATGCTGCAATTAACTTTGGCATACACATACCTGTTTGAGTCCCTGCTTTTATTTCTTTTGAATATATACCTAGAAGTAGATTTGCTGGGTCATATGGCAATTCCATGTTTAACTTTTTGAGGTAGAGTGCATATTTTATATCAAGCACATCAGTAGGTACTGGAATCCCATAGTCTTTCCATTTAAACATGTTTAAGTATGTATCATGTGTTTTGTTTTTTTACTTAAGTATTTTTCTTCTTGTGTTATTTTACTTAAACATTTCTCTTCTTGTGTTATTTATCTGTACACAAACACACCATGATAGATGTTTTCAGCTCTGCTTTGATTTCTATTTATTATTTTTTATTTGTTATGTATTGTATCATAGTGTTGGCAATATGTAAGTCTTAAATTATAATTTGATTATTTCTACACACCTCTTAAACTGACTGAAGTGCTTAAGGTATCTTTCACCTTTATTTTCATCCATTTCTAAATCTAAGCTGTCTTTTATCCCCTGCAACCTGTTGCACATAGTCATATAGTTCCTCAAGTAGGATCAATTAGAGTTTTGATGCTCAAACTATGGCACCTGCACTGAGGTAACCCATGGCGAACATAAAATGATGGTGATATTTTACCATCCTTTCCAGTAAAAAGAAGACACTATTGTGAATGTCAATTTTTAAATATATTATTAACTTTTAATTTCTCCATATTGTTCTTAAATCATTGGAAGCCACTACCACTTTCTTATTAATTATCATAAGCAAATGGCAAACAAATCGATAAATATTTACAGAAAGAAGCAGAAAATTCAGAAGACAGATTTTATTTCTATTCTATATGTATTTATTCTTATTGATATGGTGTGCTGAGAGCTTATGTTCATGATTTTTATAGAGGCATAAGATGTTGAGTAATTTGCCTATAACTGAGCAAGTTCATGAGAATATGCTTTAAAAAAATTTCAGGGCTCCCTCAATTTCAGATCTTTACACTAAGCATACTTCACGACCCTGAACCTGGGACGTTAGAATCCTTATGACTTTCAACTGTTTGGCAATTCCTAAGATAAGGAGAAATGCCATTATAGAATAATTGGAGAGCAGGTAAAAGACAAAACAGCAGAGCAAAACTATATAGAAAATCAGATTCACTCTGAGCTCACCAACACTGAGACATTCAGGCAAAAAATTAAGGAACAACATTTTTTTTTTTACCCTGTTATGTCTCAAAAGACATCTTAATAAAAGGGAAATGATTAATGAGCAGCCAAGCAAGCCCTCTGCTAAGATTAACAAATGGGATACCCCTATCACCAACCCCATCTAAGGAGGCACTGATCATAACTTGTCACCTTAATAACATTTTAATGCCAACTCCAGATTCATTGCACTTTTATGGAAATTTAAATCATGCCCAAGTGTGGAATGCTTCCAATAATGAGCATAAAAATGCAAAGAGATTTTGATTAACATCGGCTCCTTAAAACCAGCAACATTTAACTGGGAGCTACACAAACTATTTTGGGGTCTTTTAATGACTTCAGTTCAACAAAACTATATTTTTAGTATGTGTGAGCATTTGGATTTGTGTCTGTACTACTTTTTACTGAGATTTAAGACAGGAAACTTTTCCTCATTATGTAGAGTTCCTGTCATGAAGCAGTTTGCACAGACAGGTAATTTCTCTTCACAACTTCAGTTTTAGAGCTACACCAAATAGAATACAGCTCTCTGATTTTTCTCTGAAATTGTGGTAGAAACACAAAGCTGCTTAACTCAAGATTATAGAAGTCAAGAAAAAAAAATATGATAGTCCTACTTCAGAAATCACATCAGAGGAAGTACGTTAGGTAACTTCAGAATCTGGTCTCCAAATTACATGACTATCATTTGTCATGTAATACACACCAACTTGGTATTCCTGAACAAGTTATATCACACTAACAATCTAACATAGTGGAAGTTGTGAAAATCAATGTTCTGCATAGCAGCAATGTCAGTGATGATATCAGGCTTGATGGCATTTCTGAAGCAGACAGAACCTTGGAAGGATGTCATCATCTACTTCACAGAGGACAAGCCAGGTACGAATACAGGTGGTACTTTGGCAGTGATATCTTTTCTTCTTTTTTTCAGTGTGTATACGTTGGTGCCTTTCCAGTGCCTTTTAAAACTCTACTACCTTGGATTAATATTTAGCTAATTTTCAAACAAAATGATGGGATTAATTTTAAACCTAAAATATTTCCAACTTCTAAGCCATTATCAGGCATATGACCCTTATGCAATATTAAACAATTTGACGGCATAAGTAGATAAGTGGCTAGTCATGACTTTATATGATAGAAGGAGTATCAGGTGAAGGACTTCTCACAAACTTCATCTCTTCCACCATTCTCAGAAACACTAATGAGCCAGGATATTTCCCTGGACTTTCACGGGACTTGGAACAAGGGTGCCTCACTTAGCCCACAGCTCTCAATTCCTCGCGGGCGGGGACACATGCGGGAACGAGGTGGGAACTGGAGTGCACAAATGCTGGAACCAGCTGGTTGCTTCTGTGCCGGCAGAGGCGAGCTCCATTCACTCTGAAACGCTTCACTTCACCCCTCATGGGAGGGGGCGCACAGGTGAACAGATGCAGGGCAAGCGCTTTTGGGCGCCCGCAGGAGTCAATTTCGTGCCAGCCTCCCAGCAGTATCTGAGGGGATGCCCGTGACTCCTGAAGTCACAGATGGAGCATAACATTGTCCTTTTATCTCTGCCATCTGCAGACAGCTTAAGTGTTAACAGATCAGTGGACCCTCTGCTTTTTCGTGTGGGGTGGCTGCCTTCCGCCAGCAAGGGCAAAGGGTCAATGTGACAGCCCTTTGCATTCCCACTCGTGACACCCGAGTTCTTGGCTGCATCCAGGAGAAATGAGGTCACACGAAAGAATTGTAAGAGGTAGATACGGGAGATTTCATTACTATGGAGGTGGTTCTTAGTGGAAAGGGGAGCTGTAGAGGGGATGGAGCGGAAAGGTACTTTTCCCCCGAAGTCCAGCTATCTCCAGCTGGATTCTTCTCCAAAGTTATGTCATCAAGCTGTCCCTCTGAAGTCAAGCCGCTTCTCTCTGATGTCCATCTGTAGTCTTCCACATCCAGCTGATTACTTCCCATCTCTGCCGGCTGAGTTCTGGGATTTTGACAAGCACAGGATGCGGGGTGGGGTGAGCCATGGGTAGTTTTGGAAAACGCAACATTCGAGTAGGAAAACAGGAATGTAAGTTCTCACTTTGGGCCCCGGTTTCAGGCTTAAGAGTGGAGTTTTGTCAGGAACCCACCCTTTTTTTTTGCCTAGAATTTCTCTACCTCCTGTCCCTATCACTAAATAATGACCCCCACCTGTATTCCAGCCGACCAAATCTCTTTCTTCTCCTTTATCATCTATCATTATTTCCTGCGCATTTGCATGTATTCATTTACTGATTTATTCTTAAAATATCAACAATACACTTGTGCAAGGCAGAGGGCTAAATGCTGGGTTATCACATGGTGAAACCCCGTCTCTACTAAAAATACAAAAATTAGCCAAGAGTGGTGGCGGGCGCCTGTAATCACAGCTACCCAGGAGGCTGAGGCAGAAGAATTGCTGGAACCTGGGAGGCAGAGGCTGCAGTGAGCCGAGACTGCGCCACTGCACTCCAGCCTGGGTGACAGAGCAAGACTCTATCTCAAAAAAAAAAAAAATTCAATCCAGAAATAACCAGTCTTCACTTAATGTACAATCTAGTTGAAAGGTTTGCACATATTTTGTTCATGGATTTTCCTATTTTTGGAATATCCCCTCCTTGCTCTCCTGCTTGAGTTACCGCTACTTACCATTTGTCATCCAGTGCAAGTAGGGACTCCTTTTGAAACCTTCTCTAATTTCTCCTTTAAGAAATATTAAAGATTTTAATCTTTAATACTCATTATTTATTGAACATGACCTTGTAATAACTTATATCATATCAGTAGAAAATATTTGTTTACATGTCTTTCTCTTCCCTATCAGACTGTGAATTTCATATGAACATGAACTATGACTAATTATAGTTTCTGGTGTACAGTTATGATTTAATAGATTGACCTGATGAATGAATCAGTAAGAATCGAGAAACTTCTCTCATTTACCATCTTTCGAAAAACGTTTTGCATATTTTCTTTTTTTTTTTTTTTTGAGACAGAGTCTTGCTCTGTCGTTAGGCTGGAGTGCAGTGGCACAATCTCGGCTCACTGCAACCTCCGCCTCCCGGGTTCAAGTGGTTCTCCTGCCTCAGCCTCCCGAGTAGCTGGGACTACAGGCTCTTGCCACCATACCTGGCTAATTTTTTTGTATTTTTAGTCGAGACGGAGTTTCACCATGTTGGCCAGGATGGTCTCGATCTCCTGACCTCGTGATCCACCCGCCTCAGCCTCCCAAAGTTCTGGGATTACAGGTGTGAGCCATCGTGCCCGGCCAAGTTGTGCATTTTTTTTCTGTACCTATGTATGACTTTCCTACCTATAGATATATATTTAACCTATTTTGATACAGGCAAAGAAATTCTAAGCTGTGGGGGAACATCACAAAACAGAAAATAAGATAGATTTTATTATAGAAATACTAAGAAAAAAAGTATAACAAAATACCAATGATTTAAAAGATAAGCAATGAGTGAAAAGACATTTTCATTTAAAAGATAACTGTTCGACATCACTGTTAATTAAATTAATTGAAAACTAAAACAATAAGGATATATAATTCATCTTCTAAATAGACTTTTTTCTTTTAATGCTAGTGTAACAATAAATGCTTTGAGAATGTAGCTGAATGGACACTTGTATACACTACTAGTAGAAGCACACTCTTTTTAGAAAGCAAGATTGAGAAAATATGATTCATTTTATGTCTGAACAGCCTGTACCATTGCCGCCTTAACTGTATCATTTAAAGTTATCCTTAGGTGGAAAGACAGAGGAAAATTGTATAGCTGAATAATATTTTACAATCTTTTAAATTGTTTAAACTATTTCCAAGGGCCCTATTGCTAATGATTATAAAATAGAAGTTTCTGACACACGGAAATTTAAACTATCTACTTTGCCCTAAAACCATAAACGTTGCCATTAAAACAATCTTCCAGCAGCTTGTGAGGAAATACAAATTTTTGGAGACTCACTGTTTCTCTTTTTTTGTGACATCATTAAAATGTGAATATATTAAATTACATCTGTTACCAATCACCTACTTTCTCGTTATAGAGAAACTAATTGGTCTTTGACAAAGGACCATTGTTATGGGTTGAATTGTACTCCCCCAAAATCCGTGATGAAATCCTAACCTCTGGTACTTGTGGTTGTGACCTTTCTGGAAGTAAATTCTTTGCAAATATAATCAAGTTAAGACGAGGTCGTTACGATGAACTCTAATCCAATATGAATGTTGTCTTTATAAGAGAAAAAATTGAATGCAGGCACACATAGAGAAGTAAGCACCATGTGAAGACACAGACACACAAAGAAGATGCCATATGATCAAGAAGAGAGAAATTGTAGTGGTGCGTCTATAAGCCAAAGAACACCCATGGTTACCAGAAGCCAGTTGAAACAAAGGATCCTCCCCTTGAGGTTTCTGATGGAGTAAAGCCCTGACCACACCTTGAGTTTTCACTTTCACTCCCAGAACTGTGAGAGAATATATTTATGTGTTTCAAGACACTCAGTTTAAGAAATTTTATTTCACCAGCTCTGGGAAACTGGTATAATTATGGTCAATTTTCTGTTTAAATATTTTGTGTAGGTTTAGTATTTTTACAATCCAACTACTACAAGATTCAAATCAGAAATTTTAAATTATTGAAGTTTATTTCCATCGGCCTGTACTGAGACAAAACAGGAAGCAGACAATAGAACAATGAAAAAAGAGCAACGTGAGTAGAATATCTGTTGAACAAGTCATCTCATCCAGCTGATAATTGAGAAAACTGTGATTAGGATACGGACAGGGAGACACAAAGAAATACTGAAATATTCCCTTTATACAATAGGATAAGTTTATTTTCTGCAGAATATCATTATGTTTTAATTTATAGTATAGTTTTAATTTATATTAAGACTCGTTTCTCTAATAAGTAGAGAAAAAGGTCTTAGGATTTATCAAGTAAACACACATACTGCTGGCATTTAATAAAAGCTCACTGTCTCAGTGGAAAAAGATATTATCAAGACTTGTTACTGGCAGTTAAATCCAATGAGGGTTTGTTAGATCACCTCTCAACCCTAGCCACAATTGAATCCTCTGGAGAGAATACAGGTATTCTACTGTAAACAGAGAATGTTTTACTAGGACAGCTGGATGTGGGATGTGGTCATGACATGGACAGAGAGATGAGACAATCCACAGAAAAGGAAAAAAAAAATTTGCCAACAATGCATCTAACAAGGGGTTAATATCCAGAAGATATCAACAACATGAACAATTCAACAGAA
>NW_016804554.1:2681996-2694746 GCF_001698545.2 Rhinopithecus bieti | reverse complement strand
TTTTAAAATGGACAAAAAATCTGAATAGCTGTTTCTCAAAAGAAGGCATACAAATGTCCAATAGCATTTGTTATTTTCTAATTTGGGGGTTATTGCCATCTTAGTGGGTATACAATGGTATCATATTGTGGTTTAAGATTAATGTTTTTCCTCAAATTTGGAAAGTTCTCTGCATTCGGTTTGTAAAATATTTTATTCTTTTATTTTCTTTTCCTTCTGGAGATTTTATTGTGTACATGTTGATGCACTTTATAGTGTCCCACATTTCTATTTTTGTTCATTCTTTTTTCTCTCTGTTTTTTAGATTACATAAACTCTATCAATTTATCTTCCAATTTGCTTATTTATTTTTCTACCAGCTTAAATATGTGTTAAGCTTCTTCAGTAATTTTTAGATTTTAGTTTTTCTACCTTCAACTCTAGACATTCTTTTTTACTGATTTACTTTTAATTGAGGTGTAATAGTTGTATACATTCTGTGGGTATATGTGATATTCTGATACCTGTATGTAATGTACAGTGATCAGATCAGGGTAATTGATATATGCATCACCTCAAACATTTATCTTTTCCCTTTGTTGGAAACATTACAAAACTTCTTTTTTTAGTTATTTTGATATATACAATAAATTATTTAAAATTCTAATTTTCCTACTATGTTATCAAATACCAGAATTTATTCTTTGTATCTAACTGTATTTTTGTGCCCCTTAACCTATTTCTCTTCATCACCCATTTTCCCCTTCCCTTCCCAACCTCTGGTAATCAT
Organism: Rhinopithecus bieti; assembly: GCF_001698545.2. NCBI lineage: Eukaryota > Metazoa > Chordata > Mammalia > Primates > Cercopithecidae > Rhinopithecus > Rhinopithecus bieti. The sequence continues at coordinate 2,693,977 of NW_016804554.1, read as the reverse complement.
CATCCTACCATCTATGTCCTTGAGACTCACTTCTTTAGCTTCCTCAAAAGAGTGATATCATGCAAGATTTGCTTTTTAGTGACTTAGTTCTCTCTTAACATGATTTCCATTTTCATCTTTGCTGCTGCAGATGGCAGGATTTAATTTTTATGCCTGAATAATATTTCACTGTGTGTATATACCATATTGTCTTTACCTATTTATCTTTTGATGGACATTTAGGTTGATTCCAGATCTCGGCTATTGCGAATAGTGCTGCAATAAACATAGGAGTGTAGATATTTCTTCAACATACTGATTTCCTTTCTTTTGGAAATATACCCAAAAGTGGAATGGCTCGATCATACAGCAGTTCTATTTTTACCTTTTGAAGAACCTCCATACATACAGTTTTCCATAATGACTGTGCCACTTTACATTCCAACCAACAGTCTATGAGTATTCTATTTTCTCCACATCCTCATCAGCATTTACTATTTTTTTTCTCTTTTTGATAATAGCCATTCTAGCTGGGATGAGATGGTGATATCTAACTGTGGCTTTGATTTGCATTTCCCTGATGATTAGTGATGTTGAACATTTTTTCTTATACCTGTTGGTCATTTATGTATCTTGTTTTGAAAAGTATTTATTTAGATCAATTGTCACTTTTAAATTACATTATTTGTTGCTTTTTTTGGTGTTGTTATTGAGTTTCTTGAGTTCTTAATATTCTGGATATTAATCCCTTATTAGATGGATAGATTACAAATAATTACTCCCATTTTGTATGTTGTCTCTTTGCTTTGTTTATTGTTTATTGTTTGTTTGTTTATTGTTTTTTTTTCCTATGCAGAAGGTTTTTAGTTTGATATAATCCCATTTGTCTATTTTGCTTTCGTTGCCTGTGTTTTGAGGTCTTACCTAAAATCTTTTGTCCAGGCCAATGTCCTATATCATTTTCCCAATGTTTTCTTTTAGTAGTTTCATAGTTTCTTGTCTTACATTCAAGTCTTGAATTCATTGTGAGTTGATTTTTTTGTATGATGAAAAATGGGGATCCAATTTTGTTCTTCTGAACATGGATATCCAGTTTTCCCAGTGGAATTTATTAAAGAGATTGTCCTTTCTTTAATGTATGTTCTTGATGCCTTTGTCGAAAATGAGTTCTCTGTTAAAGTACGGATTTATTTCTGAGTTCTCTGTTCTGTTTTACTGGTCTATGTGTCTGTTTTTATGCTAGTACCTTACTGTTTTGGTTATGATAGATTTGTAGTATAATTTGAAGTCAGGCAGTTTGATGCCTCTAGGTTTGTTCTTTTTGCTCAAGATTGCTTTACTTATTCAGGGTCATTTGTGGTCCATATGAATTTTAGAATTTTTTTTTTCCATTTCTGTGATAAATGTCATTGGTCATTTGATAGAGATTATATTGAATCTGTAGATTACTCTGGGTATAGATATTTTAACTTATTTTTTTTCCAGTATATGAGCATGGGCTATATTTTCTTTCATTTGTTTCTTCTTTAATTTCTTTCTTCAGTGTTTTATAGTTTTTTTTCTAGAGACCTCTCAATTCATTAGTTAATTTTATTTCTAGTTATTTCTAGGTATTTTTGTGCCTATTGAAAATGGAATTGCTTCCTTGATTTCTTTTACAGATTGATAGAAGTTAGTATATAGAAACACTACTGATTTTATACGCTGATATTGTTTCTTGACTGTTTACTGAATTTAGCAATTCTAAGTGTTTTTTCACAGAGTCTTAGGTTTCTCTAAACATTAGGATCATATCATCTGCAAAAGAGGATAATTTGACTTCTTTTTTAAAAGTATATTCTTTCTTATAATTTCTGTCTTTTTATAGACAGTCTCTTCTTGAGAAGACATAGTCATTGTACCTTTCTTTGCTTTTTGAAGCATGACTTACTTTCATTTTTTGAACATATTTAAAACTACTTCCTTGAAATCTTTGTCTGTTAAATATGATGCCTGAACACCTTTATTGGAAGTTTCTGTGGCTTGCTTTTTTGTCTTGCATATGGGTCACATTTTCCTTTTTACATACCATGCGCCATAAACTTTTTGTTAAAAACTGGAGATTTGAGATAACATGTTGTAGCAACTCTGGATGCTGATATCCTTCTTCCCTCCATGTTCCCATTATTGTTTGGTTGGTTATTTGTTTAGCAACTTGTCTGAACTATTTAAGTAAAGTCTATTTCCCCCATAATGTGTAATTTCTGATTCCATTCCGCAGTCTTGAAGTTATGCACCTGTGCCTTAGTTCATCAGGATGTTACAACAAAACAGCATGAACAGCAAACATTTATTTATTGTGGTTCTGGAGGCTAAGAAGTCCATGATCAAAGCTCAGACAGATTTGGTATCTGATGAGTGTCCACTTTCTTAAAAACGGTGACTTCTCACGGTCTCCTTACATGACAGAAGTGGCAAAAAGTTTGCTTGGGCCTCTTTTACAAGGGCACTAATCCCTTTCATAAGGATTCTGCCCTTATGACTTAATCACCTCCTAAAGGCCCCACCTTTTACTATTACTGCATTGGGGATTAGGTTCCAGCGTATGAATTTGGGGAAGACACAAACATTCAGATCCTGGCACTCTGTTATGACAATGACTTTAGGCAGACTCTCTTGAATCATCTCTTTTCTTGATCTCTCTTCTTTTAATTTGTCTTCCTGTGTTGGTAACATACTCAGCTAATTACCTCCACTAATTACTAGACAATTATCCTGTTGTTCTCAAAAATGCCTTGCAGCATAAGTTACTTCTAAGTCTGATCCAATTAAATTCTGGATCCTGCAGGAGTAATTTTTTCGATTAATCTTTGGGGCTTGTTCTGACCAGAGCAGGGTTCCTCTTAGCTTTCTCTTTTTCTGGTACTCTTTGTTTAAACGTCTAGCTTGTGTATAGTTTAGCTTGTTTTTCTAATTAACCTATCAACTTTTACTTAAATATTTACCACCAAAATCCCTATGGTTTTCAACAGTGTCCTTAGATTTGGACTTCCTCGCACCCTGTTCCAAATAAAAGCAATTCTCCAGAGGAGAGCTATGGAACTCTCTGTTCTTAAGGCCTGCTTCTCCCTCTGAGCAAAACATGAACTCTTGCTCTGATACAGTAGATGGGAACAAAGACTTACTTCTCTCAGGTGTCATGCTTTACAAGTGGGGTATAGGGTGGGGTCCGTAGCCTTTGTTATTGTAGGCTTGCCTCTCTTAGAGTAAAATCTCTACCCTATGAGTAAGTTAAGGCACAAACGATTGGGGCTCAGTATTCTTGGTCTGCTGTTCCTAGGGTAGAACATCTACCCTGCAATTTAGAGATAAATGGAAGAAGAAAGTCCCAGACATCTCAACTTTTCTAGTGTAGAATAGATTCTAAAACATGTAACTGAGTGGGAGTGAGAAATACTAATGGTCTGCTCATCTCAAGCTAAGACTATAGTCTAAACTGGGATCTGGGGGAAGAAAGAGCCCATTCTTCTAAGTTACACAGGCTTTGAGTGTGGCTTCTTTTATGCCGAGCTGGGGATGGGGAGAGAGAGTGGGCTGTGGCCTAAATGCCACAGACTCTCACTGCAGCGATTTAGTAAATGTATTTTAATAAATATTTTTTACACTTGCCATGTGCCTTCAGGACAATTTCTATAAACTTCAAATGATTGGGTAGTTAAATGTAATTATTATCTGTTTGGTTGCTTCACTGGGGAGAAGGTTCAAAGAGCTCTTGAAGCTTCATTGTGAAAGGTACAGTCCCCATTTGCTTTTTACTTGCAAGTTTTAATAATTATTTTTGTATACAAATATCAACTTTTCAGAACATTCTTTTACAGATCTTTTTTATTGAAGTACAATTTCCATGCAATAAAATTCATAGATCATACGTGTTTATGTCAATGAATTTTGACACTTGTATTATACTTGTATAATGACTGCACAAAAGAAGATATAAATCACTGCCATCACCCTAGAAAGTACACCTTATGCCCCTCTTGAAGAAATCCATGGTCCTTGCTCCCATTCTCCCTGCTTTTCCAAAATAAAATACTTTCTTAAATATATCACCACAGGTTGGTATGGAAATGGAGGGGCTTTTTTCTGTTCAACATAATGTTTTTGAGATTTGTCCAAGTTGTTGCATTTGCAGCTACATTTTAATCCATGACTTTTTAGATTTATTTGGGGAAATATGAACTTCAGGTTGTTACTTGAAGAACAACAAATCCTTCTTTAACAAGGTCATAAATTACTCTTTAGAAATAAATCAAAAACATCTATACTTGACTAACTGGATTCTTACAAAGCATAGCAATTGCTTTGGAAGAAACAGCATCAATATAGAAAAAACATAACCGTTGTTGGCATCAACAAGGCTTAATTCAGACTAAAGTTTGGAAAACACCTAGACTTCACCAAATGTCTTAATTTAGGATTCAGCTAGGCTACCTAATTTTTCTACACTGTATTTTAATAAATTGGTGCTACTCAAATGTAATGTAGAGCATTAACCTACCACTGTCATTGGAAAACACAGTGACCTTTAGAGCTTTCAAGGGTACTCACACATAAGCAATTTGAGTACTGATTTCTGTGTCCTGCAAAAAGATGCATTTCTTCTACCACTGACTGCAGTAATCTACCCACAATACTCACAATAAGATATATACTTTTTAATACGAAGTGCTAAGAAGCACAGAAAACTCCATTTTGCTTAAGTCAACCAAGGACACTTTAAGACCTTCACTACCACCGTAGCATTGGCATAAGTAGCTGAAAATGCATTGGTATGATGGTGTAAAATATGTCAAGAGTTACAGAGAGGGCCATCCCCTTGATATATGTTGTCTTTTGAGTATAAAACTGTCAAGAACAAGTTGATATAAAGCCCAGTGGCTTCAGAAAGGTATGCACATGCTATTTCTCATTTTTTTAAGAAGTAGCTAAATATATTTTAAAGCAAGTGCGGTATAAGGATTCAGAGTTTAGCTCAGGATTGAATGCTTTATTTAACAAGAGTGGTGAGAACCACAGTAGAATCACACAATGTGTGACTGCAAAGAAAGAATATTTTGAATTCCTCATTGTACTGATGAATAAATTGAGTCCACAGAGTCACGTTGCTGGTCAATGGCAGAGCTGGGACTACAGTTAAAGTCTCCTGATCCTTAATCCTGTGCTTTTGCTATGATAATATATTATATTACATTGAAAATCCTACAATTACTCCTGCTTACAAAGTTTATTTCCTCATTTCAATTCCCTTTAAAATTGTAATAACTGTTTCCTACATTTATTGGGTTAGAGAATTGTAAGTTAAACCACTCACAAAGGAAAATAAGGAAGAACTTCTTAATGAGCTCAAAACTATGAAATTGTGGAATCTTCAGCTCCTTACTATCCCTTTCAGCATGCAGCCTCTCTGCACCGTATGGTTATTTTTATCAGAAATAGCCATAAGGTGCAGCGAGGAAACAAAAAAGGGGAAGCAAGAGGAATTATTCGATTCTATAGTTATGCCAGCCAAGGTGTATTTATTAGAACAAGATTCTGGTCTTCACTACACTACTGTTGCCAAGGCTAAGATCATACTGCTGATTCAATAGTAAAAACACAGCTTCTTAAGTGTTTCAGGGCCTCTGAACCAGATGAACCTAGAGAATGTGTATAAGGGCCTCAGTCCCAATTTCTTAGTCCATTTGGGCCATAGACTGAATGGTTTAAGCAACAAACATTAGTTTTTCAGAATTCTGAAGACTGGGAAGTCCAAAATCAGGGCACCAGGAGATTGGCTGTCAAATGGCTGAGGACTCACTTCCTGATTTGTCAATGGCTGCCTTCTCAATTTTGCTTAATGGTTCAAAAAACAAACTTTTTGTTTCATTGATCTTCTATATTGTTTTCTTCATTTCAATTTCATTTATTTCTGCTCTGTTCTTTTCTTCTTCTAATTTGGGCTTGGTTTGCTTTTACTTTTCTAGTTTTTTAGGATGCATTGTTAAGTTGCAGCTTGTTTATTTGAAACTTTTCTTCTGTTCTGATGTATGCACTTATAGCTGTGAACTTCCTCTTAGTACTGTCTGTGCTATATCCCACACATTTTGATATGTTGTGTTTCCATTATCATTTGTTCCATATGTTGTGTTTCCATTATAATTTCTTCAGTAACTCACTGGTCGTTCAGAAGCATGTTGCTTAATTTGCATGTATTTGCACCATTTCCAAAATTCCTATTGTTCTTGATTCCTAGGTTTATTGCATCATAGCCAGAGAAAATTCTTGATATTATTTCAATTTTTTAATGACTTATGACTTGTTTGTGGCCTAATATATGGTCTATTCTTGAGAACAATCAATGTGCTAAGGAAAAGAATATGTATTATGCAGCCATTGGATGAAACGTTCTGTAAATATCTATTAGGTCCATTTGGTCTATAGTGCAGTTTAAGTGTGATGTTTCTTTGTTGATTTTCTGTCTGGAAGATCTGTCCAATGCTGAAAGTGAGGTGCTGCAATCTTAACCTATTACTGAATTGAGGTCTCTCTCTTTAGCTCTAATAACACTTGCTTTATATATCTGGGTGATCCAATGCTGGGTGCATATATATTTGAAATTATCATATTCTCTTGCTGAATTTATTTCTGTATCATTATATGATGACCTTCTTTGTCTCTGCTTGAAATATATTTTGTCTAATATAAGTATAGTGACTCCTGCCCGTTTTTTAGTTTATCTTTCCACCCTGTTATGTTCAGTGTATGCGAGTCTTTATAGGCAGTATGTTTCCTGTAGGCAACAGATTACTGAGTCTTGTTTTTTCATCCCTCCAGCCAGTCTATGCATGAATTGCTTCATTGTTTAGTTTTTCTACATAAAAGCCCACACCACAGTCAAAGTATTATAATATTTTGTATTTTTCATGTATGTGCTATTGCTAGTGAGTTTTGTACCTTCAAATGTTTTCTTATTGCTCATTAATATTCTTTGCTTTATGAATGAAGTACTCCTTTTAACATATCTTGTAGGACAGGTCTGTTGTTAATGAAATCCCTCAGCTTTTGTTTCTCAAAGAAAGTCTGTGTTTCTCCTTCATGCTTGAAGGACATTTCCTAGAGATATACTATTCAAGGGTAAAAGTTATTTTCTGTCATCACTTAAAATATATCTTTCCTTCCTCTCTCTCCTGGCCTGTAAGGTTTCCACTGAAAAGCAAACATATTGGAGCTTCATTGTATATTGTTTGTTTCTTTTCTCTTGCTGCTTTTAGGATCCTTTCTTTATCCTTGACCTTTGGAGGTTTGATTAATAATACCTTGAGGTAGTTTACTTCTTTGTGTTCTATAACCTTCTTGTACTTGGATATTGATATCTTTCTCAGGAAATCTCTGTTATTATCCCTCTGAATAAACTTTCCACCCCTATCTCTTTTTCTACCTCTTCTTTAAGGCCAGATCTTAGATTTGCCCTTTTGAAGCTACTTTCTAGATCCTGGAGGCATGTTTTATTGTTTTTTATGCTTTTATTTTTCTTTTGTCTCCTCTGACTGAACATATTCAACTAACTTGTCTTCAGGCTCACTGATTCTTCTGTTTGATCAGCTCTGCTATTAAAAGACTCTGATGCATTCTTCAGTATGCCAATTGCATTTCTCAGCTTCAGAATTTCTACTTGATCCTTTTTATTTCAATCTCTTTGATGAACTTATCTGATAGAATTCTGAATTTCTTCTCTGTGTTATCTTGAATTACTTTGAGTTTCCTCAACACAGCTGCTGGAATTTACTATCTGAAAGGTCACGTATCTCTCTGTTTCTCCAGGATTGGTCTCTAGTGCCTTAGTTCATTTAGTATATTTGGTGAGGTCATGTTTTCCTGGATGGTTTGATACTTGCTGAAGCCCGCAAGTCTCAGTTCATCTGTCTCTGAGCATTAAAGAGTTAGGTATTTATTTTAGTTTTGCACTCTGGGCTTGTTTGTATCTGTCCTTCTTGGGAAGACTTGCCAAATATTTGAAAGTGCATGTATGTTGTGAACTTAGTTGGATCTGCTTTACAGAGCTCCTCAAACCCAGTAACACTATGGTTCTTGCAGATTCATAGAGATACTGCCTTGACGGTCTTGGGCAAGGTTCAGAAGAATTCTCTGGGTTATCAGGCAGAAACTCTTTTCTCTTTCCTTATGTTCTATAAAACAACTGGAATATCTCATTCTCTGTTCTGACCATCTAAAGCTGGGAGTGGGATGACACAAGCATTACTGTGGCCACCACCACTAGTACTGTGCTGGGTCAGACCTGAAGGCAGCACAGCACTGGGTCTTATCCAAGACCTGCTGTAACCACTCCCAGGCTACTGCCTATGTTCACTCAAAGTCCTGGGGCTCTACAACCAGCAGATGGCAAAGCCAGCCAGCTGGTGTTCTTATCTATTGGGAAGCAAGTCTCCTTAAGCCTCAGGCAGATCCTAAAATGCCATCCAGGAGCCATTTTCAAAAACCTTTGAAAATCTATTTGGTGTTCCACTGTTCTGCAGCTGAACTGGGCACTCAAACTATGAGATACAGTATGTTCCACTATTCTGTCTTCCTTACAAAGGCAGAAGAGTCTCAGCCTCTGGCCATCACCACCACAGGCCCATGGGGAGTACTGCCAGACAACTGCTTGTGTTCCCTTAAGGTCCAAGTGTCTTTCATTCAGCTTGTGGTGAATACTGCCTGACTTGGGGCTCACCCTTTAGAGCAATGGGCTCCCCTCTGGCCCAGGGTATGTCCAGAAATGCCATCCAAGAGCCATGTCCTAGAATCAGGGACCCCAAGAGCCCACTTGGTGCTCTAACCGCCTGTGGCTGTGCTGGTACGTAAGGTGTAAAACAAAATCCCCTTTACTTTCCCCTCCACTTTTCTCAAGCAGAAGGAGTCTTATTCCATAGCAACCACAACTGGTGATGTGTCAAGTCTGACTGAAGCCAGCAAGTCTCAGTATGTCGTCTAAGGCTCTCAATGTAGTATCTGAATATTGCTGCTGGTCATTCAGGGCCCGTGGGCTCCTCAGTTAGCAGACAATGAATGCTGTCAGGATTCAAGCCTTCCCTTCAAGATAGTGGATTCCTTTGTGGCCCAGGCTGTGCCTAGAAATGTTTTCCAGGAGCTAGGTCCAGAAAGGTAGCCTCACAACACTTACCAGTACTGTATCCTGCTGTAGCTAAGCTTCTATCCAAGATGCAAGACAAGTCCTCCCCATTCTTCTTTCTCCATCCCTCAAGCAGAAGGAAGGGATCTCTTTTGGAGTACTAACCTTTGCAGCCTGGAATTAGGGGAGGGGTAACGCCAACACTCCCTTAGCCACCCTGCTGTTGTCTCAGTGGGTCACAAAGTGCCCCAGCTCACTGTCTCTCATCCAGTTTAGCACTAGAACTCACCTATGAGTTGCAGTCTTTGTGGCCTGCACTGTATTTCAAGTTCATTTTGATCCCCAGAGCCCTTTGGTCCACAGTGGCGAGGCTTGTGGGTAGTCAGTTTCCAGCCACTGGGATAGATGAGTTCCCTCTGGCTAGGGCTGGCTTAAATGCTCCCTTTGTAGGCGGGTGTCAGCTGAATGTGGTCTAGTTTTACTTTCTGTTATAAAAAGGCTGAACTGAGTTCAATGCCTCACCATCACTGTGCTTTTTCTTTCCCCAGGGCCTGCACCAGGCCCTCACTGCCAGGGGGTTGGGGAAGCATGGCCTTGGTGATTCACAACTATTTTGCTACCTCCTCAGTGCCTCTTTCAGTGATACAAAGTTAAAACCAGGTACTATGAGTGATCAGCTGGTTTTTGGTTCTTATGAAGGTGTTTTTTGTGTGTAGATAGTTGTTAAATTGTGTCCTTGAGGGACAGACAATTGGTGGAGCCTTCTATTGTGTCATTTTGCTCTTCCCCTAGTCCCCTGATGGCAGTCTTTTCATTGTATCCTCACATGGCATGAACCAAAGAAAGATCCTGATATCCTGTGTCTCCGCTTCTCTTTTTAGGGACATTAATCCCGTGCATGATGGTCCTACCTTTAAGACCTAATTATTTCCCAAAGGCCCCACCTCCAAATAGCATTACTTTGGGGATTGGACATCAACATATAAATTTTAGGGAGGCACAAATATTAAATCCATACCACCCAGACAGGGAAGTTAATATTTTACTGTGGTGTTTTTTGTTTTTGTTTTTGTTTGCCTTCTTGATAGCATTAGGTTGGTGCAAAATAAAATTACAATTTTAACCATTACTTTTTAATGGCAAAAACCGCAATTACTTTTGCACAAATCTAATAGTTACCATCTCACAAAGGCATGTATTTATCAATGTGATTTTCTACATTGATGTGTTGTCAAGCCCCTGAGTTTTAACTTGAATTCCTAGTTATTAATGAGCTCTGAGTTCACATTACCTGTGTAGCATGCACTTCTTAGACTGAGAGTAATGAATTGTATCAACTAGGAATTCATATTGCAAATCTACCATTGTACTACAATCAATGCCACATTCAAGGAATACAACAAAGTCATCTACTTTGTCATTGAGAAATTCAATTTCAATAAATTATTACACTTTAATCTGAAGACTTTATAATGTATAAAAACTATGGCTTATATACCTTACAAATAGGTTGTCAAATTTTCTAGGGCAAAAAGCTTATTCATCTTCTTAGTAGATATTTATTGGGCATCTATTCTAGAGTCAGAGCTGGAGCTACAAATTACCACAGGAAGTTACAAGCCAGAGAGGCAAACCAAGTCTGTTGAAACAATACAAGGATATAGATCTATTCCATTAGCCATAACTGGCTTCACAAAATGATTTAGAAATAACAAAAGAATCAGAGAAAATGAAAGGCTGTGAGAATAAAACCTTACAAGATTGGAAGGTAAAAACAAATAATATTAACAACGAGAACATAAAACAATATAGAAGATAAATGTCTCTCAGGCATTCAATATGACCAAAATGAAATTTTTAAGTCAATGAGAAAATAAATTTTGTTTCATGGTATTTTCTAAAATAGATTGAGTCAACCATTGTATACTCCATTTTAAAGAAAGAAGAGAGAAAAGTTATCTTTAAAGCTTATTTTATAATATTAGAGTTTTATTTTTGTGCTTCTGTTTAGCACTTAATTTTCTATATTTGTCTAAAAAATAATGCCTTCACATAGGTCCATCTGATTTGACAGGATAATCTTTGTCACTATAACAATCAAGTTGAACTTGGTTTTACCACTTAGGTGGAAATTGGTTTCCTAATGGAAAAAAAAATGCTTCAAAATTGTGTCAAGATAATTCCTGAGAAAAGTCCTTTAATAATGCAAGATTTGACATCAACTCTTTCACTTTGCAGAATGCACAAATTGCCTTCCAAGACACCAAGCATTCTATTTTATTTTTTGGTTGATTGATTCATTTTGGCTTTGCTTTTCTTTTACTAGCTATTATCTTATTAGTCTGTTTTAGAAACCTGGCCGTTAACATAAGAACTAGCAAAGACAAATCCTTGGTGATAGGAAAATAAATGACATTCGAATGTCCTTATAAAATGAATTGCAAAATAAATGAATGTCCTTATAAAAAAAGAACGGCACAATTTTTTTTTTTTTGAGACGGAGTCTCGCTCTGTCACCCAGGCTGGAGTGCAGTGGTGCGATCTCGGCTCACTGCAAGCTCTGCCTCCCGGGTTTACGAAGAATGGCACAATTTTTAACTATTTTTTTAAGTAACAGCTTATACTTTTAAAAGGAAAGTACGATCTGCTTTAATCCAAACTGCAGATGTGATAGTCAAATATAAAGGTCATTGGAAATTCCAAAGAACTTGCAGAGGAAACACTGAGTGTCTTTTGCTTTTTCAATTTTAGCTCTTTGTTTATGTCTATATTTTAGGATCATGAAAGTTTGCACAGAAAATTAAAAGCACCTCACATTTAAATGATACATTTTCCTAATTGCATATCCATGTCC
>NW_016804554.1:2668183-2681915 GCF_001698545.2 Rhinopithecus bieti | reverse complement strand
GCACAATTTTTAACTATTTTTTTAAGTAACAGCTTATACTTTTAAAAGGAAAGTACGATCTGCTTTAATCCAAACTGCAGATGTGATAGTCAAATATAAAGGTCATTGGAAATTCCAAAGAACTTGCAGAGGAAACACTGAGTGTCTTTTGCTTTTCAATTTTAGCTCTTTGTTTATGTCTATATTTTAGGATCATGAAAGTTTGCACAGAAAATTAAAAGCACCTCACATTTAAATGATACATTTTCCTAATTGCATATCCATGTCCAGTTAGGTATGCATATGCTCTACTACCTAAAATTCCATCAAAAATAGTGAATACAAAAGGACCTTATTAATCAGCTAAGAATTCAAGTATTATTTAAATAAAAGTTACTCTTTACTTCCAAATCACTGCAGCAGGAAGCTTCGAAAATGAAGAAGACCAGCAAATAATACTAAATAATATTGAACACAGCACTGTTCGCACGATCCAAGATGGCTGATTAGAAGCAGTTGTGATCCCTGGCACTCATGAAGGGTAATGAAAACGGGCAAGTGAATTCAGCACTTTCAACTGAAATATCCAGGTTCTTACATTGGGACTGACTAGGTAAACAACTTGACCCACAGAGAATGAAGAAAAGCAGCGGGAGGTGGAGGGGATGGAGCGGCTGGGTGCAGCCAGCCAAGGGAAAAGGTGAGTGATTCTGTGGCCCCACTGGCGAAACCGCGCTTCTTCCATGGATCTTTGCAACTCGTGGATCAGAAGATCCCCTAGTGAGGCCAGGCCACCAGGGCCATGGGTCTGATACACAGAGCTGCGTGGAGTCTCTGCAGAGCAGCTGCTTAGGGTCACACAGAGAACCAGGAGTTTTACATATTCTGGCCCTGGGATCCCCGGCAATGCAGGAGATCCATCTGTACATATTCCTAGGAAGGATTACACTCTCTTACTTTAGTGTTATCAAAGGAAAGATGGCTTTATGTAAAGTTACATGCAGTGCTGTGTTGGAAATTGTTTACCAACCAGCAATTCAAGGTGGAGGAGAGTGCCCTGATTTGCAGCATTTGCTAGTTTCCATGAAATGAATGTTCCCACCATGACCAATTTTGTGCTACTAACATGAATTCCCTGAGTGAGAATTAGCGAACAGATAAGCAGTATTGTGCTATTACATGGCATTTCCACCATATACATTTAATAGATGTAAATAACTTAAAGAGCACAGATCATAATAAAATATAATAAAATGATTAAGAAGTAATGAGGTTTGAAGTATTTAATAATTTTGCTATTATATAATTTATGGTTAATTTTATATTATCCAATATTTTTTGAAATAGGGTCTCACTCTGCCACCCAGGCTAGAGTGCAGTGGCACAATCGAGGCTCACTGCAGCCTCAAGTTCCAGAGGAAGTCCATTATTCAAAAGAGAGAAGAAAATGCATGATCAGCAAATAAAAATGCAACACTACAGATGATTATATGTATTTTTAAAAATCTCCCTTCTCTCTGCTTTCTACTAGTTTCTATTGTTGGGCCTTCTTTTTTTTTTTTATGCTTGTCGTATTTCACCTTTCTTACATTTTACCTTGATAGAAGGTAGTACCTGGGAGTGAACTATAATTTTTAGTAAGAATAAGCATACCAATAAATTTGTCTTTTCCAGATAAAACGGAGTTTGACTTCATCTTCTGCCTTACCTATTATCAACTGTTTTTTGTTTTCTGTGCCAATAACCTACAGCTTATGCAGAAATAAACTCAGAAAGATTATTGAATGTAATTGCAGTGTATGAGTCACTTAATTAGCAATTTGTTTTCTCCACAATCTGGAGAATTTCAAACACAGAGATGAGGCTGTCAGAAACAATTAATGTTCTTTCTCTCCCTTTCCCTAATTACTACACTGCTACTCCTGATTCTATATTAATGTGGCATTATTGTTGGAAAGTTTTCATTTTTGTCATCACTGGTGGTGCCAATGCCTTTTTGCCTTTTTTCATGGTGGATCAGTAAAGTATACTGGAATGCCCTTTTTTTCTTTTTTTGGAGACAGTCTTGCTCTGTCACCCAGGCTAGAGTGTGGTAGTGTGATCTCAGCTCACTGCAGCCTCCACCTCCCAGGTTCAAGCTATTCTCATGCCTCAGCCTCTCCCAAGTAGCTGAGATTACAGGCGCACTACCATGGTCAGCCAGTCTTTTTTGTATTTTTAGTAGAGAAGGGGTTTCGTCGTGTTGACCAGGCTGGTCTCAAAGTCTTAGCCTGAAGTGATCCACCCTCCTTGGCCTTTGAAACTGCTGGGGTTACAGGCATGAGCCACTGCACCCGGCCTATCCTGGAATGCCTTCTACTCAGTTGTAATCAAAGAAGTGGTGTGGCATGTTTTATAATCCAGTTGACCAAGCTACTTAGTTTAGCAGATTCTTAATGATACAACCATTGACAAGATTGAATTGATTATACAATTTTAGACTTGTTTCTCAATATTACATCATAATGTCTATAGCAACTATAATTAATGATACTCATAATTATGTTAGAAAAAATGCAATTCTACTAGATTGTATTACATACAAGATAATTACAATGTGTATTAAAAGTGTTATTTTGAACAATGTATATAAAATCGTATCAATTACATAATAGTGATTAGCATTTCATTGTTAATAACCTTTATTTTATTTTTGAATAATTTTAAATTTTCAAAAAAGTTGCAATATAGAGAGAATTCATAGATGCCTCTCATGCAGTTTCATGACTTTCTCCATAGACCAGGGCTCAGAGTTGGAGAGTTTGATACAAATGTACTCAATTGGCATGATAGAATCCTAAAACAAGAGAGAAGAGATGGTCCCACTTAGCCTTCAGAAACCAGGTGGACTTATTCTACAAAATGGCAAAGTCAGGCGTGAATAATGAGGTAGAGAAACTAACCTGAAGATAATTGATGTAATCACTTGTCCCTCCAAAATTGAGAAACAACAAAGGTATACATCTATTTGCACCACAAAAAGAAATCAAAGATCACAAGGCCAAAACAATTTTCCCATTAAAAAGATATTGCCCAGTTTTCATCAAACAGTTTTTAGACTAATATGGTTTGGGTGTGTCCCTACCCAAATCTCAACTTGAATTGTATCTCCCAGAATTCCCACATGTTGTGGCAGGGACCCAGGGGATGTAATTGACTGATGTGGGCCAGTCTTTCCTGTGCTGTTCTCATGGTAGTGAATAAGTCTCATGAGATCTGATGAGTTTTTCATGGGTTTCTGCTTTTGCTTCTTCTTCATTTTCTCTTGCTGCCACCATGTAAGAAGTGCCCTTTGCCTCCCACCATGATTCTAAGACTTCCCCAGCCACGAGGAACTGTAAGTCCAATTAAACTTCTTTTTCTTCCCAGTCTCGGGTATGTCTTTATCAGCAGTGTGAAAACAAACTAATACATAGACTTAGACCCATTTTTTGAAGAAAAGACCAGTTCCTCAGGAGGAAGCTGACCAAACCATTTAAAAATATATAGTGTAGTAATTTTCCCCAATCCTTCCCCAAAGGGACGGATAACCATTTACTCAAGGAACTGTGTGCTTAGAGAAGATAAACATCAAAAAATTTTGAGAAACATTGAATACAAGGTTCAAACTGATATTTACATTGAATGCACACAATGCTCAAATCTTGCTCTACAAAGTCTCTGCTTTTAATCGTTACCCTTTATGGTCCCTGGCCAAATGGAGAAAGCAGTCTCCCTCTTTCTTCTCCCTCTTTTTCTATCTTTTTTTCTTCTCGTTTTCTTTCCTTCCCAAGAAATGCCTTTCTCTGGCATCTTGCTATTGTTCTATTTTACCTTAGATTAAATAGATGTGTGCATAGGTAAGGTAATTAGCAGTCTTGAGTAGTGACCTTGGTTAAAGTACTGTGCTGGGTCTTTCATATACATTTGATTATTTAAGTTCCATATTAACTTATTCAGGTGGGGATTATTTCCTTCCCTGCGTAAAGTACCGTATAGAATGGTGGTTAATAGTTGAGACCTTCTGCAACCTGGCAGCCTGTGCTTAAATCCCAGCACTGTAGTTTCTTGACCTTGTGGAAATAATGGCTCCAAAGATCATACATTTTTTCATTCATTATTTATATTCTCTCAATTTTTCTTTTTAAAATATGTAAACCATTCTAAGTGATTCACTATTAACAAGGTAGAATGAAAAGTTGTCCTTTCATTGCTTTCCCAGACCCTTGTCAAACAGATTTTTGGCAAAACAATAGCAACAGGTGTTCCTCATAGTAAAAGCATACTGTCTTTCTTGGTTCAAAGTGTATGAAAGGCAGAAAAATGACCCCCAAAGATGTCACAGTCCATAGAATGTGAATATGTGACCTTACAGATTCACATTTGCCAATATGATTAATGGTTCAGGCCTTGAGAGATTATCCTGAATTATCTAGGTGAATCCAATCTAATCACCACTTGTGTCCTTAAAAGCAGAGAATGTTCTCTGTTTGGGTCAGAGAGATGAGACATTGCTAGCTTCCAAGATGGAGGAAGAGAACACAAGCTATGAATGCAGTTTGCCTTTAGAAGCTGGAAAAGGCAAGAAAATAAATTTTCTCCTAGAACCTCCAGAAGGAAAGCAGCTCTGCTGATACCTTGATCTTAGCCTAGTGAGACCCATGTTGGATTTGTAGCTTACAGAAGTACAAGTAATTTGTACTAATTTGTTACAGCAGCAGTTGAAAAATGATGCAGTGTTAAAAGAAAGGTACATCCTCCGAGTTCAAATAGTGCCTGCTGTAATCATAGGGAAAAAAACTTCACATTTTTATCTTTAGCATAGACTGAATCAAATAAGATAAAATGTCATCAGGTGAGAATGAAGGTTATGCATATCTGCTAATTTATTGCTCTTGAATTTAGGTGTGGAGAAGAACTGGTTTCACACTATGTATTTTTTTACTTAACCTGCTTGGGAGATGTTCAGTTGTTACTGTCTTGTAAATTTGCCAAGGCTTGAATGGTTAAAAAACTGGAAACATTCCTCTTAAAAAAAAAAAGTAATAAACATTGGGGTTCATTTTTAAGCTACTTTAAATACTTACTAATTATACAAACTTATTTGAAATATATTAATAATACTAGGAAAATTACGACGTGGGTGAAGACGTTTATTAGTCATTGGCCATTATTCTAGTTTGGGCTGTACTCTGATCTCTTCAGTTTTAATAGCCTGGTGTCCTGGTAGGAATATATCCAATTGTACAGAAACAAAATATGTCTCAGGTCATTAAAAGGAGAAGTACTTACAATGGCAAATTTTAGTGTGCTTGGCATTTCAAGTATAGCTGAAAAATATGCATAAACACAATTTTGTTCTTTATAGGAGCTTTTTTATTATCATCATTAGGACCGGTAGTTATAATCTCCTTAGTGTCAATAGAGTCTGCTTTAAAAATTTTCTCTCGTGCCACTTGTGTATATACATTGTTATAACAACTTCAAAATAAATCATAACAATGTAAAATCTTCCTTCTGTTAATTAAAAAACAAACCAGTTTCATGAAAACATCTCTTCTCTGAAAAAAAAAAATAGTCACCAAGTATTTGGATTAACTATTCTTTGTTTCTTTTAAAACTGAGGTAAATTATGCAATAAAAGACAAAAAAAAGTTTGCATTTTAATTTTTTCTTTTATGTTTTGTTTTAAATTATTTCAAAATATTAGAGTAATACTTTATTTACAGCAGGGAAAATGAAACAAATCTTGAGGAAGAAGTAATTTTTAAATTTAGATCTGAAGTAAGATTTTAGCAGGTAGAGATGAGAAAGTTGCAGAAAACAGTTTAACACATGGATGATTATCATAAGACCTGCTATTTACTGATTGCCTACTTTGTCCTAGTACTGCTATTTGGTTTTCTAGTATCATTTTATTATACTTTTTTTTAGAACAACACTAAAAGTTAGGTGAAATTATCTCCATTTTACAAGTAAGAAAACTGAGTTTATGATATTATAAAAGATTACCCAGGGTCACCAATTAAATATTTAAATTGTACATATAAAACACAAATATTTAATCCAGGCCTATCTGACAGCAAAAACAAAGTTATTTTCCAGTAGGAAACATGAGCTCCTTTGTTACTAGTTTACATTATGGTTATTTTCTATTTTTTGTCAACGGATAGACATTATGCAATAGTGCTATAAAGTCTCACTTTTATTTGTTTATTTTTTGAGACAGAGTCTCACTCTGTTGCCCAGGCTGGAGTACAGTGAGGTGATCTCTGCTCCCTGAAACATCTGCCTCCTGGGTTCAAGCAATTCTCCTGTCTCAGCCTCCTGAGTAGCTGGGATTACAGGTGGGTGCCACCACACCTGGCTAATTTTTGTATTTTTAGTAAAGACGGGGTTTTGCCATGTTGGTCAGGCTGGTCACGAACTCCTGACCTCAGGTGATCCACTTGCCTCAGCCTCCCAAAGTGCTGGGATTACAGGTGTGAGCCACTATGCCCAGCCTAAGTTTCACTTTTAAATAAATATTTTTAAACATAAAATGAGTCTATGCTTTTAAAATATTTAAAAAGTAAACAGGAGTATAGGTAATATGCAAATATGGCCAAAATTGTCATGGTGATACTCAACTCAAGAAGTTTGGGTTATACTTCATATTACACCATTCAAAACCTCCTAGACCCCTTGAAACTCAGCATTCCACACTAATTGTAGCTATATCAAAGCCTAAGGTAATGTCTGATCTCAGGGTCCTGAGAATGAGGCACTTTGACATGGTCAACTTCCCTCCAACTGATTTTCCTTGACAGAAAAAAAATTAGAAAAACTTTTAGTTTTTTCAAGTATTTTAAAAAATAAATAATTGTGATGCTACTGCAGATTTCCAAAGAGTTCAGATTCATTCTATCATTTGGAATTTCTGTGAACTCTGAAATTTTATCCTTTTTTTTTTTGAAGTTCAGCATTCGGAAAAGAAACTTGTATTATTCTGTATCTTAACAGTGTTCCAAAATCATGGCATCAACAGAAATTGTGAGATTTCATCATGGGACTTCTTCATGAGAAGCCCAAGAAAAAGTAGATGATTTTCTTTTTTATGAGAAGAAAGCTATGAACTTTCTCGACAATGAGTATGATACTGCAATACTGACCAACCTCTATGTACCACTTAGGATCAAGTGTTAGAATGCATATCAGATCTATTCAAAAAAAAAAAAAAAAAAAAAAACTTCAGGTTTTCCTAGGGCTATGCAATTTCTAGTATAGTTTTATTGTCTTTTTAACAAAATGCAAGAACTGATAGGGCTTTTCACGGCCCACTGGGGAAACATATACTCTGTGGCTCTGAATGCCACCAGCGCCAGGAAACTTCTAAAACCTAAAGCAAAGTAGCTCTGCGTATCAAGTTGTCCCTAACAGGTCAAGAATGGTCTATCGAGGTCTCTCAGCCTGCATATTGGTACCTGAATATTACCTGAAGTTGTTCCTTACTCATAAATTGCTCTGAGATGTCAATAATTCCATTTTATATTATGCTTAAATTATGAGTCTAGGATCTTAGATTGTTTAAAAAGAACCCTACTAACCCCAAATAAATACCATAAATGAAAATAAAATTTCATATTTCACTCATTTTCTTTTCTCTCTCTTTCTATTTTCCTTCCTTCTCTCTCTCTTTCTCAAGCACTCACAGATACACTCTCCTGAACAAGTATCTTCTAGTATCCAAAAATGGAAATCTGATCCTTGGGTGACTACAATTCAAACAGCTCGTTTTCTACAGGTTAAATACTTGACACCATTTAGTAAACTGCTACACCAAATATTTTAATGGCATTTTCAGATTCAAAGAGGCAATAACATGACAAAGTATGTTATTTTCCCCATAGACTCAATGAATACTGCTGTAAGCCCTTATCTAATGGCTGAACTATACAAATATGACATTCTTGAGGCTAACCTGATTGTTTAAAGCACATGAGTTTCTGAATCCTCAAAAAAAAATTCAGAAGAAACTAGATCATGTAGTCTAGGAAAGGAAAATAATTTTCAGTCTCTAAGTGATTGTTTTGTAATAACTTAGAAAAATTTCAATTAGGGTCTTAAACAAATTAGATAATCTTTCTGTCTTGCTTACCTTAACATTTTGAGACAAGTCTTCAGCAATTAAATTTGAATAGCAGTTGGAGATCAACATGTTATTGATATTTAGTAGAGAGTTAAAGATTTTCCTTAATTTAAAACTAAATTTGTTCTTATATTATTAATATGAAAATAATTGTCATAATTTTTATATTTTTACAGATTCAACAAGTTTTTTATGCAAATATTTTGAATTATTCTACGAATGTAATATAAATGTGACATTGCCTCCATGATTTCTGGGAACTTACCACATTAAATCTCAGTACATAAAATTTATTTTTTTAAAATAATCCCTCTGAAAAATATCTAGCCAAAATTACTAATGTTAATTGATCCCTCATAGAAATGCACCAATATGTTTTATTAAAAGCAAGAATAGACAAGACATGGAATTGTAAATTGGCAGTTAAGGCTGTCAAACATATTTTTGTATTTAATTGTTAAATAATTTCAAACACTTAATAATAAAATTTGTAAAACTTTTTCAAAATTGTTAAACTATTCGAGTGTAAATTTTCATATGATACTCCTCTTCCCCAAGTACATTAGTATATGTTCCATACCAATGAAGACAATCTTCTACATAATCCAATGTGAAAACTGAAAAAAAAGGAAACTAACATTTATATACTACTGAGGCTATTGTCTTTACTTTGCATTCTAACAGGAGTCTCAGAATTTAAACTTATTGATTACTGACAGTGTTCACTTTAATCACTTGATTAAGGTAGTGTTTGCCAGGCTTCTCGGCTAAAATGTCACCATTTCTTCCTTTGGATGAATAAGTTTTGTAGGAAGTTATTTTAAAACAGTGTAAAAATCACATTGCATAATTTTATTGTGTATATTTAAGGCATATGATATGTTATAAGATACATATAGATAGTAAAAGATTACTGTAGTTAAGCAAATTAACATATCCATCATCTCACATAGTTACTCATTTCTTTTCATTTTTGTTTTTGTGACAAGAGCATCAAAATCTACTCATTAAGCATGCATCCCATATTCAGTACAATTTTATTACTGAATATGGCCCTCTATAGAACTCATGTTGTACACTTGATCTCTACACTTGCTCATCTCACATATCTACTACTTTGTATCTTCTAACCAACATCTCCCCATTTGCTCCCCATACACCACTGGTAACTAACATTTTGTTCTTTATGTCTGTATATTTAACTTGTTTTTGTTAGGTTCCACATGTAAGTGAGCAAATGCAATACTTCCTTTCCATGTCTGACGAATTTCACTTGTTGATCTGTTTGTCTTTCACCACACTGTCTTGATTACTGTAGCTTTATAGCAAGTCTTGAAGTTGGGTATTGAGTGTCAGTCCTCCAACTTCATTCTCTTTCGATATCATGCTTGCTATTCTGGGTTTCTGCCTCTCCATGTAAATTTTTAGAGTCAGTTTGCCAGATCCACAAAAGAATTTGCTGGGCTATTGATTGGAACTGCATTGAATCTATAGATCAAGTTGGGAAGTGACATCCTGACAATATTGTCTTGTATCTCTTGTATCCATGTATATTGAACACCTCCCCATTTATTTATTTCTTCTTTTATTTGTCAGAATTTTGTGGTTTTCTGCATAGAAATCTTGTATGTACTATATTAAATTTACACTTAAGAATTTCAGTTTTGGGAGTGCTGATGTAAATGGAATTGCGGTTTCAGTTTAAAATTCCACTTGTTTATTGCTGGTATATAAGAAAGCAGTTGACTTGTATATTAACATTGTGTCCTGGAACCTTGTAATCACTTAGTTCTAAAATTTTTAAATGTCAGTTCTTTTGGATTTTCTAGATAGATGATCATGTCATCTGGAGAGACAATTTTATTTATTCCTTTCTACTCTGTATTCATTTTATTCCCATCTCTGATCTTATTGTATTAACTAAGACTTCCAGTATAATGTTAAGAAGGGATGATGACCACAGCATACTACTCAGACATAAAAAGGAATGAAACAATGTCTCTTGCAACAACTTGGTTTAAGCTGGAGACCAGTATTCTAAGTGATGTAACTCAAAAATGGAAAACCAAATATTGTATGTTCTCACTTATAAGTGGGAGCTAAGCTATGAGGATGCAAAGGCATAAGAATGATGTAATAAACTTTGGTGACTGATGGGGAAGGTTGGGAAGAGGAGGGATAAAAGACTACATATCGGGTACATTGTACACTGCTTGAATGACAGGTACATTAAAATTTCAGAAATCACCAATAAAGAATTTATCTGTGTAACCAAAAACTCTCAGTACCCCCCAAAACTATTGAACAAAAAATAATTTTTTAAATAAAATTTAAAATAAGAAATAAAAGAAGCAATGAGTAAAGACATTCTTGCCTTCTACCTGATCTTCAAATTTCAAATTTCTCACCATTATGATATTAGTATAACTTTTCCTTCAGATATTCTTTATCAAGCTGATTAAATTCTCCTTTATACATAGTTTACTAAGAGTTGTTATTATGAATGTGTTGAATTTTGTCAAATGCTTCTATGCATCTATTGATATGATCATACTTCTTTTCTTTTTTAGCCTGTTAATGTGAAAGATTATATTAATTAGTTTTTGAATGTTGAATCAGCCTTGCACACCTAGAATAAATCCCACTTGGTCATGGTGTATAATTTTTTTATAAATTGTTGGATTCTATTTGCTAATATTTTATTAATGATTTTTGTATTTATATGAAGAAGTAATAAGGGTCTAAAGTTTTCTTGTAATGTCTCTGCCTGATATTACAATAATCCTGGCCTCACACAATGAGTTAGGAAATATTCCCTTTGTTTCTACCTTCTGAAAGTGACTGTAGAGAATGGATATAATCTTTTTTTATTAAATGTTTACTAGAATTTCACAATGAACCCATCTGGGCCTGGTTCTTGTTGTTTTTGAAAGTTATTAATTATTTATTCAATTTCTTTAATAGACATAGGCCTGATAAGATTGTTTCTTCTTGTACGAGTTTGGCAAATAGTGTCTTTCAAGGAATTGGTATATTTCATCTAGGTTATCAAATCTGTGGTCATAAAGTTATTCATAGTGTTTCTTAATTATCCATTTAATACCCATAGGATCTATGATGGCTTTTTCTGATTCTGATGTTAGTAATTTATGTTATCCGTTTTTCTTAGTTTCTCTAGCTAGACCCTTACCATTTTATTAATCTTTTCAAATATTCAAATTTGGGTTTCATTGATTTTTGTCTGTTGATTTTCTATATTCAATTTTATTGATTTCTATTCTAATATCTATTTCTTTCTTCTGATTATTTTGTATTTAATTTACTCTTGTTTTCTAGTTTCCTAAGGTAGAAATTTATATCATTGACTTTATGTATTTCTTTTCTAATATGCTCTTTTCTAATTTATATTATTGGTTTTAGATATTTCCTCTTTTCTAATTTCCTCTTTTAGATATTTTTTCTCTTTTCTTCCTTTTCTAATATTTCTGTGTTTCAATGCTATCAATTTCCTCGTAAACACTGCTTTTGCCACAATCCACAAATTTTGATATGTAGTCTTTTCCTTTTCATTTAGTTTGAAATAGCTATTGATTTCTCTTTAGATTTATTCTCTGAACTATGTCTTATTTGGAAGTGTTATTTAATTTCCATGTATTTTGATATTTTGTATTTTTTCTTTCTGTTACTGATTTCTAATTTAACTCCATTGTGATCTGAGAACAGACATTCTATGATCTCTTTGCTTTAAACTTAACTTGACTTTACTTTTAATTTCTGAAGGTATGTTTCATGCCCCAGAAGATGGTCTATCCTGAGGAACGTTTTATGTGAGCTTGAGAAAAAAAAAAAAATGCGTATTCTGCTGTTGTTAGATGGAGTAGTCTATGGATATTGATTTTATGTAGTTGATTGATGGTGTTATGGAGTTCAACTATATCCTTACTGATTTTCTGCCTGCTGAATCCGTCCATTTCTGATAGAGGGTGTTGTCTCCAACAATAATAGTGAATTCATCTATTTCTCCATGCAGTTCTATTAGTATTTGCCTCATATAGTTCCATGCTCTGTTGTTAGGCGCACACAAATTAAGACTTGTTACATCTCTTGGAGGATTGTCTCCTTTATTGTTTTGTAATGCTCTTCTTTATTCTTAAAAACTTTCCCTGTTTTGAAGTCTACTCTGCCTGAAATTAATATAGCTACTTCTGCTGTCTTTTGATAAGTGTTAGCGTGGTATATTTTTCTTTATCCATTTATTTTTAATATATATGTGTCTATGTTTAAAGTGGGTTTCTGGTAAAGAACGTATAGTTGGGTCCTGTTTCTGAGGAGGACGTGGGTGTCTTCTTTGTTCCTGTGTAGGTAAAATATTTACCCACTCCACCACCCCCAGCTTTTTTCAAAATTTATCTTTGATTTCCTATAGTTTGAAATAATATGCCTAGGTGTAGTTTTTTTGGCATTTATCCTGCTTGGTGATCTTGGAACTTCCTGGATCTGAGGTTTCATGTTTGGCATTAGTTCGGAAAAATTATCAGTCACTATCATTTCACCTATTTATTTTGTTCCTTTTTCTCTTTTCTCTCATTATAAGCATGTTATGCCTTTTGCAGTTGTACCACAGTCCTTGAATATTCTGTTCTGGTTTTCCCAGTCTTTGTTCTCTTCACTTCTCAGTTTTTGAAGTTTGTATTGATATATTCTCAAGCTCAGAGATCTTTCCTCAGCTGTGTCCAGTGTATTAATAAGCCTGCCAAAGGTATTTTTCATTTCTGTTAGTGTTTTGATCTCTAGCATTTATTCTTGATTTTTTCTTAGAATTTCTATCACTCTGCTTACATTGCTCATCTACTCTTGCATGCTGTCTCCTTTATCCATTAGAGCCCTTGGCCTATCAATCATAGCTGTGCTAAGTTCCCAGTCAGATAACTCCAACACCCCAGACGTAGCTGGTTCTGATTGCTCTGTCTCTTCAACTTATGCCTTTTGCCTTTTGGTATACAATGCAGTTTTTTTGGATAGCCGTACATGAAATACTGGATCAAAGGGATTACTCTAAATAGGATTTTAGTAATACGATGGTAAGGTATCAGGGAAGGGGAAGCAATCTATAATCAGGTCTCGGTCTTTTAGTGAGGCTATGCCCCTGGACCATGAACTTTGCAAGTATCTCTCAGGTTTTTTTCTTTTTTTCTTTTTTTCTCTCCCATGTAGGTGAGACAGCATGGCTAGATGGGCTAGAGTTGGATATTTCCCACAGGGAAGCTAACTGGAGTTGGGTATTTCATTTCAGTTTCCCAAATCAGCTAAGCTCCAATAATACTTCAGCCAGTTACGCCCTGGTTAACTACTTGCTTCTGAGAGCAGCCCTTGTTAAGAACAGAGTGCTCTGGTATATATATATAATTTTTTTAACGGAGTTTCCCTCTTGTTGCCCAGGGTGGAGTGCAATGGCACGATCTTGGCTCAACACAACCTCTGCCTCCCAGGTTCAAGCGATTCTCCTGCCTCAGGCTCATGAGTAGCTGGGATTACAGGCATGTGCCAACACTCCTGTAATTTTCTTTTTCTTTTCTTTTCTTTTCTTTTTTTTTCTTTTTTTCTTTT